>NC_064920.1:865471331-865779724 GCF_023897955.1 Schistocerca gregaria
ATCTGTACGAACTTTCTTCTTTCTCTCTTAACTCAGAATGCAAAGCCATCACGAGTTTCTCATGAAGGAGTTGAAAATGTCGCTTCACATTGCGCTTTACCCACGTCGATAAAATAGATTTACAAAACAACAAACGAGGGCTGGGTTGTGGTTCAGTAAAGAATTCTTCCCACTGTTGATTAAACAGAAGGAATTTGACCGATTTTCGTTTTGAGGACTTCAGGTTTTTCTCAGCCATTTTCCTCTCACTAAATTTGTCCTACTGTGAACTCCAAAGAGATTTCGATACCGACGACACTAAAGACACGAAACAAACGGGCCCGTCATGCTGTCCGCGCATCGGTAACAAACGAGCGGTGTTGGAATCTACATCTACATGACTACTCTGCAATTCACATTTAAGTGCTTGGCAGAGGGTTCATCGAACCACAATCATACTATCTCTCTACTATTCCACTCCCGAACAGCGAGCGGGAAAAACGAACACCTAAACCTTTCTGTTCGAGCTCTGATTTCTCTTATTTTATTTTGATGATCATTCCTACCTATGTAGGTTGGGCTCAACAAAATATTTTCGCATTCGGAAGAGAAAGTTGGTGACTGAAATTTCGTAAAAAGGTCTCGCCGCGACGAAAAACGTCTATGCTGTAATGACTTCCATCCCAACTCGTGTATCATATCTGCCACACTCTCTCCCCTATAACGCGAAAATACAAAACGAGCTGCCCTTCTTTGCACCCTCTCGATGTCCTCCGTCAATCCCACCTGGTAAGGATCCCACACCGCGCAGCAATATTCTAACAGAGGACGAACGAGTGTAGTGTAAGCTGTCTCTTTAGTGGACTTGTTGCATCTTCTAAGTGTCCTGCCAATGAAACGCAACCTTTGGCTCGCCTTCCCGACAATATTATCTATGTGGTCCTTCCAACTGAAGTTGTTTGTAATTTTAACACCCAGGTACTTAGTTGAATTGACAGCCTTGAGAATTGTACTATTTATCGAGTAATCGAATTCCAACGGATTTCTTTTGGAACTCATGTGGATCATCTCACACTTTTCGTTATTTAGCGTCAACTGCCACCTGACACACCATACAGCAATCTTTTCTAAATCGCTTTGCAGCTGATACTGGTCTTCGGATGACCTTACTAGACGGTAAATTACAGCATCATCTGCGAACAACCTAAGAGAACTGCTCAGATTGTCACCCAGGTCATTTATATAGATCAGGAACAGTAGAGGTCCCAGGACGCTTCCCTGGGGAACACCTGATATCACTTCAGTTTTACTCGATGATTTGCCGTCTATTACTACGAACTGCGACCTTCCTGACAGGAAATCACGAATCCAGTCGCACAACTGAGACGATACCCCATAGCTCCGCAGCTTGATTAGAAGTCGCTTGTGAGGAACGGTGTCAAAAGCTTTCCGGAAATCTAGAAATACGGAATCAACTTGAGATCCCCTGTCGATAGCGGCCATTACTTCGTGCGAATAAAGAGCTAGCTGCGTTGCACAAGAGCGATGTTTTCTGAAGCCATGCTGATTACGTGTCAATAGATCGTTCCCTTCGAGGTGATTCATAATGTTTGAATACAGTATATGCTCCAAAACCCTACTGCAAACCGACGTCAATGATATAGGTCTGTAGTTAAATGGATTACTCCTACTACCCTTCTTGAACACTGGTGCGACCTGCGCAATTTTCCAATCTGTAGGTACAGATCTATCGGTGAGCGAGCGGTTGTATATGAGTGCTAAGTAGGGAGCTATAGTATCAGCGTAATCTGAAAGGAACCTAATCGGTATACAATCTGGACCTGAAGACTTGCCCGTATCAAGCGATTTGAGTTGCTTCGCAACCCCTAAGGTATCTACTTCTAAGAAACTCATGCTAGCAGATGTTCGTGTTTCAAATTCTGGAATATTCCATTCGTCTTCCCTGGTGAAGGAATTTCGGAAAACTGCGTTCAATAACTCCGCTTTAGCGGCGCAGTCGTCGATAACAGTACCATCGGCACTGCGCAGCGAAGGTATTGACTGCGTCTTGCCGCTTGTGTACTTTACATACGACCAGAATTTCTTCGGATTTTCTACCAAATTTCGAGACAATGTTTCGTTGTGGAACCTATTAAAGGCATCTCGCATCGAAGTACGTGCCAAATTTCGCGCGTCTGTAAATTTTAGCCCATCTTCAGGATTTCGCGTTCTTCTGAACTTCGCATGCTTTTTCCGTTGCCTCTGCAACAGCGCTCGGACCTTTTTTGTGTACCACGGGGGATCCGTTCCATCTCTTACCAATTTATGAGGTATGAATATCTCAATTGTTGTTGGTACTATATCTTTGAATTTGAGCCACATCTCGTCTACATTCGCATAGTCAGTTCGGAAGGAATGGAAATTGTCTTTTAGGAAGGCTTCTAGTGGTACTTTATCCGCTTTTTTAAATAAAATTATTTTGCGTTTGTTTCTGATGGATTTGGAAGAAATGGTATTGAGCCTAGCTACAATGACCTTGTGATCACTAATCCCTGTATCAGTCATGATGCTCTCTATCAGCTCTGGATTGTTTGTGGCCAAGAGGTCAAGTGTGTTTTCGCAACCATTTACAATTCGCGTGGGTTCGTGGACTAACTGCTCTAAATAATTTTCGGAGAATGCATTTAGGACAATCTCGGAAGACGTTTTGTGCCTACCACCGGTTTTGAACAAGTATTTTTGCCAACATACCGAGGGTAGGTTGAAGTCCGCACCAACTATAACCGTATGAGTGGGGTATTTATTTGTTACGAGACTCAAACTTTCTCTGAACTGTTCCGCAACTGTATCATCGGAGTCTGGGGGTCGGTAGAAGGAGCCAATTATTAACTTAATTCGGCTGTTAAGTATAACCTCCACCCACACCAATTCGCACAGAGTATCTACTTCGACTTCACTACAAGATAAACCACTACTGACAGACACCAACACTCCACCACCAATTCTGCCTAATCTATCTTTCCTGAACACCGTCTGAGACTTCGTAAAAATTTCTGCAGAACTTATTTCAGGCTTTAGCCAGCTTTCTGTACCTATAACGATATCAGCTTCTGTGCTTTCTATTAGCGCTTGAAGCTCAGGGACTTTTCCAGCGCAACTACAACAATTTACAACTATAATTCCGACTGTTCCTTGATCCAAGCACGTCCTGTAATTGCCAAGCACCCTTTGACATTGCAGCCCATCCCGCACTTTCCCGAGGCCTTCTAACCTAAAAAACCGCCCAGTCCACGCCACACAGCCTCCGCTACCCGTGTAGCCGCCAGCTGAGTGTAGTGAACTCCTGAATAGATGTGGATGGGATACCGTCGGCGGCCGGCCGTTGTGACCGAGCTACTGTCTGGTGCTACTGTCTACTAGGTGCTACTGTCTGGAACCGCGCGACCACTACGGTCGCAGGTTCGAATCCTGCCTCGGGAATGGATGTGTGTGATGTCCTTAGGTTAGTTAGGTTTAAGTAGTTCTAAGTTATAGGGGACTGATGACCTCAGAAGTTAAGTCCCATAGTGCTCAGAGCCATTTGAACCAAGCCATTTGATACCGTTGGCCCACAGCGCCCGCGGGCGAGCGGTGTGTACAATCAAGGCGCGAGCAACCGCAATATCACATTTGCCCACCCCTGGCCTAGTGTGTAGCCATACTGACCAGCGTTTCTCCTAAATATTCTTCATTTCTGCTGCCATGAGAACAAACTGGGAAATTACATGCATGCCGTCAATTGCATTACACTGGATTCAAGCGAAGGGTAATTTGTACAAGTTTCCTGAATACAAGCAGCTACGGTAACTCGTGATTAGAAGGTTTCAAAACGGACTTTCTCACGGTGGGGTCCCATGCGTGACTGAACAATACAGACATCCGTAGCACATGATGCAAGCACATCAGAGGAGTATGTGTGGAGACAACTAAGGGAAGGACGAATCAGTAGACGGGACAGACCAGAAGGGGGATCCATTTGGAAAAGATGAAGAGAATTAGTTCTTGAAATATCATTTTGGAGCATTCTGGACTGGCATTTAATCTCGAAGTGCGTACCAGTTTAAGTCTGGATTAAAACATATGTAGCCATTAAAGAGTGTACAGTAATAGACGAAGACCGATTCATTTTTAAATACTGTATTAGTCTGATTATAAGAACCATTTTAAGAAAATGAAAATAAACTGCCAGAAAATACAGTGTATTTCGTAATTAAAAGTACAGAATTATGCTTTTAAAACACGGTGAAAGCTGGAAACCTATCAATTTACAAGAATACCTAGGAATAATTCACATTGCGTAGTTTTCTTTGACTGAGAACAGTCGGCGAAGCTAAATTGCTGATTTAGAATAAACCCTTTTGTAGGGAAGGGTCAAGGAAAGATAATGTGTATAGAAGACATAGGCTATATTTAGAGCAGTTAAAAAAAAAACAGTTGATGCATTCTTACGAAGTAGCTGTTCTACTGGACTGTAGCGGCAAAACTGAGTAAACTGGAATATATTTTGTAATAGATGTTTACTTCCCGTCAGTCCTTTTTAAAAAGGCAGTATCAATGAATAGCCTTGAACTGTCTTTATAGCAGTTTCTGTTGACAAATGCACTGACTATAGCTTTATTATCGTACCAACATCGGACTGTAGGTAATTGTCGCATGGCATTCGACTGTTAGCCGTGTGCCTCGTGGTTACCCCTCCTACAAACTTAGAGAGAAACCAAGCACATAATTGCTTTATATACCCCACTACTTCATCACTCGTCGTCGCACTAACTCATTTAATTAAAACTTGGAATATTCTGTTTTTAGTGAATAGTGTAATGGATTTGATGCCCTGGCACGTTAGTAACTCATGTAAATGGTTTATTCTCACTGCAAAGACGTTTTAGTATAAGCTTTGATATAGTTTGTACGGGATAGTGTAACATGCAGACCTGCAACAAATCAACATCTGAAGTTCACACTAACAACAAAAAAGCAATGAAAGAATGCTGCAACAATATATATATATATATATATATATATATATATATATATATATATATATATATATATATATATATAAAGACCACATGTAATCTGCAAGCATTGCTTCATTCCATTGGCCCTGATATCTTTCTCCGTAGTTATCACTGGCAGCTCAAAAACTAGGGGAGAAAAAGTCTTGGTGGGAGTGGATTTTTGCAGAAGCATTGTCACCAACTGAGTGTAGTTATCATTTCGTTTGTTGCCTAAGAATCCACGAACGACTCCCTTGAAGGCTTCCCAAGCCTCCTTTTCTTCCCCTTCCAAAACTTTTCTAAATGCAGGCTTCTTTACAAGTTCTCGAATTTGTGGCCCGATAAAAATACCATCACTTAATTGAGGAAATCTCACTCTTACGTACTGAAAGGCCCGTCCTTCTTGGTTCATACCTTTGGCGAATTTTTCATCAAACCCAGCATGATACGCTGGGATGGAAGAACATCTTTTGGACCGACGAGAAGATAGGCAACGACATTTTTCTCGCTACGGTTAAGATTTCTTGCAGGCCAGTCTACTTTAATATAATGCAATTTCCTATCCCTAGTGTCCCGCATACATAAGAAGCAGCAATGTTTTGTGTACCCCAGTTGAATTCCTAAGTGTATGCCAATGACTTTTAGATCACCACGGATTTTCCATTTGTGTTCATGATATTTCATTGAGTCGGAGAGGGATGTCACATCTGCATATGTCTCCTTCATGTAAGCTGTATGACCAACAGGAATGTAAGGAAGCGGTTGCCATTGTGAAGTAACACACCTTTCAAACTCAGCTTGGAGGAGTCTATGAACAGTCGCCATTCAGTTGGAGCATGATCAAAATTAAAAGAGTTCATCAAACCATAAATGTCGCAGCAAACAACTAGATTGTCTTTCTTCTACAAAAAGGGAAGCAGTTCCATGAGAAGTTTTCTGTACTGTGAGTATGTGACATCCCTTTCGAGAAGATTCCACTGCTGTAGTCGAGACCCAAGAATTTTTGCCCTCTCCTTTAACAGGTCAAGGTCACTAATGAAATCACTCAATTTCGCTTGACTCTGTGCGATTTGTCATCTTTTCCCACAAAATCAGGGACACGGGATGGGGAAGGCTTGTTCGATTCTTCATCTTCTTATTATTATTATTTTTGTTCTTCTTGTTTCACATTGTCTTCATTTTCTACTTCAAACATATAATTTTCAAGTGCAGCAGGAACTGATAAACTACCTGAATGCGGAATGGATGTATTAGCAGATCGAAGATGCGGGTACTGAACTGTTCTCCTTTTCTTCGTAGACAGTCCTGCTTCATAAGTGGGCTCAAGCAGAAATAACTGTCATGTGTGTGGTTTGTAGGCTCCCGCCAAACCATAGCACACCGAAAGCCATACATCGTTTCATATTTTTCAGCCGTTCTCGCAGTGTACCTGAATATGTGTTGCAACATACAGTTGGAGCCCAAGACTTATCCTGGAACCCCACTCTCATACCGAGATAATGCTGACAGACAGTCTTCACAAGAGGACTCAGATGGAGTTGCTGTGAGGAAAATGTTATTTCACCACAAGTGTAACAAGAATTATTCACATTATTTACACATTTTCGTGGCACTGTTACGAATTTTACACTACAAAAGCACTCTCAAAACAGAAATTCTGCTTTAATTACAGCAGAAACTATACGAAACTCACAGTCACAGCAAAGTATCTACGTTTATGACCTACAAATAGCTTAACTACATTGTGTTTTATTGTTGGATAGGTGTGCCAACTCCGAAAACGGAATTTCCCCCAAACTGAAAACGTTGACTAAAAAATGAAATGTCGCGTTATTTTTGAATCAAGAGTTATCTCTCATTTTTGTGGTGATTTTTTTTTAGCTAAGCAAATGGAAATGTATAAGAATTAACTATTTTTGAGCCGAAACATTTTCGTTGTTGGTCAGTGCAGTATTATTGAAGAAGATAAGCGCTTTGTGTACTACATGATTAGGTCGACAGAAACACTAAAAATTGAAAGTGGTACTGTTGAAAGGGTATACCGAGATACCCCGAACCGAGCAGTTAGTTTCGTGACCTGTAAACCATAGATTGGTGCCATGGAGGGATACACATCGAAGCGTCAGGGACGGAAAGAGGAGTGAAAGTAGACCGGAAATTCGTCGTCTTGGACCAGACAGCAATACAATTAGAATGTCTCACTGTTTACAAACTTGCAGATACAATTAACGCCAAATGCATTTCCTAATCACAGTCCAATCGTAAGAGAAACATTACAGTGATCTACGGGAATAGCTGCACAACGTATCCCGCGTGACTCAGCTACCAAGTTGCAACATTGTTCTCTTAATTTTACGACAAATTACGAGCTGATAAATAAATATCAACGCAACAGGGGTAAAATTAATACCTTTTACAATCATACACCCATAAGCCAAAACATTATGACCACCTGTTTAATAGCTACCACAGATCCCATGCAAGTACAGAATGTCTATCATAGCATAGTATTGCGTTCGCGGCACGGCGCACGTTTCGAGCAGCCGTTCTCCTGAATGAAAGCGTTGGTGGAGACGATCGTCGACCTGGTGTAGCATACACGCGGTTCATCTCTCGAGTCGATACGTTTCCACTGATACACGGTCACATCTCGATAATCCCGATCCAACTACAATCGTAAAACGTGGAAAGAGCAGAGGCCCTCTTCTGCGGAGTTCCTTGTTGAACAAAGATGTGCGCTGAATCATGCGCTCCGAAACGCATGTGCGTCCAACGGGACTGTGCTCTTTCGGCAGAGGTGAGAGGTGCCACAGATGCCCATCTATCCTATTTTAGAGAGCAGACAAGTGAAGAGTCGTGGACGCCCAACCACTTAGCGCCTAGTAGTTGTTTCACTGCTCCTCTATCACTTTCCGTAGATGCTCACGACAGCAGCACTTGAATATTCGGTCAGCTTTGCCGTTTTCGACGTACTCGTTCACAGACTCTACGTAATGATAACCTGTCCTTTGGCAAGGTCGCTTATCTCGGTAGATATCTCCATTTGCCGAGCCTATCTTCGCTACGGTAATCATTCGTCTCTGTTCATTTTACATACTTTCCTTACCGCCCGCAAGGTCACCAGGAGGCATCCAACATTATAAGTGGCAGTGATCATAACGTGTTGGCTTATCAGTGTATGTGAGACGACTTTTCAGGGGAATGGAGATGCCTACGTCATCAAAATTGATACAGGCGATGCGAACTAGGATAGGTGCAATAGATCACAAGGCGCTTCATGGGATGACTGACAAGAAACCAGTAGAGATCTATCATCAGTGAATGACAATGTTTGGGAGGCGAAGCGATAACACAGTCAAATTCGATCATACAAAGAGACGTGTAGAGAGGTAACATGATCTGTGGAGACAACATAAATCCGATTAAGAGACGACTGTTGGGCGTGGCATATGTGAAAAGTCAAAGACTCACAGTGTAAGTAGGCTGTTTAGGTTTTTTTATTGGTAACGCCGCCGCCACGTAGCGCTCTGTATAAAAATCACTGGCTGTGCCGTGTGCAGTCTGTGGCTGGTTTGCATTGTTGTCTGCCATTGTAGTGTTGGGCAGCGGCAGCTGGATGCTTACAGCGCGTAGCGTTGCGCAGTTGGAGGTGAGCCGCCAGCAGTGGTGGACGTGGGGAGAGAGATGGCGGAGTTTTGAAATTTGTAAGAATTGGTGTCTCGAACTGATATATATATATATATATATATATATATATATATATATATATATATTATGACTATTAAGGTAAATACATTGTTTGTTCTGTATTAAAATCTTTCATTTGCTAACTATTCCTATCAGTAGTTAGTGCTTTCAGTAGTTTGAATCTTTTATTTAGCTGGCAGTAGTGGCGCTCGCTGTATTGCAGTAGCTTGAGTAACGAAGATTTTTGTGAGGTAAGTGATTTGTGAAACGTATAGGTTAACATTAGTCAGGGCCATTCTTTCGTAGGGATTTTTGGAAGTCAGATTGCGTTGCGCTAAAAATATTGTGTGTCAGCTTAAGCACAGTCGTGTATAAATTGTTCTAATGGGACGTTTCAACAGTACAGTGTTCAGGTGGTGCAGTCCGCTTATTAATATCTAACAGTGCGTTTGGACGCCTTACTCGGAATAAATATAATTTGCGTTGCTACTAGGTCATCAGCAAGCATTTTGACTATTAAACAAAGGATAACCTATTTTTTTATGTTCATACTGTTAAATAAACATTTTTAAACTATACTGTTCCTTAAAGAATGGAATAGTGGAAAGGAAAATATGAAACACAAATCGAAGGCAGAGGTGGTTAATCCGTTTCTCAGATAGTTTGTTATGGTATCTGCGAAAGTAGCTTCCAATACTTTAATAATAAATTGTCAACTTTTTTGTACTTAGACTACTTTGTGTAATTTACTAACCGTTTCAAACTGTCATTAAAAACTTCAACGTTCCAAATAGTACTACGGTAATAACTTTGTTGTATAGCCGCAATAGCTCTGTTGGAAAAGAAATGATATTATAATACCGTTATTGTGGAGAGCCCTAAGTATGGCTGTTTTTCGCAATTGCTGCTACGTGTCAGCTTTCGCAGTGAATTTTGAGTGAATTGTGAATGAAATAGCATTTATTCCTGTCACTATTGTGCAGCCACCATACAGCCGATGGTTTAAATGGAAGAACATGGCATCCAATAGGGACATATGCCCTATCGCTGTCTTTACACACATCTTAAAATATTACAGAGAGGTTTAGAGTTTAGTTTAGGACGCATAATCACATTAAACTCAGCAACTGCCGACTTTCTCCGCATTACTGGCTTAACTACAATGATGAAACAGCTACAAACGGCAAGAATTTCAACCAACCGAACCAGATGGAAAGTTATGACGCCACAGCGAGTTTAGGCACCATCACAGTAACTGCAATATCAGTCTGTGCAATGAGCCTCCACAGCAATACATCGAGTATCCCCGTAACACTATCAGCATCTATTCTTAACATGCTTAATAGGTACTCAGGCGACCCAGAAGTTTAATCCGTTTATCAGTCAAGGATCAGTCAAATAGCCAGCCGGCATAAAATGAAAATAATCCCTCGTAATACAATGCTAACGTTAAATCCTTCATGAATTTGTGAAAGTCGACACTCCACCTAGCAATATACGATTCGTCACAGTGGTTGCAGCGATGCGTCAGCAATTGTCAAGTAATGACATAGACTGAAATTGAAGTCCTTGTAAGAAGTAAAATGGACCAAGGTGATGAACTGGTTTCACAGTTTCACAGTGAATCGTTTTCAAGGCACAGTCTTAGAGTAGGCTGTAAGATTTTATTTTATTTTCTTTTATTTCTTTTTAATCGAACATTCAGAATGTACAGAGTTGATTAGTGAATTGTTATCAGACGATGGAAGCTTCCTCTGCTCTATGTATACAAACAGTTCAAGAGTTTTTAAAAGACGTCGTTAACTTCAATGTTAGTACAAAAGAAGTCGTTAACTTTTCCGTAATTATTATTAGTGATAGGTAAGGTGGACTGTGTCAAGAATTGTATAGTACTATGCATTTCTGCGTTAAGTTTTTACTTTATTTATTTGTCTTCGTTCCAAGTATTGTAGTTTCTCTTCTTTTTGTCGTACTTCTGCTGCTATACATTCTAAGTTTATTCAAGAAACACTTTTTAAATTTCCGTGTCTTCAACTTATCACTCCAAACAAACAACTGCGATTTTCCTTCGGTACGATGTTTTAAGTGTGAAATCGTAGTACGTCTTCGTTCTGAACGTGTGACAGAAGAATAGATTCACTGAATATTCCCAAGATTCTGTCGTAAACTTTCAAAAACACACCATGTTAACACTCTGAGGAGAAAGGTATGTGTAGGCAGTATTCAGTACAAAATACAGTATTTAAAGTGCAATAACTCAAGTCTGCTCAGGTAAACCACATCAGCTGTACGTCAGTCATCGATCCGTGGTAATATTGGAAATACCATGAAGTCTCAAACGGGGTAATGGAACCCACTGATGACACAGTCACTTCGTTCTAGGTCCGTTTAGGGCAACTAGGCAAGCTTTGTTAGAAACACGGCGATAGATTCTGGTACCGCTTTTTTTACGCAATGCGGTACTCCACTATACGCAAAGAGCTGTTTGCACTTGAACAGACAAGCAAGTCCTGGAGAAAGTGCTTGCGATGCGCCCTGTGATCATCACTCACCGGACTGCACTGTGAATGATATTGGTGGCAGGAGATCGGTAGTACAGTGACGTTCGCCTCGAAAATAGCCAAATCTGAAGAAGGGTTTAAAATAAGTTCTCATAGCCGGCGATTGCTAGGCAACTGTGACGTACAGATTCTTGATCACCAAGCTGAAAGTAAAAGTTCTTCGTTGAATTCCGAATCTCTTCGCAAAGTCCCATAAAGAGACACAATCGATGGAGATCCAACCGTCGGACAGAGACGTTAATCTAAGAGGTCCCCCGATATTATTCCAAACTCTACTGTGCTGCACCATCTCCCTTCCGTTCATTTCCATGACCACACATACCAACACAAACAGAACACTTCCATATATTTTATTATAATCACATTCTTAGAAGAAATAATGGAGGTTCCAAAACCTCAAAAATGAGATTTCCGCACTCGCCTGGTAGCACATGGTATTTGAAGCACTCGAGGTAGTTACACTTAGGAATGGCGCAGGACTTCTGGGGTTTGCACCACTTTAAATTGACTAACCAGTTAACACCTTACAACAATCATAAACTGCCGGAAACTCATGGATTCCGAAACACCTAACCAGAAGTGGATCCAAGTTGCAGTCATGACCATCTCCCACAAAGAAGATTTTACTAAAAGCGTTTATATTTTTCTGTATTGCCAATTCCAAATCTCTCAGCTAACTTTTAAATAATAAAGTAGTAGGAAAATAAATATTACGGAAATGGCAAGGAATTCCAGAAAATGATAAGTTTGCTTGAGGGCCTGCCGACTTGGTTGGGCTCGCAGTCCGACTAGCAACAGGAAACATTCCAGCCAGAAAGAGGTAGCCATCCAGTCTGACGATACTTTCTGCCAACAAGTGTGACACCGGTGCAACCTGCAAATCAAAGCTTGTTGCGTCTCCCACTGCGATTGGTTGAGCGTTTCGGTGACAAAAAAACCTTTAGTGAGGGCGGTCTTCTGCAACGAATCTTTATCTCTTGCGTTAAAACAGCTTGGATTCTCAGAAGATTGAGCAAGTTTCTAGAACTAATCGAAAGCGACCTCTTGCGTTCACGATTTGCACTCCTTGCTGTTCAATCAGAACGTCTGAATCTGTTATATATCTTTCCCAAGGATAGATTTATGTACTTGTGGTCCCTTAAATCGCTCCATACCAATGCGTCTAGAGACTTGATGGCTGTGATTATATCTTTAGCTACAATACTTTCCTTCCGTTTCATGCCTTTAATCCAGCCAGTGACGTGCCGGTGCTAGTATGGTACATAGCGAGTATCAACCACGCCTCTGCGTAGGCTCTTATTACGGTGGCGTCGCCATTTCCAGCCCCCCCCCCCCCCTCTCCCTCGCGGAGGAAACCGTGTACACCCTCTGCCTGCGTCTAGAGTAATCGGATCAGCGCATGTTATGTGTTTTGAAAGTGTTTTCGATGTGAGCACCCCAGTGAAAAACCGCCTAAAAACTGTAGACAAGTAGGCTATCACTGCGGCTCCCGTCGCTAATCCGTGAGGCGGATTGAATCCGGGGCTGGCTGGCGTGTCTTCCAGTGTACGGACGTTGAGGCATTTACACGTTTGGCTATGCGGATAGGTTATCTCAAATGGTTCAAATGTCTCTGAGCACTATGAGACTTAACTTCTGAGGCCATCAGTACCTTAGAACTTAGAACTTCTTAAACCTAACTAACCTAAGGACAACACACACATCCATGCCCGAGGCAGGATTCGAACCTGAAGCGCCTACAACCGCTCGGCCACACCGGGCGGCGATAGGTTATATTCATCACCAACTTTGTAGGCCAATGATATAGGCTCTATTTGTTTTATGCGCTCTGCTTTTGATTTACAGTTGTTGAGAGCCAGTTATCAAGCTTTGCAGCAGGTCCTGAGCGTCTTCATGTGTCTGCATTTCGCAGCGACTTCGTAACAGTGCGCAACTGTTCGTCCACCAACAGCTTGAGACTGCAAACCTTATTTGCCAGGTCAATTGTAAATATCGTGAACAGTTAAACAATTACGGTCCTGTCACAATAGTTTGCGGTGTCGTGATCGGACCATCCCTCCCCATTCTGCCTCTTTCTATGAGAAGTCGTCAGTTTCTTCTCCTATTGGTCTGAGTATTCCGAATACACACTGCGTTGTGTAACTTTATGGAGAAGAGTGACGCGAACGTAAGAGGGTGAGTAGTTGATTAGAGTACAGTAGCAAGGGTCAGTGTACTAGATGATGCAGTAGTCAGTAACAAAATGCGACCGCTTTTCTTTGTACTGCGCTTAGAGAAAAGTGTAGAACATTAATAGTCCATTTTCGTTACAGCTTGAGTGCGAGGATGCTATATGTTAATCTGACATTCACTTTAGATAACATAAACCAAACACGCAAACACAAGTATTGCATTAACAAGTTATAGCCGTAGGTTTCCACATAAATATATATAAACACACCAAAAAAAGTTTTGCATCAGTCCGGTTCCCATAACTCCTGAAGAGAGACGTTGGCTATTGATATTGTGTCACAGACACAGTTCTTTTGACTGTTCAGAGATGTCATTAAACCCGCCCAGAGATGTAACCAACCATGCATGAGGAGCCGATCAGTTCCAGTCACACGGCCCGTATTGTCTGCAGTTCAACCACGCCTACACGGTCAATACCGCGGTTCGATCGCGTCCGCATTGCTACTTTGTGCTAGGAAGGGGACAATCTGGACCAACAGTGCCTTGATGAACTTGTGGGTAGTATTCTTCAACGAATACAGGCATGCACCAACGCAAGAGGACGTGACACTGGGTATTAGAGGTACTGGTGTGTACAGCAATCTGGACCACCACCCGTGAATGTCCTGCTGTGTGGTGGTACAACATGCAATGTGTGGTTTTCATGAGTAAAAAAAAAGGACGGAAATGATGTTTATGTTGATTGCTTTTCCGGAACTCTCGGAACCGAGGTGATGCAAAACTTTTTTAGATGTGTGTATTAACGGAATTTTTGACCACAAGGTTTACATGGACGTCCTAAAAACACATTTAACCGAAAATATGAATAATATTGGTCCTTCTGGGGATCATTCTTTCAAACATGGTAATAATCGAGAACATTACAGCTCTAGATCCAAGGCTGTGGGTGTAGTTTGAAGTATTTGAAATATACTATCTAATAAAAAATATCCAGACACTTTTATGTGAAGCAGAATTGATAACCAGATTAATGGGAGGCAGGTTTCCCAGTATACAGAGAAGCTTGAAGTATTGTGAAGATTCAGTCTGGAGATGGCATATCGCCCCATCCGGAAGGTGGTTGCGTTAACACCCCTGGATAGCTGGGCCGGCAGTCGGTGCATGTCACTTGTGTAACATGTCCATCAGAGGCATATCAGTTCTTGTAAAACTGCCCAAGTCGGCCGCAGGTGATGAGATTGTCAAGTCGGAACATGAAGGAAGGATCAAAACTATCAAGACCTCAAGTACTGCCGGACGGTAAAATCGGACATTGCAGAGGTTGGTCGTAAAAAAAAAAAAAAAAAAAAAAAAAAAAAAAAAAAAAAAAAAAAAAAAAAAAAAAAAACCGCATGAAACCAGCAGAAGGAATCATTCATGAATTTAAAAGTGCTGCCAGCAATCCAGTTAGCGTTAAAATGAATGGGTTGCCGTGGTCGTTCAGGTCGTGTAGTCAAAGGAAAGAGCCGCTTGATATGTTTTAACAAATGACAGCACTGGACAGCAGATGATCGCTACAACTGATTTGGAGTGATGAATCACCATGTATTCTGTGACTGTCAGAGGGAAGGTTTGTGGTCTGGTGAACGCTTGAGGAATGTTATGGGCCATCATGCTTCTAACATTCTGGGTGGTGTCTGATTGTTCTATATCGTGTCTCCCTACCACTTTCGCGCAACGACGCTATGAGCGTGTTTTTTAGGGAATTGAACCTGGGACCTGTTGCTGGTAAGGAGACGCCAGACCACACATGACATGTAGAATTCAGAAGAGTTCAGTGAGACTAGCGATGATATAACTAAATACTTAATGATTTCAGGGTCAGCTCCACTGCACTCCCTGTAAAAGAATCTTACTACTAACTAAATTTAGTGGAAGGGGTTCAAGGCTTTCCTATTTTTAGTTAGCTGGTAAAATAACGTCCGAGAAGCAGTTAAGTTTACCATTGAAAATTTTATTCTACTCACAAAACATTGTTTATAAATTGCACTATTGATAAAAGGAAGTGTTTTAATACAGGATGGTAAAAACCAACTGCGTTCAAAAAAATGTGAACGAATATTCCCTGAATGGGTTTCCAAGTTCTACAATGGTTCGAAGGATGACCTATGCCATATCACATCTACAATCTAGGTTTAAATTAAGTTTCACAAAAGAGCAAACTATCAAAATGGTCTACAGTGACCCTCAATTATCTTTAATTACTTACCTAACTTGTCGTGAACTACAGTGGCTGATGTGGCTTCTCAATAACAATATAACAGAAAAATCATTGCGTTTCAGAATTTTACTTCATGTGGCAAATGTGAACACCATGAGCTTTAATTGACGATCGACACTAGTATTACGCAAAAAGGGGGTGCAACAAATGAGACTTCTGCAATTCTGAGTGAAGCCTTATGCTCTCAAAAATGCGGCATCGCGTGCGTTCATTACCTTGTCGGTGTTTAGGCAGCGTCAGGGCGCCGGCGGGCAGCATAGCTTCGCTCACCTCGCCATCTCGGAACTAACTCTTGTCCTAACTTCTCCTTACTACCGAAGTTGGTTTAAAAAAACTATCTGGCTGTGTTTTCATCTGACCAATCAGGGTCTCAATGTTAACCTTAAGCTCCGCCTACAAAAATTCTGTCTATCCAATGAGAAACGTAATACTTTTAGTGGTGGGGCAATGTTTTTAAAGTTTGCAACGTAACAGAGACGCGAAAAAGTCTCACGCTAAAACTTGCAGCTGGTGTGGTCCTTTTAGCGTTATCGTAAGATCTATACTGTTCTTCTGGAGGGCTCTATCTTTTAACATGGGCTGGGGGGTGGTCCTAACGTAAGAGAGACGCGAAAAAGTCTCACGCTAAAACTTGCGGGTGGTGTGGCCCTTTTTGTGTTATCGTAAGATCTATACTGTTTTTCTGGAGGGCTCTAGCTTTTAACATGGGCTTGGGGGTGGTCCTTGACGTAACAGAGACGCGAAAAAATCTCAGGCTAAAACTTGCAGCTGGTGTTGTCCTAGTGGTTAGCTGGCGACGTGGGTGTCCAGTCCGTCCCTCATCGTAGGGCCTTCTAGCTTAACATGGTTCTGCTCTCGGCTTCTAGTTTCTCCCCTTGGAACTGCGTCTGTCTCACGGTGGGAAAGTATGACATGCATTTAGGCATTCTTGTTTTAGTCTGTGGTATTCCGTTTGCTCACTTGTTACTCATATTACTTTGGTTAATTTAATGTCACGATTTATTCAGAGTTATGTGACATGCTACAGGATTTGCTTATCATGTCAGGGTTTTCATGGAGGGTGTTGGATTTGTTTGACACTTTACGTATCACCACACTTCGAACTTAATTTTTACACTGAATTTAGGCAATGACTGAATCGCTGTCTAAGTCAGTCAAAATTTTTTAAATTTATCTAAATTTTGTTGCGTACAGTTCAGCCACGTTATTCTGTTCTATGCTAGTTTGTATTACTAATTTATATATTTATATTCTTCCACATTAATACTAAAAATGACAAGAGAAGAATATTTTTATGCTATTATTAATTTTTAATTATTTTCTTTCTTTATTTAAGAGTGTAGTTTGTTTTTTAAGAAGTTTGTTATCGAAAGTAAGGGGTCTTTCACATCGATTTTCTTAGAAATATTGTTTTTATGAATGTAGTAATTAAGTAAAATCTATTCCTAACACATTTTCTAAATATCATGTACAAGTAAAATGTTTTTGTTTCTAGACACTCATTTCAACATTGTTACACTAACAAATAAGAATTATTTCCAAGAATTGCTTTGACAAAGAAATGTACATACACAAGTATTGAGATATTATCCTAATAAATGGTACATTTTTTTTAAAAAAAGGGAAAACATCCAAAAAGATAATTTTTATTCTTTGGCTTTATAAGTAGAAAATAAGTAAAATATAGTTATTCTTTTATTTTTATGAGGAGAAAATAAGTGGAATATTGTTTTAGTATTTATTATGCCTTACTTTTGTTCTTTATATTTTTTCCATTTCAGAACTAATGACTTATTTTTATCGATAGTCTATTTTTTACTTAAGTCCATTGTCAATGACTGTTATTTTGTAGTTTATTAACTTTCTGGTTTACTTAACTTGTTTAGTTTTTCACACATTTATTTTGCACAATTCCTACATCTCATAATTTGATTTCACACATTCACACAATCCTATGAATGTTTAAGCATGAGGTTGGTGAATGTTTTTGCATTATGGTGATGAACTTGAAGGAGATGGATGTGGGCAAGTATTTGATGTACAGCTTCGTTCATCATTCCTTGTTGGCTTTGCAAGTGTGTGTTGCTGTTGTTGTGGTCCCATTATGGAATGGAGCTGTGAGTGCAGAATCTCGTGGTTTACTGGCTTTGTATGCGTGAAAGTCATCGTTATGTGTCGCTGAAAGCGATAGTTTTTCGTTGTAATACTTCGCAGACGACTAGTTTACAATAGGATAGGGATATGGGAAGGTATGTCGTCTATTCTTCACCCATCTTCTTTCTTGGTCTCAATCTTGGGAATCTTCAACTTCTGTTCTTCCTGCTTTTTCTCTGCTTCTTACTTGCTTCTTGATTCTTCTCTGGGCAGGATATGGAAATATTTATTGATAACTAGTCGCTTTGAAGTTCTCCTCTTAGTAACAGTTTGATAAATTGTTTGGGCGTGTCATTTTTAATTTGTGGAAGTTTTCTTCAGTTTCGTGCATCAGCATGCTGTTTAATAGCGGTAGTGTGACTTTTACACATATTGTTTGCCAGTGGTGGCTTGCCCAAGTGGTCTTCACATTGGGCTTGCTCCACTGAGTGGGGGTGTTCAGATACCCTCTGGCGTTCAGTGTCCTGTCGTGTCTCTGCAGGGTTCAGCCTAGCGGGCTGATTTACTGCCCATGGGCCCTCTGTTGGTCTCGCTATCCTTTCCCTTCTCTCGACACTTCTGCCTTGTAGGAATCGTGTCTTGCTAATTGTGTCCTTTTCTTTCTTTATACTTCTCGCATTGCAACTTGTGGGTAGTTGCAGCTCTTCCTTGCTGAAGTTTTTACAATGGTTCTTACAAAAAGTTTTACTTATAATCATCTAACATATGTCTGGTACCTACATTGTTTTACGTGTTCTTAAAAAGCTTTACAAATTTCGGCGCCCTTTCCATGTTACAATTCTAAGATATTTGGAGTCTTAACGTCTACTCAAGAATCCTCAAATTCGTTTTTTATTTTTGTGTAGTGTAGTGGTATGTAGCATTTTAGTATTGCATGCTGTTAGACTATCTACGCTTTATCCCTTCACCTTAATCTATGGTACTATTGGTGTTATTATTGAAACTACTTTCTTTTTCCCACTTTCCTCTCTCTTCATTATTCTCTCTCCTGAAGATCTTATCTGCAACATAATCTTAAAATATTGTACTGATTATTTACCAGTAATCAAATTAATCTTCAAATTTGTACTGAAAGTGTTTAATACTGCCAGTCTTAGGTAAAAATACCTCTGCTTTATCTCGTAAAATATCCTCTAATTCTCTTTTACTGTGTTCTGAAATACCTTGAACTTCTTGCAATTTTTCGTCGATTTCTTAATGGACTTCTAACATGAGTTGAGGCGATTACTTCCTTTGTGCATACCATTCTAATTCTTTATCCTCTTTATCTCGCGTCATACTTAATTGTTTGTTTATAACTGGTATTTCTTCTAATTTTAGCTTTTGCTCAAAGACAAGTGTGACATTCCCGAATGTTACGCTACCTTTCCCCATATCTATTATCACTTGTCTCCCATTTAAAAAATCTGCACCTATAATCAAATCTACAATTAGTTTAGGTATAATCACGAAGTTGGCTTCGATCTTTTGACCTTGGCATGAAAGAGTTAACCTTGTTTGTCTCGTAACTTCCGCAGTATTGTTTCTAATAGGACCTCTTACTTTAATCTTACGTGTTTTCAGAACTGGCAATTCCTCATTGGCATTACACTGCATGAATAAATTTTCTGAGATTGCAGTCAGTTCACCTCCGCTATCAGTTACAATATTGACTGGGATATGCTTTACCATGGCCTTCACAATTGGTTGAATTTGAAAGGGTTGGTTCTTTTCTTCTTCTTCTTGCATCAACGAATCCTCCATTGAATCATACATGAGTCTTTTTAGGAATTTCTCTTGTGAATTCGAACTTTCTGTAGTATAAGCTTCGACTGCTACTTCTCTCTCTTTTATTTCCTCTTCTCTATTTCTTCCTTCATTTACGCTTTCTTCTACATCCTCTACTTTTTCCTCATCCTCGCCTATCTTCTCCTTCTTCGTCGCTACTACCACATAATCGCATATAAATGCTCTAATTATCGCTTCATAACATCCTTCATTATATACATCATTATATACATTGGGTTGTATGCCCACTTGTAACTTATTTTAACTTCTGTCGACTGCGCATTATCCTCATTGAATTCGCTTTCCCTGGTTTCCATCTCAAATAGCTCTGCAATACTCATTACTTCGTGCTTTCCTCCTACATTCGTTGTGCATGCCTCTGGTCATTCATCTTCCTCGCCAGTATTGTCCCAATTAATTTTCACCAACACGATATTGTAATTTTCTTGTCTTTGTTTTCATCTGGTCCCTGCGGATTTGTTTCTTCCTTCTTCTCGTGATAAGATTTTTACTTCTCTGTTCAAGGTGTTGCAATTGTCCTGGGTCGGTGCGTCATTCTCTTTGGCATGGGCGCTTAAACTAACTTACGCTAAGGACAACACACATACCCATGCCCGAGGGAGGACTCGAATATCCGATGGAGGGAGCCGCGCGAACCGTGGGAAGACGCCTCAGACAGCACGGCTACCCCGCGCAGCAGTATCTGTTGGTGTAAGATGATTTGCTGAAGGACTTTTTGGTGCGGACTCTTTCCAAGTGTCCCCAGCAAAGTTCAGACCATGGTTCAAATGGCTCTGAGCAGTATGGGACTCAACTGCTGTGGTCATCAGTCCCCTAGAACTTAGAACTACTTAAACCTAACTAACCTACGGACATCACACACATCCATGCCCGAGGCAGGATTCGAACCTGCGACCGTAGCAGTCGCACGGTTCCGGACTGCGCGCCTAGAACCGCGAGACCACCGCGGCCGGCAGTTCAGACCATCATAAAGGGGCAAGGCGGAAAATCGTCATATTACTGTCCATTAATATCTATAAGGATGAGATAGTGTATGTAGATAGGTAGTGTATGTGGTAAAATAAAGTAAATGTCGTGTGACTAGGGCCTGCCGTCGGGTAGATCGTTTGCCGATTGCAAGTGTAGATAACCTATCGCTGGCCTGAGTGGTTGATCGGTTCTAGGCGCTTCAGTCTGGAACCGCGCTACCGCTACAGTCGCAGGTTCGAATCCTGCCTGGGGCATGGATGTGTGTGTTGTCCTTTGGTTAGTTAGGTTTAAGTAGTTCTAGGTGACTGATGATCTCAGCTGTTCAGTCCCATAGTGCTCAGAGCCATTTGAACAATTTTTTTTTTTTTTTTTTGCATGTCTTTCGGTATGACGCCACTTCGGCGACTTGCGCGTCGATGGGGATGAAATGACGATGATTAGGACAACACAACACCCAGTTCCTGAGCGGAGAAAATCTCCGACCCAGCCGGGAATCGAACCCGGGCCCTTAGGATTGACATTCTGTCGCGCTGACCACTCAACTAGCGGGGGCAGACAGTGTATGTGGTTATATACGATTTCAAAATGGCGAGAGATACTCGAGGAGGAGGGGGGAAGGAAGTTCATTCTTCTTTCAGTATTTTAGACGTTTGTATCGCATCGTGTGAGGCCACATGTTCCTGTAGTTGTATGGACAAGATCCTTGCAGTCTGCAGACAGGTCCAGTCCTTTCAGTGAGTGTCGGACATACGGATTCGAAAGCTATGTCGAAGCAGTTCCGCTTTTCGTCGCGAACGCCCGCGCAGTGTCTCGTTAGGTTCCAGCGCAGAGACAATGTCAACGAGCTGGAGGCCCGAACTGGAGCCGCGGTATCGCGTGCAGCGGGCGCCGCGCCGGCGAGGCGTGGGTCCGTGACCCGCTTGCGAGCGGTAATTACCTAGCCGGCAGCGGCAGCGGCCGCGGCCGCGGCAGCAGGCTTAATCGCCGGAAGGTGGGCGCCACCTCCCGGCCGGCAGAACGGCCGCCTCTCGGCCGGGCGCTGACAGCCGACAGCCGCCACCAGAGGCGGGCCGTATGCAGACAATTACCCGCAGCTGCGCCGCAAATGAGCTGTCGCCGTCTGAGCCGTCATTTCCGCCGCCCCGCCCCCAGTAAGGAGATCGCTTACCGCAGCGCCGAGGCCTGCCAACACGACGCCTACGCCGCCTGCGCTCGCATACTGGGTCACGGAACGCAACGCTCTACTGTTACCGCTGCCACACGGCTAGTGTATTACTCTCGGCGCGGCGCGACTGCATCAAGTAAAGCGTCTTACCGTGAGTAGTGCACTAACAAGATGGGAAAGAGCAGCTGCTTTTCCGTGTCATGGAAACAGATACTCGAAATTACAACTAATCGCCGACATTCCGTTGCATAATTTTGGATCCTTTCATCAGTAGCAGAAGCGAACTCCCTGATAGGACGGGAAACCTCTCTCTCTCTCTCTCTCTCTCTCTCTTTCTCTCTCTCTCTCTGCCTGTCCTAGCGCCCATCCCACCCTACGGGACCTACTTTTGTCATTATCTTACACTGAGGTGACAAAAGTCATGGGATACATCCTAATATAGTGTTGGACATCCCTTTGCCCAGAGTAGTGCAGCTGCTCGACGTGGCATATACTCAAGAAGTGATTGGAAGTCCCCTGCTGTAACACTGAGCCAGGCTGCCTCTATAGCCGTCCATAATTGCGAAAGCGTTGCCGGTACAGGATTTTCTGCACCGGCTAATCTCTCTATTATGTCCTGTAAATGTGCGATGTGATTCATGTCGGTCGATTTGGGTAGTCAAATCATACGCTCGAACTGTTCAGAATGTTCTCCAAACCAATAGCGAGCAACTATAGCCCAGTGATATGACTCACTATTATCCATAAATATTCCATCGTTGGACCACAGGACCCCGTCCATTACGGGTAAACAGAGCCCACACCATACTGGAGCCACCACCAGCTTGCACAGTGCCTTCTTGACAACTTAGGATGCGTCACGTACCAACCCTACCATTAGATCTTACCAACTGAAATCGGGACTCATCTCACCATACAACAGTTTTCCAGTCTTATAAGGTCCAACAGATACGGTCATCAGCCCAAGAGAGGCGCTGCAGGCGATGTCGTGCTGTTAGCAGTGTTGGTCGTCTGCTGTTATACCCCATTTACGCCAAATTTCACCACAGTGTCCCAACGGATACGTTCGTCGTATCGCTGTCATCGGTCCCATCGGACTAGGAAAAGATGGGGAAGGAAGTCGGCCGTGCCCTTTCAAAGGAACCATCCCGGCATTTGTCTGAAGCGATTTAGGGAAATCACGGAAAACCTAAATCAGGATGTCTGGACGCGGGTTCGAAGCGTCGTCCTCCCAAATGCGAGTCCATTGTGCTAACCACTGCAACTTCTCCTTCAATATAGCCTAATGATAAGACGACTTCTTCCGATAAGTCGGGAATCCGGGTTCGAGGGCCGGTCCACCACATATTTCCATTGTCGTCGATCATTTATACAACTTACTGTTGTCCATATTAGCAAAAGAAAATACACTTCATGTATTTCATAACGGCTGTTTGTTTCGTACTTCTGAACAACACAAGCACTGTAATAGTGCAACAATAGTTAATCCGATACAGGTCTGGCTCATCTACCTGTGTTGTCGCCTAGAGCGGGATGAAAGAATCTCAGTTTGATAGTGTTCCCCCGCGGTGGTACGGGGCGGCATCTACTGGTCAGATTCTGGTAACGAATTATTATCTCACTTACAACTTAAAATTTACATAATTCAATGGCCTCTTTCACATTTCAAGCATTTATTTAGACGTTATTTTGCGACACCGGCGACTGCGATGAATTAGTCGCTTTACCGATAATTGTAACGAAAATGGTTGCTTAACATCCGAAACAAACCACTGAAGTAAATAAATTATACCTCTTCAGTTAAACTTTATGTTATGTTAGTACAACCACATTTTGTGCTGGCAAATCGTCTACACAGTCGTAGTGTGTAAGTGTTACTTTGATTCTGATCGTATCTTGACCATATTCTGATTCAGTAAATTGCAGTCCACAACGATGGTTCATTGTAAATACCAAGGTGATGGCTAACCTCTATAAAGAGCTTTATTTTACATTGAGATTAATATTAATTTGCAGTTTTCAGTTTAATAACAGATTGTGCGTCCATCAAAGTCTGCGTTATTACAGCCAACATAGTAATAAAGTAGACATCGATCTATGTACAATGTATTATTAAACTACAACTGTGTGGTTTGTAAACGTATAACCCTATCGTTTAAGAAACTGAAGAGGGTGTAATTACTGCATTTATAAAACGTTATTCTGGTACTGTTATGACTGCCATATTTTACAATGCTGCACTCTCTACTTACTGTTCATTTATGTTGGTTATATGTAAGCTAGCACTTTTTTTTCGCTCCACCTACTCCTTATACAGCATTAAATGCACTCACATCGCTCATGCCTTTAAACTTATTTGTTTCCTATTTTTATAAACATTTTGATTATCTTAGACATATTTATCAGGTTATGGTCAGAATCATCAATATTGTATCATTTTTGCTATTATTCAAACAAAAACACTGACATGCATTTAAGTGCAGTCTAAATGAGTTTCTCTTATACAACTGATATCACGACTGGGTCGGTGGTCCACTAATTCGTGGAGACTGCCCATCATAATCTAGTTTTTCTTATATAATTAACATCACCACTCTGTTGAAGGTACGCTACTTGCTTAGGAACTTTCCACGATATACCATATTTAAAATTTCTGTAAAATCATACAGAAATACTACTATATGATGTAGTTACGTTAAATTGTTTGCATATAGCTAGGAGTACAAGGCAACTGCAATTGTTTAGGTATCTCTATTATAAAGATCATTTCTACATTTTTTTTACCGGTAACTTCGGATTATTTCCCTATACTTTACTCAATTTCTTCTTATAATTTGGAATTAAAACATGACTGTGACAAAGCGTCTCGCTTTTGTAATCGATATAGACACTGTTTTCTAATATTTTGTGCATACACTTTCAAATATTATGGCACCATTAATTTATTTACAATGGGAATATTGGCCTGTAGTCTTC
The DNA here is from genome assembly GCF_023897955.1 of Schistocerca gregaria. Classification (NCBI taxonomy): domain Eukaryota; kingdom Metazoa; phylum Arthropoda; class Insecta; order Orthoptera; family Acrididae; genus Schistocerca; species Schistocerca gregaria. The sequence continues at coordinate 865,496,079 of NC_064920.1, forward strand.
TGCATACTTTCAGAGCTGAAGGTTGTTTAACTGGTATATCCTTACTTGCGATCTTCGCAAATAAAAAGTTTTTCGAAAGAAGATAACAACACTATACTTAAAGATCGCCCCTACAACGCTACCAATGTCAGATGATTAAAAACGTTTTAGTCTTATGCGTACACTGCAATTTACCACACATTTCTGCCTTCATTCATGAATAACATGCAGCATCGTAAAATTGGATGAATCTTTTTGAAAGAGACTGTACTGGACCTTTCGCCAACCACTTTATATAGTTAACTGCAACGTATAAGTGTACTGAACCCATCTCCGTTGTCTGCTTCCAACGTAGGTTGCCGTTACGGGTATCGCCACGGTGAACGTGACAAGAAAATGTTGCTGTCGATTAGGTACTGCGAGCTGTACGGAGCCTGACTGGTTATTACTCAAGCTGAGGCGAACGCGCGGGCGAGCGGCCGGTGGATCGTGACGGTCGGCGCGGCTACTGGCGCCAGGTTTGGCAAGCCGGTAGCGCCGCCGCGCTGGCGCCAGCCATATCGCAACAAAGACAGCCGACACCTCGCCCTCTGCTACTCCTGGCGCCAGTGGCTGCGTGGCCGCTGCCGTGTCCACCAGTGTGCCTCACTAGGAATCCAGTTAGAAATCGAACCTTTACAGTTCCTAATGGTTCGTTTCGTTCAAGGAATGATGGCAGATATTCGATGAGATCTTCCTGTGGATCTTTACGTCATTAGAGATGCATCGCCAAAGAATACGCGCTCTATTGGCCGCTGCCCATGCAAAGAAACAATCCCCACACTCAACTTCATTTATTTTGGAAAAGAATCGGAATTCTTATTATGTGTTACCGGTCTCAAATTTGAACCGTGGTTGCCTAGAAAACGAACACTTTCTTTTAACCCTAAGATACAGTAACAGGATCTTGTGGGCCTCATTAATATTTTATTAATTTTTTTAAAAAAACTCTAAAAGTGAATTTTTATTAGTTACATCTATTTAGATACAACATATACAAATAATTTTATTAATTCACTTATAAGTTGCAGTTTACATTTTATAACATTTATTACAACCAATTTTTTCAATTATAACGTACTCATTATTCACAATATTATGTATATAGGCAATATTTTGACAAAAACTTATTATTCATTGTTCACATAAAATTGCATTTTTCTTAGTTTTCAACATGTGCCAAACAAGAAACACAAAGAACACCACTATGTTCCTTACAAATGTTGGTTTTACACTCAGTGCATGTCATAGCACTTTTCCTGTGTATATTATGTCAATATACCCATCACAAGCAGCGTCGTTTACGTCAAGATGGTCGATGACGAGTTGTGTCACGCTATTGTGAGCAGATGTGCGAACAATCTGAATTCAAACCCTCCTATGGTCACATCGGGGCGGTTACCGTTGACCATGCAGGACTAGGATTATGTACACTAAGAGTCTTAGAACTCCCGTTCGAAGTGCCGCAGGACGTAGTTGCCGCATCTTTCCGCCCTTATGGGACGTTAATTAGCACCGTGGTTGAAAAATGGAACACCTTCGAGACATACCAGGTCCTCAACAGCGTCCGACAAGTCAAAACTGAATTAAAGAAACACGTGCCTTCCTACTTAGTCATTGGTGGATATCGCGCAATCGTAATGTACTATGGGCAGCCTCGTACTTGTTCCGGTTGCGGCCAGGAGGTTCATGTACGCTCGGCGTGTATTCAACTTCGTGTTACACAAATTCCATTAGATGACGCGGCACCACCTCCTACGCTCACGGTCCTCCCCTCAATTACGCTGGGGTGACACGATCGACCGTCATGCAGACGTAAGACAGGAAGCGTTAGAATGCACACCCTTCGCAAGTCCTTGGTTGACGTACACCATTACCGCGTCCTGCAGAGCTTGCAGAAAGCCGCCCATCGACTCCACAGGAAGATTCTGACGAAAAATGGCACTCGACGGTAGGGTTGTACCGACCTCTGCTTTTTCCCTGAGGGGGAGGCGATGCGAGAACCACTCAATTTTTCGGACACACAAACCCACGTCCGCAAACAAAGGTCGCCGAGGAAACATAAAAAGCGACGTCGCACACCCTCAAACAATTGCCTCCAGCGGAAGTCTTCTCCAGCTGACTACCGGACAGCCGACGAGACGGGAAACATGGATGACACAGGATCACCTTCACCTGTCACTTTCTCTGATTTCGGCACACCCGTCTCCTCTTTCCCGCGCAAACAGATCACAAGCACAGCGCCCGCCACTGGTACACAACCAGAAAAAACTGTGGATTCATCCTTGGTCACGTAGCTCACAAGTTTTCTACCGCAGCCACTGTTAACTTACGGACCTTGGGCGGACGACATTGAAGACGATTCTACCCCCGCCGTGGTGGATGAGAAGAGGGGTCTCTCCTCCCACAACTCGGCCCCTCCCGAGTAGCAACAGATGACGGTGCAGATGCGGCCTGTAGATTACAGGCCCCGACTTTTACGGCGACGCTGGCGGCGGCTCCCATTGCAGGAGACGATCTACAGATCTGTCGCTTAGCGACCATCAACATTAACACCATACGGTCACGTACGAAGTTGTCGCTGCTTCAAGACATGCTAAATGCAGCAGACGTTGACATTGTCTTTCTACAAGAAGTCTTCGTCGCCGATTTCCCGGATATGTATGGTTATACAGCTCATGTGTCACACGTCTCGCCAATTAGCAGTGGAGTCCCATTTATCCTCAAGGAGGGCCTCGAAGCGAACGAAGCACGATATCTCTCCGAAGTAAGAGGAATGGCCGTAATGGTGCTGGGCGTCCATTTTATCAATGTGTGCGCCCCTTCCGGAACGAATAGCCGTCGCGATACGTCGCTCTTCTTCGCAGAAGGAGTAGCACCACTTTTTGAGAGCAAGCACGATCAGCTGCCACTCCATTCAGCGTGCCCCGAACTTGGAACACTCATCAGTGATCTCCAGTTGGTAGATACATGGGAACATGTCCAAGGAACATGCGGGATTCTCGCATTTCACGAGTCACTCGTCTAGTCGCATTGATAGGATTTACGTCTCCCGTTCTCTCGCAGCAACAGTGAGCGACGCGGATGTGTGGCCAATAGCCTTTTCTGATCACGAGGCCTTTATATGTGCCGTCACCCTTCGTCGCCAACGGGTTTGGAACAATCGACATCCCTGGAAATTAAACCTGGCTCATCTCGCTTCTCCGGATTGTCGACGTGCCATAGAGGACACGGGGAGATCGTGCGTCTGCCGCCTCCCGACGTATCTTACATTGATCAGATGGTGGTTAAACTGCTCCAAGCCGGCCATACGGAGAACCTTTATTACGTATGGTCGTGAGACCGCTGCATGGAGGTAGCAGACCCTCGATTTTTATTTCACCATCCTTAGCGAATGTTCCTCCTTGCCACCCACACCGGAACGATAGATGACAGTAGAGCATGCGAAGTCACAGATTGTAGCCCATATGCGCCGACACCTCGAAGAGACGATCGTCCGAGCACGACCACATGACAGACTCGCAACGAAAATGGTTCAAATGGCTCTGAGCACTATGGGACTCAACTGCTGTGGTCATTAGTCCCCTAGAACTTAGAACTACTTAAACCTAACTAACCTAAGGACATCACACACATCCATGCCCGAAGCAGGATTCGAACCTGCGACCGTAGCAGTCGCACGGTTCCGGACTGCGCGCCTAGAACCGCGAGACCACCGCGGCCGGCGACTCGCAACGGAACGACCCACAACGTGAACTGCGAAGACGGGCGCTGATACATGCCATCACCACTGAGGACGGTCGACACAACACCACACAACGCGATATTGGTGCAGCCTTCTTCGACCATTACACACGACTTTATTCTGCTCAATGTGACAGGAGTCTCACGATTGGTTTATGCCACTGTCCCACATAATTTACAAACTAAATTATTGAACGACATTACGGAGGACCAAGTTGTCGACACCATAGGTAAAGGAGCGGCGAACAAGTCGCCTGGCTCCGACGGGTTCCGTGTGGAGTTTTATAGAACTTTCCAGTATTTACTGGCTCCCAAGTTGACGGTCATCTGTCGGGAGCTTACGTCCCGCTCCGCGGAGTAGCTTCGTAGAAGGAATGATTATATCGGTTCACAAACCGACAGGTGGCTCTCGAGTACATGATTACCGCAAGCTGACACTCGTCTACTGCGACATGAAGATATTCACCAGACTATTAGCAAATCGTATAGACCAACCGTGCCTCACGTCATCCTATCAGATCAGATTTCCCTAGGGGGTATCAATAACATCCACTCAGCGCAGTGTCAATACCGTGACATAACAGCCCTAGCGAGGGCACGCCGCATCCCAGGAGCTCTGGCATCACTATATTTTTAACCAAGCTTTCTATCGAGTGGATCACACGTACCTAATGTCCGTTCTCCAACGCATGCAGTACCCACAGGAATTCACAGACGTCGTGATGCAGGAGCGACCTCCAAGGTGCTCGTTAACGGGCACGTCACGTAGTCCCTCCCGATTTTCAGATCGTCAAGGCTGCTCCGTGTCGACGTTACTCTACGCTGTGGCACAGGAACCGCTCCTCTGCTGCCTCCGTCAACTCCTCACGGTCTCACATGACGTCACATTTCGCTGTACAGCATATGCACACGACCTGGTTCTCGTTGGTTGGTTGGTTTGTTTGGGGAAGGAGACCAGACAGCGTGGTAATCGGTCTCATCAGATTAGGGAAGGAAGTCGGCCGTGCCCTTTGAAAGGAACCATCCCGGGTTTTGCCTGGAGCGATTTAGGGAAATCACGGAAAACCTAAATCAGGATGGCCGGACGCGGGATTGAACCGTCGTCCTCCCGAATGCGAGTCCAGTGTCTAACCACTGCGCCACCTCGCTCGGTCTGGTTCTCGTGCTTCGCAATCGCAACAATATAACCAGCGCACTAAAATGGATTACCACATACGGTGTGGCTTCCGGCAACTGTCTCAACTTCGCCAAATCGATCGCCATGGTCATAGGAGATGCTTGGCCCCAGCGAGTGTCGACCCCCTACAGCTTAGTGAGACCGTCCAATGTCTCGGAATAGAGTTTCACGCCGACACAGGGCGCACTGCGGCCCTTAGTTAGCGCCGCTTATTACAACAAATTCGGGTCCAGATCTCCAACATTCGTCTGTGAAACCTCGACATTCTTCAAAGGACACACTTCGTCAATGTTTACCTCGCATCGCGCCCTCCACACATAGCGCGTGTCCTTCCAATACCGTTACTGATGGCACGACATCTATTATCGGTATTCGGAGCCTACACCAGTGCAGGCATGCTCTTCAAAGTCAGTCTTGAGTCGCTGACCCTTCCCCCAGAAAGGAGAGCTCTTGACCTAGTCTATGTCCACGACAGAGCGGTGGCCCTGTTTGTCTGCTCGCAGATCAAGCTGTGGCGCCACCACTTGGAAAGTTTGACAGGTTTGCTGCTGGAGTCCTTAGCTCCGTCCTCCCTTATGACCCCACTGACGAGCAAGACATATCTCCACCCTTCTATTTTATCAATGAAAACAGTTATGTCCGTCTCGCAGTACCACCGACGAAACAGGCGTCGGCGCGGGATATATATAGCGTCATACAGCAGAGGCGCCCACCAAACATAGTGGGGGCCAAAAACACTTAGGTTAGTTGGAAGGTGGTGTGGCGGACGATACACACGGTTACACTGGATACAGACGTGCGATCCACATGGTACATCACAGTCAACGGTAAAAAAATCACCCGATCACGCCTCCACAAGATAAATATGGCGAACTTTTCTCTGTGTGCAGACTGCGGGGTACCGGACATGGACGAGCACCGTTTCACATGTGACGCGGCAGAAGACGTATGGCGCTGCGTGCGACAAATTTTTTCGTATTTTCTACAACTGTCTCCGAAACACATCACACCTCGGCTTCTACTATTTCCGGATGGATCCGTGGGCATGCGGTACAATACTTATTTCACGATGAACCAAAAGATGTACTGGACTTTTGGAACTACCTACAAAAACGTCATTGCAAGATTGTACGGAACCCATAGTATGGACAATATTTTCCAGTTACTCAGGTAGTGCCCAACGCGACCCTCCGCGAAGCTGGATCATCAAGACGTAGGAGAATATACCCGCTGACTAAGCTGGCAAGAACATGTCCGATTATCCGTGGAATAACATACGACATGCGTGAAGACGTACCTGAATGATGAAGCGTAAGGACAGTACGCGACACACTCTTCTGCATCATGTACGAAGCACATTTTTCGTTTCCCTATTTATATTAACTCGGTCTAGGAAAGTACCGAGATATTTGTTTTGTTTACTCAGCGCACGAAGCGGTGCTAGGTTCATTTATTTTCCGTGTGGTATACAGGCAATACAAATTACATATATATTGAAAAAATAAATAAATAAAAATAAAAAAGTACAAACAATTTCCTCAATTTATTTCCCCTCACTATCCCTGATCCTTGACGAGCGAGGGGGACACTGTGGCTAGACTTCGGGTGCTGCCCACTCGTCCCTCCCCACCCTCCCTTCCATGCCGCCGGCCGCGGTGGTCTCACGGTTCTAGGGGCGCAGTCCGGTACCGTCGCAGGTTCGAATCCTGCCTCGGGCATGGATGTGTGTGATATCCTTAGGTTAGTAAGGTTTAAGTAGTTCTAAGTTCTAGGGGACTGATGACCTCAGCAGTTGAGTCCCATAGTGCTCAGAGCCATTTTTACCATCCCTTCCATGCCTCCTCTCTGGGGAAAAAAAACAAACAAAAAAAAGATCTGAATTTCATTGTAATTTCATTAAGTATATACTGCCTTCCGGAAATAGTCGAATAGAGCGTCTGCCATGCAAGCAAGAGACCCCGGCTTCGAGTCCCGGTCGGGGCACACATTTTCAACTGTTCCCGTTGATATTTGTCAACGTCTGGATTTCATTGTAATTTCGTAACAGTTAATACGTTTATCCCACTGTGAGATAAGACCGTTAATGCCTTTACAGAAAAATTTTAGCGGTTGCCTAAGCATGGCGAGGGCACAGATAGTGTTGGATTTCACGAAAGCTAAAATGCCGCTGCGCTAATTTAAGTAATGTTGTACTTCCTGTTCGGGCAATTCATTTAAAAATTCTGTGTGAACTTGTGAAATTTTGTATTGTGAAGATTATTGATTACTTAATTAATAAACCGTCGGCATAATAGTACAGGTTCCGTGCGCATTTTTGTTTTTTCATTGTTAAATTTTTGCGTGCATGATGGTACAATTTTGTCTGGTAATTGCAGCAATTTTGTTTTTCCAAGGAATAGTGTTTCATCATGCTTGATACAACAGAAAACAATATTGAGCAATTATCGTATTCCAGTAGTTTACATGAGATTGCAGGAATCCGTGCGGATCCACAGTTATGAATTAGTTTAGAAAACAGTAATGAAACAGAACAATTAATGGGTAATGAACATGTGAATTCTCAAGGTGATAAGTCACCAGAGTCTAGCGAAAGCTTACAAAAGTCGCCGCTCTTGTGCGAAATTTTATAACTGGTAAAAGGCACATCAGAATCAGGTTTTGCGTGAGTGCCTTTCGAACGAACACAGCACACGTCACCGTCAGTGAACAATTACGTTGAGCCACACTGCTCGAATCCGGCAAATTTCCTAGAATCAATTCGCCAAGTGCTTAAAGAAACACGAGATGAAATGAAAAAGAAAATCGACAAAACACAGGAAGAAATTAGTAAATCACTTAGGGAAGAAATTAAAAATGACCTTAACCAATAATTAACAGTTTTGCAACCGGAATACGTGAGCTAGAAACGGAACATGAAATCCTGAAGACAACTCGGCGCAATGACAAAGACGAATTGTTAGCTAAAACCAACACTGTAGTTCCAAGTGCGATAGTTACACAGATAAGAGAACAGCACGAACATCTTACCACGAAAGCAAAAGAAATTAGCCAACAAGTGGAAACTTCGACCCTAAATTCTGAAGAAGAAAAACAACAGTTAAGCACAGTTAAAGAAAAAGCTAATGACATAAAAACGCAATGGCAAATTTGTCAAGTAAGGCAGACAGAAATTGAAATGACACAACGGCAGTAAAATTTTCAGACACAGCACAATATCCGCCATTAAATTTTTTTAAAGAAAACCAGTAGAAAATTAATTGGGAAAATAAAAGTTACAGGAACACCATGAATGAAAAGAAACACGAATTTGACCGTGTACATTCATATTCAGAAAACTTAGGTGACCATCCAAATTTATGGTGTTTGAGCGATTAGCCCACGAAAACAGTACCACACAACCAGATACGACGATGAATCGCCGATGTGTTGCAATAGAGAACAATCTTGTTCACACAGAAATGTTAACTTCGGCTACAAACACCTTTTGACTATATGTAAATTCAAAGTTTTCAAGAATTACAAGAACGAAATTCACCAATAAGCTTGGATTGATCAGTTACTACGTTCTTTGCCGCCAAATCGGCCACTTGAACACAATAATAATTTTTCTGTGGTTATTTGGAAATGAACCGGCGGCAAGAATACGCTCAATAGTGAGAGACTGACAAAGCGTAAATGATTTCTGTCAAGCATTTTTGGCACCCTACTGGTCGCAGGGCACACAGGATTGAGTAAAACATAGCATATAATGTCACGTAACTTTTAAAAGTCTGGCTTCTCGAGCCCAACAAAATACTTTGAAGACATGTTACGCTGAAATCATTACTTACCAAACTCATACAGGCCGTTAGAGCTTACATAAAAACTTTCCAAATAAGCCTGGACAGAACGTTTTCATAGACATCATAAAAAATTTATAACCTCCCCTTGTGAACTCTATTGATTAATCACTCACATATCCTTGATTTTGTATAAAACTTTTACTTATAGTTCTTTAACTCGTATTCTTCTAAAGCTATTTATCTCTTTGCATTTGTAACATGTTTTGTATGTATCCATAATATTTAGAATTTTGTTCCTCGTCCCATTCCTATTTTCAATTATCTTAGCAAAACATTCAACTGTGGAAAAATGGAGGATGTGTAAGGTGGTCACCTCATTTTGATTTTTATATGTCATCGATGTGCACGTCAAATAGAGAGAAAGCTACGTTACTGTTAAACAATCCTTGGTCTTGTCTTGGCAGTCTTTACCTCTGCGCAGTCTGATTCATTCATAGTTGAAGTGTGGTAGGTGATGGTCGTATTTAGTAATGCTGTGTCGATTTGTGATTGTATCTCTTAGGTGAAGAAACGATAGCAAGGATGAATATCATGTACACATTGAAAGGTGAAAGGAACAGGCATTTTGAATAATGTCATTATTTTTGAAGATAAGACGTTAGAAGTAAGACTGTAGCATTGTGGAGCTAGGAATGATTATTGTCAGCTATTGTCTGGCTCAGAGCTGAGAAAAAGACCACCCCACTTCCCTGAGTCATAGATTTGCACATAAAATGATTAAGCTGTTTGAGTTTTAGAGGAATTTTCTGTTACTTTGTACTCTTTTAAAATCATTATTCACTTTGTAAGGCGTAGTATTGTTCAGACCAACATTATCTGTAAAGATCACGCGAAGTATCAGTCTTTTTGAATACATATTTCATTCTAAACTCGTTGTATTGGCATAACATTTCGTAAGAATAGCTACTCTCCTTACCCCACTGTTTATCGTTAAGCATTATTACTTGCAACAGTCTGAACATATATTTAGGTACAGTGATGTACCTTATCCCTACCTGCTTACTGTTTGCTCTTGTGCTTTCGAGAAAACTGCAACAATGTTGTCAAGAAACGATGTAAGTGGAAATTCTGATTAGGGCCAGAAAACTGATTTAGTTCTGTTATGCATTTCACAGAAAGTCAAGCTACATTCAGATCAGTTACAGTTCTGTTTATATTATGTTCTGTAAAGTTGGGCTAAATTTCAGACGGAAATAAAATACAGAGAGCAACTTACAAGATATATGTTTTAGAGCCTATGTTTACTAGACATTTCTGCTTAGAATGATCGTTTCTGTCATATACCTGCACGTTGACGATTTCGCCTGGGATGCCCTGTATGTATCTAAACGATTACTTCAGTCGAGGAAATTTTTGTTCAATCATCGTAAATTTTCTCATTATGAAACGTAGTTCATATGTAACTAACACTTGTGGCTATATCACAGAGGTGCTGGAAATCATCCGTCCCTTTTCAGATCGATATTTCTTTCTTGTATTTACTTCAGCAGCTCCCATGGTATGATTCTAGTTTTCTCTTTTGGTTTCCATTTCCATTACCATCATCTACCGTAAGTGCGAATCAGCTCTTACGCACTATGACGTAATACGTTTTCTTGGCGATAAGTTTTGTTATAAGCGAGGTCAAAGAAGTACTGAAAACTAGCGAGTATGGATAGTTAAAAAACCGGTATCGGTTCAGTTGGTCGGTTTCTTCGATCCCTAAGGTCTACCCGTTCCTAAGGAAAAGGGGTCTTGACAGACAGACAGATGGAGAGATAGAAAAGAAATGAGAAAAATCCGTGCAGTATAATTACAAAATTATAGTTTTTCGATTTTTTCCTTTGGTTGTAAAGTGCAATCTTCCTTTTTGCCAAATTTCATGATTCTAAAATATGTGACATAAATGGCAGGGTACTTTGATTGCATTGACTTAGAAGCATCAATATTTTACAACGCCAAGGGACAACAGACCTTAGTATGTGACAAAAATTTCAGCTTGATACTCTACCCCTTCCCGAGAAAAAGGGTTTTTTAGCAGTCGGATAGATAGACAGACAGACAAAAAGAGATAAACGGGCAACAAAGTGATCCGATAACTCTATTGTGAAGCATATTGAAGTTTAACGTTAACAACGGTTGTAACATTTTCGTTATACACTCGAGACAAAAGAAACAACGCACCAGGAAAGAATTGTCCGAATGGGACATAGACATGACGTACATGTAGAGACAAACAAATGATTACAATTTCAGAAAAACTGGATGATTTACTGAAGAGGAAGTGTTCCGCGAATTAAGCAACTTAATGAAGCATTAGTCCACCCCTGGCCCTTATGCAAGTAGTTATTGGTGTTACATCAATAGAGTTGTTGGATGTCCTCCTGAGAGACAACGTGCCAAATTCTGTCTAATTGGCGCAGATCGCGAGCTGGTTGGAGAGCCCTGCACGTGATGCTCGAAATGTTCTCAACTGGGGAGAGACCCGACGACGTCGCCGGCCAAGGAAGGATTTGTCAAGCACGAAGACATGCAGTAGAAACTCGCCGTGTTCGGGCGCTCATTATCTAACTGAAATGTAAGCCCAGGATGGCTTGCCATGAAGGGCAACAAGACGGAGCATAGAATATCGTCGACGTACCGCTGTGTTCATCGTGAAATAAGTATTGTACTGCATGCCCACGGATCCACGTGTCTGCGTAGGTTTTGGTCTCCAGGAAATATTGTCCATCCGGAAATAGTAGAAGCCGAGGTGTGATGTGTTTCGGAGTCAGTCGTAGAAAAAACGAAAAAAATTGTCGCACGAAGCGCCATACGTCTTCTGCCGCGCCACATGTGAAACGGTGTTCGTCCGTGTCCGGTACTCCGCAGTCTGCACACAGAGGCAAGTTCGCCATATTTATGTTGTGGAGGCGTGATCGGGTGATTCGTGTTGTGTTGTAAGGGTGACGCGGGTGGCTACCAAAGGGCTCCTGTCCATCTCCAAACGTGTCCTCAGCCTGGAATCTTATTGACTGGAATCGATTTGTCTTCAGTGATGAGTCGGAAATGAGCCCCGACGACCAGCGAAGATGTATCTGGGGGCGCCCGTGACAGTGGTAGTATACCAACCTGCCTGTTGCCCGCCATACTGCCCGACAATTGGGAGTGGGTCTGGGGTGTCATTTCTTCTCATAGTAGAACTCCTTCTGTTGTCATGCGCATCAACCGTACAGCCTTGCGATTCGTCGACAATATTCCACGTCCATTTTTGCCGTCGTTCATGGGATGCCGTTCTCGGCCTACCTTTCCGCAAGGTAATGTCGGCCACCATACGGTTATGTTCTTACTTGCCAGACACTACTGGATCTCTCCCCAGTTGAGAACGTTTAGAGCATTATGGGCAGGGTCCTTCAACCAGATCGGGATTTTGACTATTCAAGGGGTAGCCCGCATGAGGAGACCCACCAACTCTATCAATCCAAACTAAATCCAATAACGGCTTCCATAAGGACCAGAGATGGACCAACGCGTTATTGACTTGCTCAGTTGGTGAATCTCTTTCTCTTGAAATACTCATCCAGTTCTTCTGAAATTGTAATGATATATTTGTCTCTACACGTGCATCACCTCTTCTGCCTTCCGTCCCATTCGGTTAATTTATTCGTGGTCCCTCGGTCCTTCTTTTTTTCTTGCAATGTATATACTAGCTTTATGGCATGTTCTACGCCCTTGGGAATCTCCCCACTATGGATCCATTGAGCAAAAAGTACAGCTACTATAATTCAATCTGATCTAACGGGAGGCATGGAATTGAGAAAGCAGTGCTAAGGACTCGAATTATATGCCAGAAAGTAAACATAAATATTTCGCTCAATCTTTTAACGTAGTCTTCAGTCTACTTTATAGAGCCTGATCAAAGTTTACAGCTTAATATGATACGCTAAGCCTGCTTATTGATGCATTCTACAGGGAAAGAAGATATTAATTCATCGACATATTTTATTACGCATGTTCGTTTACTGCTGTGAGTACGTCTTCTACAAATAAAGTACCGATCAGATGAGGGGGACTTCTTGCGGTTTATTTGCAGGTACGAGTACTCTCAGATGTCGAGTGTCCAGGTGCAGCAGGCATTTGCGATGTGGCTGCCCCTGTGTGACGTCCCCCGCGCTGCAGCTAACCTTTATGGCAGCTGACTACCGGAGCTAACAGCCCGGCTGGAAGCCAGCCATATTTCACGAGGTAAAGAGCACGCCTTTTAAATTCTGCGACCGCAATTAGCCCCGACGATAACTGAGCCAGCTGCGGGAAGGCCGCAGGGAGTCTGACCCGCCCAGCTGCCACGCTAATGGCAGGCCTCTGCCATCGGCCGGTCCTGTAGGTTTAGCGCTTCTACAGGTGCGATAAACAATAAGTGGTGCGAATGCCTCCCGCTGCAGCGAAGCGGGCTATCGCGGGGACAATCTCTTAAAACAGGTTTAAGGGTATTCCGTTCTTTATACGCATCCTCGCTAGGTGCTGTACTGTGGCCAGGAATTGCGACGGTAATACAACCCACGGTTTACACAAAGTGCAACTGGTCTGACTTGCTAGTAAAAAATAAATAACTGAAATGCAGAGTCATTTACTTGTACTCGTATTTATACTTGAAAACGACCACTAACTACTAGATACGACAAAATTATATGAAAACCCGCCTAATATGGTGTACTCGCACGGAATAGGGTTACGACCGGCGTCTTAACAGCCTGAATCATTTTGCTATTCGGTTTACACGACCTACCAGTCTTATCTTGCACAGTTCCTCTGAGAGAAACTGCACTGTTTCATCAAAATTATCCGAACGACCTATGTAATACAGCATAGACGTCACGAGAGGCGGACTCGTCAGTATGAAAAGAAGCGTGAAGTACTGTGGCTGTTACTAGAGAAGCAGTCACAATAGAATGGAACTTACAGGAATCCATCTTCTGTGCGAAAGGGAAAAAATATGGTGCCACCTTCAGTCGTGTGTTTTTAAAATTCCTTGACTTAATGCTACACGACATCGTCACCAGACCATCGATTGGCAAAAAATGGATCAACGGCAGTATGGATAATTGGTTTTATTCCAGTTTTTGCCAGTTGAAAGCTTGATGACGGTGCGTCGCAGCACCGAAACCGTTAGCATTAAGTAAAGGAATTTTGAAGGTACGCAGCTAAAAAAATGGTTCAAATGGCTCTGAGCACTGTGGGACTCAACTGCTGTGGTCATTAGTCCCCTAGAACTTAGAACTACTTAAACCTAACTAACCTAAGGACATCACACACATCCATGCCCGAGTCAGGATTCGAACCTGCGACCGTAGCAGACGCACGGTTCCGGACTGCGCGCCTAGAACCGCGAGACCACCGCGGCCGGCTACGCAGCTAAAGTTAGTATCATCAGTGCTCGCAGAATGGATAGGTCAGGAGAGCACTGTGGCTTCTAACGTGGAGTTGCAACTGGATGCAACCGGGGAAATCAATTCATCAGGGACGTTTCAAGTCGACTGTTGATGTGACTGTCAAGTTCAAACGGGAAGGAACAACCGCACATAAACGAAGACCAGGCAGTCTTCATGTACTGACGGCCTTCTAGTCAGTAGAAGGAATGACTCGTGAGTTCCAAAGTGCTACCAGGGGTCAAAATGGCACAATAACTGTGGGCAGGGAGTAAAAAGAATTGGGTACAGCTGCAGAGCAGCTTCTCATAAACCACACTTGTCTGTAGTCATTGCTAAGCGACGCTTGAGGTGGTGGGCATTGGATGAGTGGAACTGAATGATTTGGAGAGGCGAATCGCGTTATACCCTGGTGGGTCGGTTTGGGTTTGGAGAACACCCCTTGAATCTTACCTGACATCGTGTGTAGTGCCAACAGTGACGTACGGAGGAAGTGGTGTTACAGTTTGGGGGTATTTTTCGTGGTTAGGATGGAGTCTTCTTATTGCGCTTAAGGGAACGCTAAGTGTGGAACTATATGATCACATTTTACAGCAGTGTGTACAGCTTGCAATAGTGCAATGGTTCAAAGACGATGACTTTTTGTGTCAGCATGACAATGCACCCTGTAATAAAACAATATCAGTGAGGCAACGGTTTATGATGATATTAATGAAATGAACTGGTCTATCCAGAGTGCCGAACTGTGTCCAGTACAACACCTTTGTGATGATTTAGAACGTTCACCTTGCTCCAGGCCGGAACGTCCAACATCTCTACTCTCTCTGGTTTCGGATCTTAAAGAAGAATGGGCTGTCATTCCTCATAGACATTCAGGGACCTTATTGAAAGTGTCTCCAGTAGAATTAAAACCGCGACACTGCATTTTAATGTCCAGTAATAGGTGTCCAGATGCTTCTGATCAGATGTATTCTAAATATTTTGAGAAATGCTGGAGAATGTGATGGCACCTTAACTTTTTTTGCAACATAGACAATGGCTGGATAATATTCAAATGGAGCAAGTATCGCTACTACGAAAGATACTTTATTCTGCCTTCTGCCTCATCAAACAAATCGCTTTCAGAATGTTCCTCATCTTCAAAGACATAGCTGCTTGTGAAATCAAGGTGCTATCATCGGTCGAATTATATTTCCTTCATTAACATTGCTGTAAGTCAAATAAATATTTAACTGGTAGTTTTGCGGAAATATGAGCCATTAACAAATTTATGAATCATCTAAGGCAAATGAAAATAGAGAATGAATACTTGTTCACCGGTCTGATTTGTTAAAAGGATTAACTAAATCTGTATTTATATTAAAATAGTTACACAAGGTAAAACTAGCTTTGATTTCCGCCCCCGTCTCCCCACTCCCACCTTGTGTGCGGGCCACTGCTAGATTTTTGCGGTAAACGGAGAAGCCAACAATCGTGTTTTTACCTCGCCCACACTTACTTCCGATAACTGCGGACGCTCCCTGACGTGCAGACGTTTTCCGCTTTCCTCCGGCGTCGTTACCAAGCCTTCAATGCAGTGTTTCTATGGTGTAAGTCAACCACTGAAACGCTATAAAACAGTCACTGGCATGCCTAAAAGTACTTTTTCTCAAGCAACATGCGTTCATCGAAAGAATACCGATACATCGTCGGAATTAAACAGCACCAGAAGAACAAGTCGTACGGAACACCACGAACAAAGCCACGTTACATAAAACGAGACCCACACACAGACTGCAAAACTTCATTGCTGCCACATTTCACAAATGCTGCCACGTTGGCGAACATGCAGCGTCATGTTAAATTCTGTATACAGGTGGAATGGTCAGTTCCAGCTCCTCTTGTAATGTACCTTCATTTCTTAATCATAATGATATGTCACGTACAAATTTGGTTTCATATCCACTTTTATTAAGATTTTGTCACACCTCATGAGACCCCTTACATGTGGGAAACCTGGTACAACGCAAAAATTTTGCTCTGTGCTGTGTCTGGGATTCCTTATATTACAAGAACGAAAGTTCGGCCCTTTGAAATATTTCATTCTTGTACTGACTATTGTGGCCGCTCCATTCTTTCCTTTCTTTTCGTAGTTGTGATAATATGATCATTATGTTCACAATGTTACCAAAAAATCTGCCTAGTTTTTATGGAATATTATTCTTTGGGGTTCTTATTTTATATATGAGTAATAGTTGAAAACAGAGTCCCGTTGCAAATTGCACAAGTACGAGAAGCTGTGTCCAATCATTCAAACTGCTGCGTTGTTTTTAGGTCGTGGATTTCGCTGCGTTAGCGAACTTATCATTTCCATTATATCGATGCAGTCTGTGCTTGTCCGATCAATGACTGCAAGTCTCCTTCGAATGCAGGTTCTGATGTCAGATGCGGTTCTGCAGGTTAATTCATGACTCACATGCGAAAGTTGAGCTGAGCACTGGATCTGTGAATTAGCTTATCGACACTGAGGTGGATGTCGTAAAATTATTCTTTAGTTACTATTTTTTCGTTAACAAAAATGCAGCACGTATATTCAACATTAGCTGATGGGACACTTCTGTGTCGATGTTTCCAGATGGTATCCCATATTATCAGAGAGAAGATTGCTCTATTTGATTTTGTTTGCTGCTGTTCGTTAACCCACAGATCAGTTTGCTTTTTAAAGTATGCTGTAGATTCTGGTTCCTGTTCAATTAGCTGAACTAGAATATTTATTACATAATGTTTTAAAGCTCTTAATATCGCTTATATTTCGTCTAGCGGTTCCGTGCTTATTGGTGCCTAACTGTTGATTAAGGCTTTGATTGTACTATGATTCCACTTTCCCGTACTTCTGCACGCATGGTTTATCTGGAGAGATTTGAATTTCTACCTTACATCCATTAGGCTTAGGCCACACTTCGCTGGCAAAGTTAGTGTATCTAATGCACTTTGGAAATATTTTCCCTCATGACAAATCAGCACACAACTCGTCGGATGTTACCTGGTACAGGAACAGACGCTGGATGGACGTGTGCTAAGTAACCTAGTTTCCTTATTACCTCGATTTGCCATGCAAGCATTTTTTGTGAAAAATTAAGTTGCCTACTGCAGTACAGTTTGATGTTTGCTCAAATTTAGATTAGCACACCTGCCCAGTTTCGTGTCGACGTTTTGTCTGATGTTCCCTCCAGTGTGGTCCGAGTGATTTGTGGCAGATGCTTTGTTGGTACGAGTCACACTGTTCTGTGTCATCGAAGCCTTTATCGACGTATAACAGGTGATTTATTTCATGTATTTTACTTAGCCGAGCCTCCGCCCCCACAATAAAATCCTTGAGCCAGCGAGATATAGGAGCCCAGCAACGAACTCGTAACGTCACACTAGTCGGCTTGTGCGCCACACTTAGCGCAGGGCCCACGGGAAATCAGTATTAAATTGGAGAGGTACCCTCTAAAGATCTTCAATTTGTCGTGTGCTATCGAGAACTTGCTTGCATTTAAACACGCAGTCACGCATTATTAAACTCGAATGACACGGTTACTCGCTCTTCGCCGGAGTTTGTAGTATCACGTGCTGTGACGTAAGCGCCACGTCCTGATTTTCTCTTGGGCCTCGGTAAAATCACTGAGATCTTGTGACTATGATACGGTAATACATATGTCGTCGACGTATGCTGTGCAACATTTCGTGACGTTTATGATGGTCACACGAGTTGCTGCAGTCGTGATGTTCCTTAAGGAGTGCTCTGTAGCGATTCCATACAAAGTCATCGAAAGTTAGCATCTTCACCGTGGTGGAAGCTGAATTTTAAGAGGCCCGCTCAAATGTCTGTTGATCAGAATTCGTGATGAAGCGTCCGCAGTGAGCCATTTAACAAGTTTCAAGAAACATGCACCGTATTTCATTTTATTCATGGGTCTGATGAGATGTTCATGAATGATGACGTCACATGCCTTCGTAAAGGGTAAAAATAATATGGCACTGCAACTGTTGATCAATCCAAAGTCACTGGTCTTTCGCGGAGGTCGCAGGCAGAAGGTGTTACGCTTCTGTCGGATATGGTGTTGTAATGACAAACGTCACAGTTCTTGTTTGAAACTGGTTGCGTTCGCAGTTCAACCACCGTAGCTAAGATCTTGTAATTAGCGCTGACATGAGATACAGTTTGTGGTCAGCTACATACACTGCACTCAGTGGTTTACAATAAATAAATACCAAGCACTACTCAACACAGAAAAGTAGTTACTGTTCATTTTTACACATAATCACGTAAAAAAACTCTAGGTTTTAGGAATTTTCTACGTCTCTATAACGTATGTCAATGTAAGCATATTATTCCGGTGTAAGAAAATTTCTGCATGTGTTAGCGACTAATAGTTGATGATAACTAACTAACCGTAGAAAAGTTTGTTAGCTGGTTTGAGTACAGCCTACAAGCGAAAAAATTGTGATTTATATTTTTCGTTGTTGCTCCATGACATTAGGAGTAAAGATTATTTCATTAAATATGCCAAAATCCGGTCGCTGTGGCCGAGCGGCTGTAGAGGCTTCAGTCTGGAACCGCGCTGTTGCTCCGGTCGCAGGTTCGAATTCTGCCGCGGGCATGTCTGTGTGCGTTTTAGACAGGTACGTGCCGAGTAAAACTGTGAGGGACAGGAAAAACCCACCGTGGTTCAACAACAAAGTTATAAAACTACTGCGAAAGCAAAGAGAGCTTCACTCCAAGTTAAGCGCAGCCAAAACCTCTCAGACAAACAGAACCTAAACGAAGTCAAAGTTAGCATAAGGAGGGCTATGCGTGAAGCGTTCAGTGAATTCGAAAGTAAAATTCTATGTACCGACTTGACAGAAAATCCTAGGAAGTTCTGGTCTTACGTTAAATCAGTAAGTGGCTCGAAACAGCATATCCAGACACTCCGGGATGATGATGATTCTGAAACAGAGGATGACACGCGTAAAGCTGAAATACTAAACACCTTTTTCCAAAGCTGTTTCACAGAGGAAGCCCCTCACTGAAATTCCTTCTCTAAATCCTCGCACAAACGAAAAAATGGCTGACATCGAAATAAGTGTCCAAGGAATAGAAAAGCAACTGGAATCACTCAACAGAGGGAAGTCCACTGGACCTGACGGGATACCAATTAGATTCTACACAGAGTACGCGAAAGAATTTGCCCCCCTTCTAACAGCCGTGTACCACAAGTCTCTAGAGGAACGGAAGGTTCCAAATGATTGGAAAAGAGCACAGGTAGTCCCAGTCTTCAAGAAGGGCCGTCGAGCAGATGCGCAAAACTATAGACCTATATTTCTGACGTCGATCTGTTGTAGAATTTTAGAACATGGTTTTTGCTCGAGTATCATGTGGTTTTTGGAAACCCAGAATCTATTCTGTAGGAATCAACATGGATTCCGGAAACAACGATCGTGTGAGACCCAACTCGCTTTATTTGTTCATGAGACCCAGAAAATATTAGATACAGGCTCCCAGGTAGATGCTATTTTCCTTGACTTCAGGAAGGCGTTCGATACAGTTCCGCACTATCGCCTGATAAACAAAGTAAGAGCCTACGGAATATCAGACCAGCTGTGTGCCTGGATTGAAGAGTTTTCAGCAAACAGAACACAACATGTTGTTATCAATGGAGAGACGTCTACAGACGTTAAAGTAAACTCTGATGTGCCACAGGGGAGTTTTATGGGACCATTGCTTTTCACAATATATATAAATGACCTAGTAGATAGTGTCGGAAGTTCCATGCGGCTTTTCGCGGATGATGCTGTAGTATACAGAGAAGTTGCAGCATTAGAAAATTGTAGCGAAATGCAGGAAGATCTGCAGCGGATAGGCACTTGGTGCAGGGAGTGGCAACTGACCCTTAACATAGACAAATGTAATGTACTGCGAATACATGGAAAGAAGGATCCTTTATTGTATGATTATATGATAACGGAACAACCACTGGTAGCAGTTACTTCTGTACAATATCTGGGAGTATGCGTGCGGAACGATTTGAAGTGGAATGATCATATAAAATTAATTGTTGGTAAGGTGGGTACCAGGTTGAGATTCATTGGGAGAGTCCTTAGAAAATGTAGTCCATCAACAAAGGAGGTGGCTTACAAAACACTCGTTCGACCTATACTTGAGTATTGCTCATCAGTGTGGGATCCGTACCAGATCGGGTTGACGGAGGAGATAGAGAAGATCCAAAGAAGAGCGGCGCGTTTTGTCACAGGGTTATTTGGTAACCGTGATAGCGTTACGGAGATGTTTAGCAAACTCAAGTGGCAGACTCTGCAAGAGAGGCGCTCTGCATCGCAGTGTAGTTTGCTCGCCAGGTTTCGAGAGGGTGCGTTTCTGGATGAGGTATCCAATATATTGCTTCCTCCTACTTATACCTCCCGAGGAGATCACGAGTGTAAAATTAGAGAGATTCGAGCGCGCACGGAGGCTTTCAGACAATCGTTCTTCCCGCGAACCATACGTGACTGGAACAGAAAAGGGATGTAATGACAGTGGCACGTAAAGTGCCCTCTGCCACATACCGTTGGGTGGCTTGCGGAGTATAAATGTAGATGTAGATGTAGATGTGTGATGTCCTTAGGCTAGTTAGATTTAAGTGGTTCTAAGTCCAGAGGACTGATGATCTCAGATGTTAAGTCCCATAGTGCTTAGAGCCATTTGAACCAATTTTATACCACAGTGTCAGTTTGCTAGATTGCATACAGCAGTGGTTCCCAACTTTTCCGAGACCATTACTCTTCAGAGTGCAATCAGATAGTAGCTAGTACACTCCGTCCTCCTCCTGTCAACATTGGTGCCTTACTAAATTTTAGAATGAAAATGAGTTTTCTTGGATCTGTTTCAGTTTTTAAATGACGAAAGATAATTGATATTTAGTTTTTGTACGTTCTTTATTCAACTACGAAATGATAATGAGTCAATAGGACTTTTGGTATCGCTTATTTACGCCAACCTTTCTAACAGAATGATGACCCAAATCTCAGTGTATCGCGAGTGCCATCTACAACTCCCGCTTAGAGAAGTACAGGTAAAGCTAGCTCTCCTCATTGAGCGTAGACACCTATTACAAAACATGTTACCATTATACCAATCCTTTCCAAAGCGACACTTACTTCACAGACACCCTGCGTTCCCATTTACAATCAACCCAACTAAATAAAACGTGTGTACTGCACTTAGGGCTACTATTTATTTCTGAGAAGTAAATAATGAAATAATTTCTGATCTATATGAGGAATTACAACTCAGAGAAGAAGCTTCCATTAGATAAGCACATTTGATATATATATCTCATTTCTATGGTCATTGATGCACGGTACAAAGTATATGTGTAGTCCTTGAACTACGTGTTAGTACATTCATTTCACGGGCTGTAGCCTCCACCATACTTTCTCAATCGTTAATACTAATATCTGAAAAAAGTAGCCGGCCGCGGTGGTCTCGCGGTTCTAGGCGCGCAGTCCGGAACCGTGCGACTGCTACGGTCGCAGGTTCGAATCCTGCCTCGGGCATGGATGTGTGTGATGTCCTTAGGTTAGTTAGGTTTAAGTAGTTCTAAGTTCTAGGGGACTGATGACCACAGCAGTTGAGTCCCATAGTGCTCAAAGCCATTTGAACCATTTTGAAAAAAGTAATTATTGGTTAATTACACTCTAAAGCAAAGAGCAACTCACGCCGCGAAGGAATTTTCCGTATGGGACGGAAATCGGTAGATGTGATGTGCATGTGCACACGAAAAAATGAACCATTTATTCAAGAGAAAGAGCTTCACAAACTGAGCAGGTCCGTAAAGCATGGATTCACGTCTGGCCCTTATGTGAGCAATTATGCGATTTGGCATTTATTTACAGTGTAATTGGACGTCCTCCTGTGGGATATCGTGCCAAATTCTGTCCAATTGGCACGTTAGATCGTCAAAATCCCGAGCTGGTTGGAGGACCCTGCCCATGGTGTTCCAGGCCTACTCAGTGGAGAGAGATCCATTGCCTTGCTGGCCAAGGTAGGGTTTGCCAAGCAGGAAGACAAGCAGTAGAAAATATCGCCGTGTGCGGGCGTGCATAATGTAACTGAAGTGTAATGGGAGGGATACGCTAGGATAGCAATATGACTGATGCCGCCGCATGGCCACAGAACAGCGGTACGTCGACTCCCGGTTTCATAGCCTTTCATGACGAGCCATCCTGAACTTACATTTCTACAAGATAACGCCCCCCCTGCACATGTCGAGAGTTTTTACTGTTCGTCTCCGTTCTTTCCCCAGCCTACCTTGGCCAGCAAGGTCGCCAGGTCTTTCCACAATTGAGCGTTTGGGGCATTACGGACAGAACCTTCCAACCAGCTCGTGATTTTGACGATCTAAGCACCAGTTGGAAAGATTGTGATACGATATCCCCCAGGATGACATCAAACAACTCTATCAATAAATGCCAATCCGAATCACTGCTTGCATAAGGGCCAGAGGTGGACCAATGCTTTATTGACTTGCTCAATTTCAAAAGGCCTTTCTCTTGAATAAATCATCCATATTTTTTTTTCATTTTTAAATTTTTTATTTTGTGTCTTGTAGCGTTTGCAATCAGTATTACATTCTTAACAAGTAGTTATAAGTGCAGTGATATTTTAGAAATAATTTATTTTTATGAACGAAACACAGCTAACACCCCCCCTCCCCCCTCCCCACCCCCCCCCCCCCCCCCCCACCACCAAAATATTGCATTTTAGCCCTGAGGGAGCAATAATCCCCAGGTTGGGAAGAATAAAATGGTTCAAATGGCTCTGAGCACTATGGGACTTAACTTCTGAGGTCATCTCCCCTAGAACTTAGAACTACTTAAACCTAACTAACCTAAGGACATCACACACATCCAGGATTCGAGCCTGCCACCGCAGCGGTCGCGCGGTTCCAGACTGTAGCGCCTAGAACCGCTCGGCCGCACCGACCGGCCAGGTTGGGAAACCACTGGCATACCGGTTACATGTGAAGAAAATGTGATTTATACCTCCCGTTGCAACTCCGTCACATTCATAGTAAGGATTATTTCGTGTTTATATCTGTGAAGGTAACTGGGAAATGATTCGTGATTAAACCTCATGCGGATTATTAAACATGTACGTAGTCTCAGTGATGACATCGAGGAAATGTTCGGCAGTATTCGTTCATAATACTTTCCTTCACTACATTTCAATAATTGACATTTGTCTTCCCGTTGACCTTTTGCTGCTCTGTATAATGTAGTCTGATGGCGGTGGCTCGATATTTTTAAAAGCGGTCCTTTGAGTAGCGTTCTTATTACATGTAATTTCATTACATATAGTTTTATTGTGTACTTTGACTGACATGAATCAAATCGTCTTCCCAAGATTTCTTTTGTCATTCCTGGTTTTCATAAAGTCTGTTAGCAGTGGATTGATTTTCTTGAGAAAGGCTGTGGCCTGAATATTTCGAAACAAATTTGTACTAACACGATACTTATTTCGTAATACGCGTATAGGCATTTTTAGTGCAGTGGAATACTAGAGACAATCGGAATAAGTAACCGCAGCTATTACTCTGCAACGAGCCACTGCAGAACGCTCTTTTCTTACGTCAAGGAACTCAACGAACAGTTTTAATTAACTTCTGAAAGCTTGATTATAGTTCGGATCACTCTGTAGGGCGCAGCCTTTAAATGTATCAGTAAGTCACATCGGTGGGTCGCAACTTTTTCTCTGTGACAAAGTACTGCTGTAGAGGGAACTTAGTGCTTCACTGTCGTCTGAGCAAGACACAATTTAATAGCTGCAAATCACACTGTCATAGCGCACATTGCACTGCCTCCAGTTGTCTGCGGCGGCTGCTGGCTGTACATTCAGGAATTATGAGATCTTGACTAGCATTTACAAGTGAAATGCATGAAGAACGGCCGGCATTCAGTAAGGCACGACTAATTGGCCGAGAGGCGGCGCCGTGTGCCAGCGAGCGAGTTACGGTACCCCGGAATGAACAGCGACAGCCGAGGATTTCCATAAGCAATCGT
Organism: Schistocerca gregaria; assembly: GCF_023897955.1. NCBI lineage: Eukaryota > Metazoa > Arthropoda > Insecta > Orthoptera > Acrididae > Schistocerca > Schistocerca gregaria. The sequence continues at coordinate 865,520,306 of NC_064920.1, forward strand.
CGCCTATTTCGCCTGTGCGCTGGGAAGTGTTGTGTAGGCGCTAGGCGGCGAAAGTGAGCCAAGGCCATCAGCATTCGATATTCACTATTCTTTTGCGCAACGTCAAACGTGTCTCCGTTGAGGTAGGAGAGATGTTTTCCTCATGCAACGAGGCCACTGCTCGCCCCGTCCGTATAAGAAGATTACAAAAGCAACAAGCTAGTGGAATGTACTTCGTCATTCCAATTCTCCAGCGCGGCAGGACTTCAGGTACCGGCCGGTGTACCGAGCTGGATGGCGCAGCGGTTGAGACGCTGGACTCGTATTTCGAAGGGGGAGGGCCTCAGAACGCCGTCGGGCCGGGCCACAGTGATTCCCCTGCGTCACCTCAGCTGAAGGTCGGAGAGGTGCCTGTGACAAAGCCTTACCTCAGTCAGGCCGTCAGAGGTGGTGATCCATCCCGTCACCTCCGTGTGGACGTGTCGTTCAACTGTAAGCATCTTGCCTTCCTTCTAAGGACAGACGTCAGTAAAAACATATGAAAATAAATCATATCGACTGGGGATGTCGATACCGATGATTCCAGATTTACTAGCTTGTTAAAGTTAAACTTCTGCTACTTCAGAGATTCTTCATGAGGAACAAGGGTTTTATCGGGCAATGAAACTTTGTAGAAAAGTTTGAAGGACGTGCGGAATAGAAATAACAAATAACCCACTGAAAGAAATACATTTTAATTTCCACACGAGAGGACAATTTTTGTTAATTGTGTACCACGTTCTAGGTTACAAACGTTGCTCAGTGTGACACCATCTGCATCCACGACAGCCTGGAACTATAGTAAGATTCCATTTCACAGTTGTTTCGCAGAACTTCTCGAACGATGTGCTGTGGAGTCACGATTATTCCTAATAGTAACTCCACGTATAAATTCCTTAGAATATGTCAACCAGAGAATGTTATTCTGCCCCAGCGCCATGAAGTTATACGAAGTTGATATTTAATGTCACTTGATAGGAAGTCAGAATTACGGTACAGAGTAGTACTATTCATGTATTTCACTTAAAGTTCCAGTTTGTAGTAGCTTGTGAATTCATTTCGGGAGCCCAGCTGGGCCGTGTGGCCGCTGACGCTTACGTTCCCTGTGCTCAAAATGGTTCAAATGGCTCTGAGCACTATGGGACTTAACATCTGAGGTCATCAGTCCCCTAGACTTCGAACCACTTAAATCTAACTAACCTACAGACATGACAACATTCCATGACCGAGGCTGGATTCGAACCTGCGGCCGTAGCAGCAGCGCAGGTCCGGACTGAAGCGCCTAGAATCGCTCGGCCACAGCTGCCGGCCCCTGTGCTCAAATCGGAAAATGAAGGCCGGCCAGACCATCCCAGCGCAACTGCCCACAAAGCGCGCCTGGAAGGAATAGCGGAACCACTCCCGTGTGAAGTAACGCTCTCTTCCCCAGAAAATGCCCAAGCTGGATGACTGTCGGACGTGTAAATTTGATGTCTCTTGAGAGAGAACGTTACCCTCAAAACATAGAACCTTTCCAGTTTGAGCCGCTTGAAAAGAAACCAGAATCCTCACGTTTTTCCACTTGAAATGCAAGCTTTTTACTTATTAACAGCAACAAAATGTAGGGTCGAAAGCGATGGAGATAGTTTAAAGGGAGACGGAAAACAGTCGTAGCCGAAAGCACTGGTGGTAAGGAGGAAAATAAATGTTAGAACTTGCAACGAACACCACCCTTGGCTAGAGACGGTGAAATGAGAGTCGAGAGGACATTTCTGCCTCCCGAAAAACATTTCTGCCTCCATTACAACCCTCGCAGCTGTCTACTGGCGTGATCTAGCTCAGACCACGCGAGATTAATAAATTGACACCAGGCGGCGTAATACTTCAAAACTTGCATCCATTTCACGCTGTTGCATCTGAATAGATAACACGGAGACCGTGACAGCAGAAATTAGGGTATAGTGAATTTTACTGAACGAGCAATGCTCAATAAGCTTCACTTATTCCAGTTCAGAATCTACATTCAGGGTTGCATTTACTATTGACTTGATTGCAGCTACAGTCTGTTGGACGCATTTTGATCTCTGAGTTGCACATTGCATTCATTTAGTGGCTTCCAACTTTTTCACAATCAGTCATAAGTGCCCATTTAACTTTATACTGAGACATCGTCTTAAGGTATTTGATTTACGTAGAAGTCAGATTCCACCTCGAGAATCTTTAACCTTTCAATGTTAGACGGAATATCAAAAGCCATTAAGTCTAATTTAAGGTCAGATTGTGTATGAGATACCTCGACCCTTATTCCAAGCACATTTGAATATTTCGATAGTAAGATTTTATTCAGTTACCTGTATATTTTTGAATGCAGTTCCTAAATAAACTATATTATGTATTAATTCAAAACAATTCTCGCCGTTCATTTACCAACAAACTTACCCGCCTGTGCCATGGAACGTTCTGCTGCCGTGACACAGCTCGTCCACAACTTGAATATCGCACATTTCGTCCACCGTTCTCAGTCATGGAAACAGTAACTTCTTCAACAATTTGTGGTGCAATTGGCTGTCGGACTCGCCCAAGAACAGCTTCCAAATCGCCGGTTAGTTAGAACTTCCGAGTTCCGTTCTTCAGCCCAGCTGGGGAAAAATGACTTCTATATATTCCTTCGATCTACATCTACATCTACATCCATACTCCGAAATTTTCTTTTCCATTCTTCTGTGATCGTGTCAGCAAGTTGGATTCATTGGTTGTTTAGCTGATTGTCCGATAATTCTTGCACTTGTCGGCTCTTGCAATCTTCCGGACTGTGAGGATGCTATTTCTTCGAAAGTCTCACGGTATATTTCTCGGCGCATACATTCTACACACCAACGTGAATAGTCGTTTTATTGCCACTTCTCCCAACGATTTCAGAAATTCTGATGGAATACTCTCTCTCCCTTCTGTCTTATTCGATCTTGAGTCTCCCAAAGCTCTTTTAAATTCTGATTCTAATACTGAATCCCCTGTCTCTTCTATATCGACTACTGTTTCTTCTTTTATCACGTCATCAGACAAGACTTCCTGATAGAGGCCTTCAATGTACTCTTTACACCTATCCGCTCTCTCCTCTGCATTACGTGCTTTGTGCCTGTGCTTTTGTTTTCAACTTCTGTGATTGCGCTTTTTAGAGATGTCCATTTCTCTTCGACTGAACTGCCTACCGAACTATTCCTTACCGATTCAGTATCCTCATACATTTTCACTATCTCTTTATCCTCTGATTTCGACGTCAGCATGAGTACATGAACTTTTGTTATCAGCGTTAGTTTTCTGTCGGTTCTGGTGAGAACAACCCTATCATTGTACTCTTCACAGTAACATATTCTCTGTCCTTCCTTCCTAATCACAACGAATCATACTCCCATTATAACATTTTCTGGTACTGTTTATATTACCCTATAGTCACCTGACTAGAAATAATTTCCTTTCTTCCATTTTAGTTAATTACCCCCCACTAAATCTAGATTCAACCTTAGGCTTTCCCTTTTCAGATTTTCTAGCTTCCACACCCCAACTCGTATAACATTGTTCTTTCGCTGGTTATCCCAGTTGTTTCTGATAGTCAGCTTCCCTGTGGAAAGCTCCTCCCACAGATCCAAGTAGGGGGCTAGTATGGAATTTTTTGCCTATGGGACACATCATCATGACTCTTTTTCAGTTGCGACCACATGTCCTGTGGATGCTCGTTATGTGTCTTTAATACACTGGTTTCCATTGCCTTATACATCCCTATTCCGTTGATCGTTGCCTTTTTGGGCAGTTTCCCACCCCAAGGGCAAGGGAATTCCCTGCACCTATGTTCTACCCTCTTTGATAAGGTAGTTGGCTGAATGAAAGTGTTTTCTTATGTCGAAAGTCTTCGGCCGCCACTGGCAATGATATTTATTCTAATCCGGGACCGAGGACGTTTTGATTACTAATCAAAGACTCTACGCCTAGACCACGCCTGCAACTGGGAACCAATTACGGGCTATATTATGGCCGATCAAACACTTCCCATAGAAAACGCTGCAGGAGAATCTTCATTACCCCTGCAGAGTGCGGCCGAAAATTGTATGAGGAAGGAAACGCGTAACAGATGTGGGCTGCATGACGAGAGGGGAAATCTCTTACCTGGCCCTCATACTTGGCCAGCGACACTATCTTCTAGGCATCTTTACGTGCTCACTGTGCGCTCAGAACTGAAAACAGTGACGTGACGTGATCGACGGCCATACTAGAGACACTGCCCAACACATCTGTGCACAGTTTCATCAGATTTTTCACTCTTTTGCCCATTTTGGGCCAGATCCGACTTTACTTTAAGAATAGCCCTCGTAAACCATGTTACTTCTGTGGAAGGTACTGTGTGTGTTTTGATATCTTAATAACGCGTGGAATGAATATCTAATGTGTAAACGACGAAGTAGTTGACTGGTTATTTAATGCAGTGTAGAGACTACAAGAAAACCTCCGAAAAACTTTGGTTGGTTTATTAAAGCAACGGGCAACCGATTCACATAGCATTTTGGCCACACCACATTGTAGAGCAGCTGACACCTTACACGTCGTGCGAAAGGATCATAAATTTAATGACTAACTCTGAACATTCAGGAAGGTAAATAGTGAACTGTGAGTCTACTTGTATAAAAATATACCAGACGTTCGCTTAATCACTTCTGTTCGAATCAAAACACCTCAAGTCTCAATATTGGGTCATGCTATTTGATTAACATACAGAGTCTACACTGGACGAAATCTTTCTTCTTCATCTTTCTTCTTAATCTGACGCAGCTGAATTGATTCAACACGTGTGCATCTGTGTGACCAGATTGAAATAAATAAACAATATCTATGAGAGCTCACTCTGTTTCCAGCGAAGTCTGGCTTCTGAATGCCTGCCGTGAGATAAGCAGCAAATTGAAGGACAATATCCATACAAGGAAAGCATTAGTAATGTGTTATTACATTACGGGCAAATATATCTTAAATGCAGACGAAGGCCTATAATACGAGGTTTGTAATTGACGTTGGTGCGTTTGGCAGGACAACAGGTTAACTTTGGGGGCGCTGGCTATTAAACACTTGCATTTTGGATGAGGCTGGGGAAGGGAATCGCTCGTGTCTTTTACGACGGCATTCTCCATGTATGGCTTCAGAAATCAGGATGACTGGGCCAAGATTTGAAGCTTAGGGGGTGGAGGTGGGACGCAAGAGTCGTTCCCGTTGGTGTTTTGTCAGAAATATGTCAGCTGCCACCTTTCACTCACCCTTGAAACTGGAGACGGGGAAGAACGTCGTGAAAGACGCTACTTGTCCTAAGCGCAAATCGTTCTGTGGTGAATCGCAGCAACACACGAGCACTTCCACACATTCAGTTCAACTTTAGAGTCGTCTCAAAACCTACAGCACCGCGATGATCTGATGTCTTAACGGGCTGTATAAGTCTGTTCTAATGGCACTGAATGCCCTCTCCCTCTTCCCATCTCCCACAACACTGTTCCACAGCTTATGGTCCTGATCTTGGGACCACTCAGACAAACACGTAACACCAGATCAAGTTTAATTTTGCTGCTACGTAGGACCGGCAATGATTAACGAGAGAATGATACTCAATGGACACTGGTTCTTACTATACTCTCGGAACCTGCATTATTTCCTCGATATGTGTTAGTTAGGATGATGAAATCCAGAAAGAACGCAATACCGAGATGAATTCATCCTTTTTTTATCTAATGCGTCCACTTAGTTGATATCAGAAATTGATCTTTTCATCGCGATTATTGAAGAAGTAAAATGCTGCTGCACAAGTGTCTACAATTACAAACCCGGTAGTGCTAATAAGAAGCCGTCCCCCCACCCACCTACCCGTAGCTCTCAAGGAAAGAAAAAATATGATACAGTCAGGCGTTTTCCTTTCGAGTAAATGGTTTAAAATTCGATATTACACAGGTTTTTAACAGGATCTGAAATGAAAATATTTTATGACTACTTTTTTTAACAAAATAATAGAATTACTCCATGGGCCCAGGTCGAGACACCTGCTACAAACTATTGTATGGGCGCCCACTGCCAGTAATACTTTCACAAGATTTTTGTGGAAGGTGAGAATAATTGCAGGACTCGTATTCGGCAAAAAAAAAAAGTTCCGACTCTTTACACAGCCAGTACGACTTATACCATATTTCTAAAAATCAATAACAAGATTTTTGGGATGGTTTACATCAAAATATGGTATCCGCACCGTGAATACCTGACAAATTTTTCGTCCCTGAAGACTTATTTCTTAGTGCACGTAAACAAAAGGAAAAGTAACGTCGTATGGCATGGCTGGCTGGGAGACCGCAGCGGGTAAATTCGGCCACCGTATATCCTTCGTGCACGGTGTCACTTTTCCTTCATGAAGTATGAAAGATGTGAGTTAAGTGTATCTGGTAAGAGTGGTTATCTACAATGTGTGTGTGTGTGTGTGTGTGTGTGTGTGTGTGTGTGTGTGTGTGTGTGTGAGAGAGAGAGAGAGAGAGAGAGAGAGAGAGAGATTTTGGTGTTATGTTAGCGTTGCACGATGATGACAGAATGGAAAGAGTGTTGGCAGATAGCCTATTCCTCTCGAAAAGCTGCAAGGGGACGGCCGAGCTTCACGTCCCCATCTGACGGACGGATTACCACTAACAGTGTCACATGCCCTCATTTCATGAGACACTGCAGAGAGATTTGGAATGTAATCCACGGCAACGGAGCCAAGTCTGGAGATCACAGACTCTACGCCACCTTTCCTCCTCCCTTTTGGCGGAGAGGCAAGTACCGGTCACGCCCGACGTTGCTTAACTTCGGTGATCTGACGATAACCGGTTTATTCAACGAGACAAAGCCGTTGGTAGTGTGCGTAAGTGAATACTAATTATAACTTAGAAACCTACCCACATTCACACTATTTATAGTCATCCTATTGCGAGTGTGTTATTATGTGACGTCCGTGCAATGGCATCGGGGAATTTTCTGGTTGTATATTGTTAATTATTAACAGACGGATGAGTAATCAACGCCCACTCGATAATCAGTCGGATAAGATAGGTGTTGAACTTACTTGTACTCACTCTGGACCAAGCTTTGAAGAAGAGCGGACTTGGCTGCGCTCCAGAAGGCTACAATTTCAGTGTAAGTGACGAAGTCGACTTCCTCAAAGAGCAGACGTACTTGTAGCTATTCCAAACACGTCTTCTTCATGAATGCCACGTCATAAGATACAGCGATTACTGACTCCTATTGCACACGATAAATTTTCCATGATACTCAACGTAATGCAGAGAGCTCTTGAAGAATAGCTGCCATAGGTGGGAAAAAGACTGTGTATTTTGCGTACCCCACACAAAGTAAACTCAAGGGGCGACGTCTGTTGATATCTAAGGCCAAAAGCAGTGAACAAGATCTTGTTCTCCAACTCTTCCAACCCAACGACGTGGGATGCTGTAGTTAAGATAACGTCACACCTCAAGGTGAAACGGAAACAAGCCGCCGTCATGCATAAAAATTACATCATTGGAATCTTCGTGAAGTTCAGGAACCAACCAATTTTGGTGCATGCCAGGTATTACATTCCTGTCACAGTTTCCTCCTCAGAAAAGAGAGTTTCGTAAACACTGTGAATATAAACGGTACATAAAACATTCAATCTCTTTCATGTTCGACTACGACGCTAGGATTTGAACAAAAAGCTGCTGAAGGCGGATCGAAGTTAACTGCTGGAATTGCTGCAGTCTCATCCGAAATGTTGTACTGCAGTTCTTGAAGACTGTGAGGGCTGTTGCGATACATCTTAGATTTGAGGGCTCGCACATTGAGAGATCAGGTGACCGGGGTGGAGCCGTGACCTCTGCTAACAACGCTGTCGGTCGTGAAGATTATGTAAATGTGCTGCAAGGTTCGGCCGGCTGTATGGGCAGTGTCTCCATTCTGGTGGAAGTAATTGTAGGTCTTTTCCTCCTCCGTCAAAGTTGCCACCAATGGTTTCGGAATGCTGGCAATGTAACTCGCCGAAGTCAACATCTGATGAAAGAAGATGGAACCAACAATGCGGAATGTAGACACGGCACATCAAACCCCAACCTTCTGATCACGAAATGGTCTTTCGTGGAAGTTGTGCGGATTCTCCGCCGCCCAGAACCTGTGGAGCTGTGTGTTGACATACCCGCTCAGGTGAAACCAGGCTTCAACAGACATAAAAAACAGACAATGTACAAGGCATTCATTGTCATATCAATGAACAGCCACTCACTAAACTGGACGCGCTGAGGAGCATCTTCTAATTTTAACACATGGAAACAAACACTCGGAAGGGATGTATGAGCAGGTCCAGGTGGAATATTCGTCCGCATGATCGACGTGGTATGGCGGTCTTTAGCGGTCTCTTAGGATAGGCCTCGCGTTGATTTTGTAGGACTATGAAGCATTTTCTGGTGAATTGCAGCCACATTTTCTAGTATGCCGGTACGTTTCGGGATCTTTTTGACTTATTCAAAACAAATCCTGTCTGACGCGATTTTCAGAATAAGCGTCGCATAGCACTCCTTGCTAGCACTTACACCATTGAACTTCTCAGCAAACAACTGAGCACACAGTTTCCACGAATTTGTTGTCACGTTATTTTCCACAAAAGGACACCCGCTTCTCCATTGTGAGCAACATCGTCTCCTTTGCGCTGCTACACTCACACTGACATAGCCCGCACTACGCTCTGAACCGCCGTGGATTACATGGCGGGCGAACACGTGGTCTGTGCGTCACGGGGTGTGGTTATATGCATACGTTCACGTCCAGTCGTACTCACTTGTCCGGGCTAATTTTATTTGCCCCACACTGTAGATCACTATCTACTCATTGAGAAAATAGGATAACTGTGGCACTATCGTCCTAAATGTTTCACATCTTTGTCAACAATCAAGGGACTACAGTGCTGAATATCAAATTACTGTTTATAAGACTGAGTGCGGTGGCGCTGTTACTCGTCCTCAAGAAAGTGGTGGTTCTGTTTTCATCCACATCTACGTCATACTCCGCAAGCCACGTAATGATGTGTGGCGGAGGTAACCACTATCTGATCGCTTCAACCCGGTTCCACTCGGAATAGTGCGTGGGAAGAATGATTGCCGGTAAGCCTCTGTATTGGCTCTAATTTCTAGAATCTTCTCCTCGTGGTCAATACGCGAGCGCGAGATGTATGTGGAGACGGGGGGAGGGTGGGGGTGGGGGTGGGGGGCGGGGGGAGGGAACATGTTGTCCGACTCCTCCCTAAAAGTGCTGTGTCGAAATTTCAATAGGAAATCTCTTGTAACGTCTGCCAGTGGAGTTTGTTTAGCATCTCCTAACGTTCCCTCGCACAGCTAAACGATCCCGTGACGAAACACGCCGCTCTTCGTTTGATCACCTCTATCTCCTATATCAGTCCTACCAGATAGGAATCTTAGATAGATGAACAGTACTCAAGAATGAGGCGAACAAGAGCCTTCTAAGCCACTTCTTGCATGGATGAGTTACATTTCCTTAAGATTCTTACGAGGAATCTGAGTCTGGTGTCTGCTTTTCCCACTATCTGTTTTATGCGGTCATTCCACGTAAGGTCGCTTTGGATACTTAAGCCTAGATATTTTACGGCAGACGTTGTCTCTAGCTCTAGTGTGGCTGTACAATAGTGGATTTCTTACCCTATGTATGCGCAATATGTTACATTTATTTACGTTCAAGGTCAACTTTCATCTGATTTAAGACTAAACCGTTAAGCGAATTTTATAATGGCTCCTTTGGAAAAGATTTCTTTCACCTGTATGTTCTATAATGACCTCAACCTGATGTATGCCAAAGAGTACATGCGCGTCATCCGGGGGGTGTCAGGACTCCCAACAATGGCCATCCTGCCAGGTGTCCTTTGCTCCGGCTGGGTGGCGCCAATGGGAAGGACCCCTGGTTGGAGTGGATGGCATCAGGGCTCTTGATGTGCCATGAAGCGCACCATGTCATCACTTGCTGGTGATCAAAGCAGTCTCTAAGCATTCAAAATCTCAGTACAACGCAAGGAAGTATGATCCTAAATCGTTCTCCACTCTTGCCACACCGTGGTAGGAACGCCAGGCTAAGGATGGCAGCGAACCTTGTTCATCCCGGTACCTCGTATGTACGAAAGCTGATGGGGCTCCTTTGTCTCTATGAAGTCTCAGTTTTTGTAAAGCATTTAGAGGACAAGTTTGGGGAGGTGGAGGGCTTGTCCAATATGCGGTCAGGGTCAGTCTTCATAAAAGTGGTAACCTCTGCCCAGTTACGGGCGTTACTCGGTTGTGACAAGCTGGAGGACGTTTCCGTTACCATCACGCCTCATAAGAACGTAAATATGGTCCAGAGTATTATATTCCACAGCGACTTTCTTTTGCAATCTGATGACGAGCTGCGCGCCAACTTAGAGTGACGAAGAGTTCATTACATCCGGCACGTCCATCGGGGTCCGAGGTTGCCACCGGTGCCTTCATCTTGGCCTTCGATGGTGACACATTCCCTGAAAAGGTCAAGGTAATGGTCTACCGCTGCGATGTCAAACCATATATCCTTCTCCCAATGCGGTGCTTTAAGAGCTGGAAGTTCGGTCACATGTCTTCCTGCTGTATTCCAGCATCACATGTCGAGATTGTTCACATCCATCGCCTCCCAATACTCCACGTCCCCTACCTCCCATCTGTGTCAACTGCAGAGAGCATCATTCCCCTTGCTCAACAGACTGTGGGATTTTACAGCGAGAAAGGAAAATCATGGATTACAAGACCCTGGACTGACTGACCTACACTGACACCAAGAGGAAATTTGAGCACTACATTCTGTGGCGTGACCTCCTCTTATGCCGCCACTACGACAACAGTTGTAGCCCCATAAGTTCCGCGAGTTCTAGTTGGCTCTCAGAGCTGGAAGACTACCTGCCCCCTTGATGGTGCGGTACACTTCTCTCCCTGTTGCTCCTGCACCACCAACCTTTGGACCACTGTTCTCCAACCATCAGGGACACCAGTTCGTGGTTCTCTCACTAGGAAGGGGTCGAGTCATTCCCTTCCCAGGTTTCTGCTAGTGGGAAAGATGACACTTGCCAGTGGCTGAAGTGCCCAAAAGCAGGTGGTTGTAGGGCTTCACGATCATCCTCCGTCCCAGAGACTGAATCAGTAAAGCCCTCCCAGCCAGAGATACCCACGCCCACGGACGCCTACCCAGATGGGCTTTAAACAAAGCAGATTGGGTAGCCATCACCTCTGCTGTCCCCGCTGAACCTCCCCCACGTGGTGCCATCGATGTTTGAGCAGGCGACTACAACGATAATTTCTGCGGCGGAAAACGCGATCCCTAGTTCTCTAGGGTACCACCGGCAAAAGACAGTGCCTTGGTGGTCGCCGGAAGTCGCTGAGGCAATTAAAGAGCGTCGGCGAGCTGTACAGTGACATAAACGGAACCCTTCCCTAGAGCACCTAATAGCCTTTAAGTGGCTCCGTGCTCTCGTTCGCCTACTTATAAACGATGGAAATAGAAGTGTTGGGAGAGGTACGTGTCGACCATTGAGTGACATACGTCACCTTCCCAAGTCTGAACGAAGATCAGACGTCTTTTTGGGTACAAGACCCCAACAGGTGTCACTAGTGTTAACATAAATGCCGTGTTCTCTATCGATGCAAACGCGATTGCCAAGCACTTTGCTGAGCACTATGCTCGAGCCTGTGCATCGGAGAACTTCCCCCTAGCCTTTCGCACCCTCAGATGGCAGATGGAAAGGAAACTCATCTCGATCACGCCACAGTGACCACTATAACGCCCTACTTGCAGAGTGGGAGCTCGTCAGCGCCCTTGCCCATTGCCCCGACACAGCTCCTTGGCCGGATCGGATCCACAGTGACATGATTAAACATCTCTCATCTGACTACAAGCGATATCTCCTCGTCATCTTCAGCCGAATCTGGTGTGATGGCATCTTTCCATCGCAATGGTGGGAGAGCATCATCACTCCGGTGCTCAAACCCGGTAAAACTCCGCTTGATGTGGATAGCTATCGGCATAAAGTTCTCTCTAAGCTGCTGGAACGTATGGTGTGTCAGCGGTTGGGCTGGGTCCTGGAGTCACATAGGCTGCTGGCTCCATGTCCAGGCGGCTTCCGCCAGGGTGGCTCTACTACTGATAATCTTGTGTCCCTCGAGTCTGCCATCCGAGCAGCCTTTTCCAGACGTCAACGCTTTGTTGCCATATTTTTTGATTTACGTAAAGCATATGACACTACCTGGCGACATCATATCCTTGCCACATTCTGTGGGTGGGATCTCCGGGGCCCGCTCCCGATTTTTATCCAGAACTTCCTGTCCCTCCGTACTTTCCATGTCCGAGTTCGTGCCTCGTATAGTTCCCCCCGTATTCAGGAAACGGCGTTCTGCAGGGTTCTGTGATGAGTATATTTTTAGTGGCCATCAACGGCCTAGAAGCAGCTGTAGGGACGTCGGTTTCCCCTTATCTGTACACGGATGACTTCTCCATTTCCTATTGCTCCTACGATACTGGTGTTGCTGAGCGGCGCATACAGGGGGCCATTCATAAGGCGTAGGCACGGGCTCTGACTCACAGCTTCTAGTTTTCAGCCGCGAAGTCGTGTGTCTTGCACTTCTGTCGGGGTCGTATCGTTTACCCACAGCCTGAACTTTATCTTGATGACGATCCACTCACTGTAGCGGAGACGTATCGATTCTTAGGACTGGTTTTCGACGCCCGATTGACTTGGCTACCTCACCTTCGTCAACTTAAGCGCGAGTGCTGGCAGCACCGCAATGCTCTCCGCGGCCTGAACAACATCAACTGAGGTGCAGATCGCTCTACGCTGCTGCAGATCTACAGAGCCCTTGTTCAATCTCTCTTTGACTATGGGAGTCTGGTTTATGGTTCGGCGGCGCCCTCGGCGTTGCGTTTCCTCGACCCATTGCGCCACTATGGCGTTCGCCTAGCGACCGGACCTTTTAGAACGAGTCCGGTGACCAGTGTCCTGGTGGATGCCGGAGCCCCTCCATTGCGGATCCGACGTGCACAGCTGCTCGTCAGTTACGTTACACACATTCGTAGTTCTCCTGAGCATCCGAATTCCCATCTCCTTTTCCCACCCGCGACAGTTCATATCCCGCATCGGCGGCCCAGGTCAGGGCTCACGATTACGGTTCGCGTTCGATCCCTTCTCTCCGAACTGAAGTCCTTGCCTTTAACACCTCTACTTGAGGTCCATTCGCGTACACCTCCACGGTGTACACTTCGAGCGAAGCTTCGTCTCGACCTTTTGCATGGCCCAAAGGACTTAGCTAACATCGCAACTCTCCGCTGTCACTTCTTCTCGATTCTTGACGTGTTCCGGGGCTCTGACGTTGTTTACACCGACGGCTCGATGGCTGATGGTAATGTTGACTTCGCCTATGCCGACAGAGGCCAAATTGAACAGCATTCCTTACCAGCTGACTGCAGTGTATAAGCTTGTGGCCGTGTGTCGCGCACCTCATTACATCCGTTCCTGTGTTGGTGGTTCGTTTCTGCTCTGTTCTGACTCCCTGAGCAGCTTACAAGCTATCGACCAGTGCTACCCTCGCCATCCTTTGGTAGCGAACATGCAGGAGTCCTTCTCTGGCCTGGAACGGTCCAGTCGTTTAGTGGTGTTTTTGTGGACCCCAGGACACGTCGGAATCCCAGGCAACGAACTTACTGACAGGCTGGCCAAACAGGCTACGCAGAAACCGCTCCTGGAAATGGGCATCTCTGAAACGGACCTGCGTTCTATCTTACGCCGCAAGGTGTTTTGGCTTTGGGAGACAGAGTGGCGTAACAGTATGCACAACAAACTGCTTGTCACTGAGGAGACTGCGAATGTGTGGAAGTCTTCCCTGCGGGCTTCTCGCAGGGAATCAGCTGTCCTTTGTCGACTCCGCATTGGCCATACGCGGCTCTCACATGGTTACCTCCTCCATCGCGATTACCCACCTCAGTGTCGCTGAGGCTCCCAAATGACAGTCTTCCACCTCTTGATGGGCTGCCCACTTTTAGCCACTCTGCGTTGGACTTTTAACTTTCCCAGCACCCTACCTTCGGTGTTGGGCGACAATGCTTGAAGAGCAGCTTTAGTTTTACGTTTCATTCGTGAGGGTGCATTTTATCATTTGATCCGTGTTTTAGCGCATGTCCTTTGTCCTCCAACCTAGGGCTTTTAGGGTGGAGGTTTTAATGTGTAACAGAGAGGCTGGCTTCTCCGTTTTTATTCTCATGGTTAGCCAGTCATGGTAATCTGCTTTCTTGTTTTTAATCTCCTCTCCCTATTTCTGGCGCCTCTCTGTGGTTTTCTTGTCCTGTTTTGTCCATTGTAGTATTTGTTGTCCTTCTTTCGTTCTTCTGTTCTTCTGGTTCTTCCTTTCTCCTGTTATTTTGCCGTACGTCTTCTTTGCCCGTACGTCTTCTTTGTTTTCTTCTTTCCATTGAGTAATTTTATACTGGAAACAAGGGACCGATGACCTTGCAGTTTGGTCCGTTTCCCCCCTTTAAAACCAATCAACCAACATCACGATGAAATAGGTTCCGTTTTATTAATTAACAACGGCTTTCTCCAAAGATGAATCGCAAAATCATAAGAATTGTGGCAATGCAGTATATTTTGTAACGGTTTGTCTTCTCAAGAAGGAACTTCTTAACGCATGTACAGCATGCGTTCTTGTGCCTTTGATTGCGGCACTGTGAGCGGACTGCATCTGTCACCGTCCTAACATAACGGTTCACGTTCTTGCTCTGTCACCTTTTGCATGATAGATGGACAGCTCTTGTAAGTCGAGACCTCCGTTTTCAGCAATAGATCCCTTTCACAAAACAGACACAGTACTTCAGAGCACCTAGATAAGGCTAGCAATGTCACGCGCTAGATCATATGATACGATCATTCACGAAACGCCTATTTGGTCTATAACTGTAAACTTCCAGTCTCTTTCACGACAAACTGACACACAAGGGGAGAAAGAGCAGTTATCCTTGCAGTATTCAACCTATACCTTCCTGGATGATCTCATGGATTCCTGAGGTCTAGATGAACGTCACTCCAAAGCGGATTATTCTTACGCAAGAAGAGTCACATTTATTTTGGAAATGCATCGTTGTTGGCTGAAACGGATTTAACGCTTTTCTTGTGTAACTCATAATCTGTCAGGCACTGAGAATGTTTTGGTATGTACTGCCATTTCAGTTATATTTCTTTTGGACGGTTAATTTGCCTGCTATGGCCGATATTTGAGCACTCTGTCGTGTGTTCAAGTGGTATTTGACTTCACTTCCCCGCGGTCTACTTTGTATGTTTACAAGTTAGTACCTTTATCTAAATAATACAGAAAACACCAGCTCTGAAGTAACCATTGCCTTGAACTATAAGTCAATCTTAAATAATGCAATAAAAGAACCACAATGTCCCTTGTAAGAGGGAGAGTGCAATAAACTTAAATCTTAGAGAACTGTGCAGGAATGGATGTTTCCTCTACTAACTGTAAACAGTCATTTAGAAAACACAAAGGCTTAAATTCTTATTGACATTTAGCGTTTTTTTTTTTTGATCACCTAAAGCATCATCAAAGGTAATAGTGTGTTTTTTTCTGAGATAAAGCCACGTCGGTGTTGTTGTGGTACTCATCTCCAGACGAACCAGACGAATGTTTACCTTTTTTGTTATCAGAAAGGGGATGTGACAGAATATTCAAAACGAAATCCCTGTTCTAACCGCAATCCGTAGTTGTGATACGTATCGGAAGACTTTAACCGTTAGTGTATAAGCCACGGAACACTGAAAAAGCCATCCTAGACCACGCCCGTCTCACAGTTGTGGAGCGACAAGAGGGTACACTGTCTTGATGAAGGTATCGATCTCCTGTGGCAAGCTGCAGACAATCAAATTATAAAACAGTGCGTTCTACTCTATCCTCTCTTCCCTCGCTCTCTCTCTCTCTCTCTCCGACTACCATAAAAATATCTCCGCCCCTGCCTGAATGGTTCAATAGGTGGCAAGCGCATTAAATGCCTAATACTTGTTTTCGACGTGCGCACACTCTGCTGTAGGTGTGTACGAACATAAACCGCTGCCCATTAGTCCAGGCAGCCTTCTTCTGCTCGTCGACCGGTGACGATGTTTCTACGTGCACAGTGAGAAGTTGTTCCTGGATATTAGGTGTAATAGCGTTCAATAGAGGATTGATCTGCTTCACCATGGCTTGTCTACCTGCTGCTCACTTCAGCGATGTACAACAGCAACCGCTGTCAAAAGCACATTAGTGCCTAAGTAAGCCGACACTGACGGCGAGCGCGGGATTAGCCGAGCGGTCTCAGGTGCTGCAGTCATGGACTGTGCGGCTGGTCCCGGCGGAGGTTCGAGCCCTCCCTCGGGCATTGGTGTGTGTGTTTGTTCTTAGGATAATTTAGGTTAGGTAGTGTGTATGCTTAGGGACTGATGACCTTAGTAGTTAAGCCCCATATGATTTCACACACTTTTGAACATTTTGAACTGACGGCGACTTTTCTGAATCAAGGTGGGCTTGAGCCACCCCTGGCGCATTGTCCAGTGAATCTACGATCTTGAAAATGAAGTATCCGGTGTGTTCGACGTCTATGATATAACCATGGTTATATATGACAATCACACTGGTGACACAAAGAGTATCTTACGATATGCTGATGACATGAAACGCCCAGCTATTCGATGTGATGTTGTGTGATGTCCTTAGGTTAGTTAGGTTTAAGTAGTTCTAAGTTCTAGGGGACTGATGACGATAGATGTTAAGTACCATAGTGCTCAGAGCCATTTGAACCATTTTTTTTTATTCGATGTGAAGTCGCGAAAGAAGGGCACCCTTTCCAACACGGGAGCTATACGATTTATCTACACTCCCTAATGAGAATATAGGTGCATTATTTTTATAAAATAGAAATTTAATCGTAATCTCCTTTAGGAGACGTGCGACACAGGATCATCGTCACCATACGCAATATAATATGCGCTGAGTAGTTTGGAGTGTCAAAGTCCATTAGCTCTGTTCGATGGATATTATTAATTCATTTATTTATCTATTTATTCTAACTGACAAGGGTACGTATAAACAGACATTCTTAGTACGTCAATATTAACATGAGGATATGAATAGTACAAAAGCAGTAAGTAATAATAATAATATACACTCCTGGAAATGGAAAAAAGAACACATTGACACCGGTGTGTCAGACCCGCCATACTTGCTCCGAACACTGCGAGAGGGCTGTACAAGCAATGATCACACGCACGGCACAGCGGACACACCAGGAACCGCGGTGTTGGCCGTCGAATGGCGCTAACTGCGCAGCATTTGTGCACCGCCGCCGTCAGTGTCAGCCAGTTTGCCTTGGCATACGGAGCTCCATCGCAGTCTTTAACACTGGTAGCACGCCGCGACAGCGTGGACGTGAACCGTATGTGCAGTTGACGGACTTTGAGCGAGGGCGTATAGTGGGCATGCGGGAGGCCGGGTGGACGTGGGGCGTGAGGTCTCCACAGTACATCGATGTTGTCGCCAGTGGTCGGCGGAAGGTGCACGTGCCCGTCGACCTGGGACCGGACCGCAGCGACGCACGGATGCACGCCAAGACCGTAGGATCCTACGCAGTGCCGTAGGGGACCACACCGCCACTTACCAGCAAATTAAGGACACTGTTTCTCCTGGGGTATCGGCGAGGACCATTCGCAACCGTCTCCATGAAGCTGGGCTACGGTCCCGCACACCGTTAGGCCGTCTTCCGCTCACGCCTCAACATCGTGCAGCCCGCCTCCAGTGTTGTCGCGACAGGCGTGAATGGAGGGACGAATGGAGACGTGTCGTCTTCATGGTGTGGGGAGCGATCTCCTACACTGGCCGTACACCTCTGGTGATCGTCGAGGGGACACTGAATAGTGCACGGTACACCCAAACCGTCATCGAACCCATCGTTCTACCATTCCTAGACCGGCAAGGGAACTTGCTGTTCCAACAGGACAATGCACGTCCGCATGTATCCCGTGCTACCCAACGTGCTCTAGAAGGTGTAAGTCAACTGCCCTGGCCAGCAAGATCTCCGGACCTGTCCCCCATTGAGCATGTTTGGGACTGGATGAAGCGTCGTCTCACGAGGTGTGCACGTCCAGCACGAACGCTGGTCCAACTGAGGCGCCAGGTGGAAATGGCATGGCGAGCCGTTCCACAGGACTACATCCAGCATCTCTACGATTGTCTCCATGGGAGAATAGCAGCCTGCATTGCTGCGAAAGGTGAATATAAACTGTACTAGTGCCGACATTGTGCATGCTCTGTTGCCTGTGTCTATGTGCCTGTAGTTCTGTCAGTGTGATCATGTGATGTATCTGACCCCAGGAATGTGTCAATAAAGTTTCCCCTTCCTGGGACAATGAATTCACGGTGTTCTTATTTCAATTTCCAGGAGTGTATTTTTCCAAATCAAATTCCGCACTGGCTGTATGAATGATTTTTATTAAATCTGCGACCGGTTTTTCACCACTTATCGGTGCATCCTCAGGCAGTATACGCTATTTATAACAAAGTAGCGTTGAGCATTGCGCTGTAGCCACACCCCAACAATGGTGGGGAGTGGCTACAGGGCAATGCTCAACGCTACTATGTTATAAATAGCGTATACTGCCTGAGGATGCGCCGATAATGAAGTTTGGCTATGGTTGCTCGCCCTACAAAACAACATAACAATAATATAGTTTTGAATAAATAGCAGTTCCGAGTTTTCAGTCAACGCTGTGTTAAGTAATCCTCTTCTTACATTTTTGTCGAATGTGAACATTGGCATCAAACAGAAGTCCAGCAGTCTCGAGAAGAAGTCGACGGGTCCGGACAAGATAAGAAACAAAGGAACGCACTTAGTAGACGGCATAGAGGAAAGTTACAGAAATACAGCAGTTAGGATATAGCTACGCAAGAACTTCAGAAAGTAAGTTACACACGTCTTCCCACGTTAAGACCATTGCGCAACAACAATTGCCTATTGTCAGAAGAGAGTACATGTTTCTGGTTTCCTACATACACAGTCCTGCAGCGATACGGGTAACAAGTTCAGCGTGGGATGGAAACGTCACAGCAATTGGAAACGTACTCCAGTGCTGAAGTACAAGGGCTGTACGATCTTGTGAGCAAAACTTCTAAATCTCTCTGATTCACCGTGAAATTCCGGCGGTATGTGTAGCAATTGTGTATCAAGTCCAGCCGTAGCAAAATGGTGCAAACAGTACGATGTAGGCTGCACATACTTGAGTGATGATCGGGATGATGATGATTCTGATTTGTGTGACGCTCAACGGCGTGGTTATTAACGCCCGTACTGTCCACGCTCGTCATTTTCTCGAATGATGATGAAATTATGGCAACATAAATACCTAGTCGCTGGACGGAGAAAATTCCGAACTGGCCAGGAATCGAACACTGGACCCTGTTTTCCAGAGGCGGCAAAGCTAACAATTACATGACTTAGAGATGGAGCACAAGCTCGGCTTGTGTCAAGGATGGGGGAAGGAAATCGGCCGTGCATTTTCAAAGGAACCATCCCGTGCAATTGCCTCGAGCGCTTTAGTGAACTCACGGAAAACCCAAATCTGAATCGTCGGACGCGGATTAAAACCGTGGTCCTCCAGAATGTGAGTCCAGTGTGCTAACCAATGAGCAACCTCGCTCGGTCACCGTAACCAAGAAGCAGATTTTTATTGTGGAGCATCTGAATGATTAGTAGAACACTCCGACCGTTTTTAGCAGAGACTTGGTAACAATATCGAAAAACAGTGTCACGTATCGGTTTCACTTTGATGTGCAGTGCAGCATTCAGTAAAGGGTGCTTTGCCTGCCGTAATAACGTGTAACTTTCTTTTTGAAGCTCCATCTAATACGTGTTTCCAGATTGTCGTAGTTATGCTCCTCAATTTTGGCATAACAAACACATGGCATATTTTTTTCTTTATTGTAATTTTAATCACCTCATACAAGGTGGGCTGGCAGCAGCATATTACCCTGCTCTTCAGCCTTGAGTGGTACAATAACATGACATATAGATGGCACAGACAATACAGTAAAAACGGCGGGCAAAAAATGTAGATACAAAAAACAGTAAACATAAAGCAGTTCACGCTGGATGAGAAAAACACTAACACCTGTTGACACAGCGGACATAA
Source organism: Schistocerca gregaria (assembly GCF_023897955.1). Taxonomy (NCBI): domain Eukaryota; kingdom Metazoa; phylum Arthropoda; class Insecta; order Orthoptera; family Acrididae; genus Schistocerca; species Schistocerca gregaria. The sequence goes on from NC_064920.1 coordinate 865,540,584, forward strand.
CACGGATGACTGCGACGGCACACGTGAACGGTGGTGGCGTGACGGCGAAAGGACACTGAACACAAAACGAAGGCACATACTCGAGACACTGATGGCGATGATCTCCGGCGCGCGAATGTTCACTGAGCGTGTGCGAGTCCGGGGACCAGCCAAGGGAGGGGGAGGGGGAAGGGAGTGGGACAGGGAGAGGGGAGGGCAGATGCCATGGACAAGGGAGACAGGGGAGGGGACGAAGAAAAGGGGGGAGCCCAGGGGAAGAGGGGTGGAGGAAGGGGTCAGGGGGAAAAGGAGAGAGAAGGGAGGCAGGGTGCCAAGTGGAGAGGCCACAAGAAGTGGGGCCGGGTAGGATCAAAGTTGATAGGAGGGGTAGGTGGAGGGGAGGAGGACTTCATCAGGGAGGGGTAGCTGCCGGAAGCCCCCTTGGGAGAGGGTAAGGAGGGTGGAGAGATGGAGACCGGGTGGGACGTGGGAATACAGGCGCTGCAGCGGGCAGTGGTGGGAGAGGATGGGCGAGACAAGCGGATGAGAAGGGTCGAGTTTGCAGGAGGTGTACAGGATCTGTATCCTTTCAAGGAAAAGGAGAAGGTGGGGGAAGGAATGAGATCGTACAAGATCCGCGTGGGGGAGGGAAGACGGATGCGATAAGCGAGGCGGAGAGCATGGCGTTCATGGATTTGAAGGGATTTATAAAAGGTAGGGGGGCGGAGATCCAGGCTGGATGGGCATAGCAGAGGATAGGGCGGATGAGGGATTTATAGGTGTGGAGGATGGTGGAGGGGTCCAGACCCCATGTACAGCCCGAAAGGAGCTTGAGGAGGCGGAGTCGGGAGTGTGCCTTGGATGGTCCGGAGATGGGAGGTCCAGGAGAGGCGACGGTCGAGGGTGACACCAAGGTACTTGAGGGTGGGAGTGAGGGCGACAGGACGGCGATAGATGGTGAGATAGAAATCAAGGAGGCGGAAGGAAGGGGTGGTTTTGCCTACAATGATAGCCTGGGTTTTGGAGGGATTGACCTTGAGCAACCACTGGTTGCACCAAGTGGTGAACCGGTCAAGATGGGATTGGAGAAGGTGTAGGGAGCGCTGCAGGGTGGGGACAAGGGCAAGGAAGGCGGTGTCATCGGCAAACTGGAGAAGGTGGACGGGGGGTGACTGCGGCGGCATGTCCGCCGTATACAAAAGGTACAGAAGGGGGGAAACGACGGAGCCTTGGGGCACACCGGCAGAGGGGAAAAAGGTGTAGGAATCTGTGTTATGGATGATGACATAGGAAGGAGGGTGGGAGAGAAAGGAGCCGATCAGACGGACGTACTTAACGGGAAGGGCGAAGGTTTTGAGTTTCAAGAGGAGACCGGAATGAGAAACGCGGTCATAAGCTCGTTCGAGGTCCAGGGAGAGGAAGATAGCGGAGCGACAGTAATTAAGCTGGTCGGAAAGGAGATGAGTGAGGCGAAGGAGAAGGTCGTCGGAAGAGAAGGATGGCCGAAAGTCACACTGGGTGGTGGGAAGGAGGCGGTGCTGGCGGAGATGCTGGTAGATGCGGCGGGTGAGGATAGATTCCAGGACCTTGCTGAATACTGAGGTAAGGCTGATGGGATGGTAGGAGGAGATGGCGGAAGGCGGTTTACCAGGTTTAAGGAACATCAGGATAAGTGAGGTTTTCCACAGGTCGGGGTAGTAACCGGTGGACAGGACTACATTGTAGAGCCTGGCCAGGGTGGAGAGGAAAGAGACAGGAGCTTCACGAAGGTGACGGTAGGTGACACGATCGTGATCAGGAGCGGTGTTGCGTTTGGTGCGGAGTGTAGCAATCAGATCCCGTGTAGTGTTAGGGGCATTGAGTTCTGTGTTTGCAATGTTGTCCAAGTACTGGAAATCAGGCGCTAGGGGAGGGACAGAGGTGTCAGTTCGACCGCAGACATCCGGGAAGAAGGAGTAATCGAACTGGGGATCGTCGGGGATGGAAAATACATCAGAGTGGTAGGAGGCAAAGTGATTGGCCTTACTAAGGGTGTCAGGGAATGGGTGATCATCATGGAGGAGAGGATAAAAGGGGGGGGGGTATAGTTCCGGTAAAGCGACGGAAGGCTGACCAGAACTTGGACGAGTTGATAGGTAGGGTGGCATTCAAACGAGTGCATGTCTGTCGCCAGTCCCGGCGTTTCTTGGCCACGAGCAAATTACGAATGTGTCGCTGGAGTTGCCGGTGGCGTCGGAGTGTGTCCGGCTCACACGTGTGGAGGAAGGCACAGTAGAGACGACGGGATTCACGGAGGAGGAGGATGGCCTGTGGGGGTAAGGTAGGACGGTGGGGGTGGATGGCGACAGTAGTGATGTGGGCCAACACAGCCTCAGACAAGGTCTGCTGGAGAAAGGAGGCGGCATGGGTTACATCGTCAGGGTGGCAGTAGGTGAAGGGGTGGCTATCGACCTGGGTGGAGAGGGTATCCCGGTAGGCATTCCAGTTGGCACAGGAATAGTCATGGATATACTTTGGGGGAGGGTCATTACGAGGGTCGAGGCAGGGCAAACGACTGTCGGAAACGGAGAGGAGGACAGGGAAATGGTCGCTACCAATAGGTTCCAGGACATCCACCGTTATGTGGCCAAGGAGGTTAGGGGAGGAAAGGATAACATCGGGAGTGGAGTTGGATTCGGGATGGGTGTGCTGGGGGATGAGGTCCATTTGAAGGGAGGAGAGGAACCGATGCCACCGCCATAACTGGGCGGCGGAACGGCTATGGATGTTGAGGTCGGCGGCGAACACATAGGAGGAGAATGTACGGTCAATGTGGGAGAGGAAGTCGATGGGAATAGGGACGTTAGGACGGACATAGATGGTGGCGCATGTGATGGTAAGGCCAGGAAAGAAGAGACTAAGGATCAGGTGTTCGGTGGGATCGGGAAGGAGAGGTTGGAGCCGTACTGGAATCTGGCGGTGGTGACCAATGGCAACTCCGCCACAGGCAATCGGGAGGGGATTATCAGAGCGGTGAAGGAGGTAGGGCGACGTGTGGACGGTGTGGTGGGTTTGGAGGAAAGTTTCATTGAGGAGGAAGGCATCCACGTGGTGGGTGGCAAGGGTGTGAAGGAAGAGGTTCTTGTTGGCGGGAAGGGAGCGGATGTTGTTGAAAAGGATACGGTGCTGTCGCACCATGACAGGGATTTAAACAAGGGTGTCAAGACGGGAGAAGGTGAAATGGGCCTGGTTGCTGGAGTAGGTGGCTTACATTTTCAAGTGGAAAATGGAACGGGTGGCAAGGGAGACCTGTTGAAGGGTTTGAGGGCGCTGGAAAGGGAGGACGTTTTGTAAGACAATGGTGAGGAACCTGATGATGTCCTCAGCGGTGGGGGGGGGGACGAAGGGAATTGCCAGGAGGGGTGGGAGCGTCCAGAGGACGGAGGAGTTCAGGAGTGGTAGGAGGGGATTGGGCTTTACACTTTTGGGAGTAGGTGTGATGGGGGAGTTTGGAGGTATTGCAGGAAGGAGGGTTATTGTAGGTTAGTGCACTGCCGGAGGAAGTGCGTTTGTTTACAATGCGGGCAGATGGGCGCCTCGTGGCACTCAGCTGTTGGGTGTGCGTTATGGCGCAGACACCTCTGTTAGCGCAGGGATTGAGGAGGAGAATGGGAGGGGTCGTCCTTATAGTGCTGGTGGAAGAGCAGGGCACCCTCCTTCAATAGACGGTCAATGGAGGGGGCATCCTCAGAGGAAACCCGCATAAAGCGGGTGGGGCCGGACGAGTTGAAAATGCGGCGCACCGCCCGCACCTCCAGTGTGGGATGCGCCTTGAGCTCCGCTAACACCTCCTCCTCCGTGATCGTCGGACTGAGCCGAGTGATCACAGCGGTGAGGGTCGGCGGGGGATGCGGGGGCCTCGAGAAGGGAAGGATCCGGACAGGAGAGGCGGTTTTTGTGTAAAGAAGGGGGGGGGAGGAGGAGGAAGAGGAGGGAGCAGGGGCAGGTGGGGCGACATCCATGGCATCCTGGGAGGGTGAAGGAGGACGGCGCGGGGCCTTTTTGGGAGCAGACGAGGTGGCGGTGCCACTAGGGCGTTTACGGCGGCAGAAGGGTGGGTGGTGACATGAGGGATGGGAGCTATAGCGAGATGGCAGGACCGGGCAGGTCCCGGCGTGGACACAGCAGATGGCACCGGAGATGGTGACGGTGAAGGCGACGGCGGTGGCGGTGACGGCGAAGGCGATGGGGAGAGTTGGGCGTGGGCAGTAGCCCGACGGGCCACCACCCTAGCTGGAGCTGCAGTAACAGGCTCGGGGAGTGCGGGGAAAGGATCAGAGGGAGAGGAGTGGGAGGAAGGAGCTGGAGAGGGAGCGACAAAGAGCGAAGGTGAAGGGAGAGTGAGAAGAGGAGGGATGGAAAGAGGAGGGGTGTGACTGGGCACACCATGTAATGGTGGTGGTGGCGGCAGAGGGGGACATGTAGACTATGGCTGAGGTTGTAGTGGTCGTAGTGGTGGTGGGGGCTGACATGATGACAAGGATATAGAAACGTACACAGGACAAAATGGAAAGGGGAAGAAGAAGAAGAAGAAGAAAACTGGGGACGGACGAAGACGTAGACGGACGACGACCAGAGTCCCACTCTGCTGGCGTGGAAGCTGAAGCTGACGCCGACTGGCAGGAATGCCTCAGCTGGTGCCGCTACCGCGGACAGGGTCGGGGCTGCTGCTTTCCTCCCACTCCCCAGCATGTTACTGCGGCTCCAGCTAGGGTGGTGACCTGTCGGGCCACTGCCCACGCCCAACTCTCCCCATCACCTTCGCCGTCACCGCAACCGCCGTCACCTTCACCGTCACCATCTCCGGCGCCGTCTGCTGCGTCCACGCCGGGAACTCACGTTCCCACCACCTCCCTATAGCTCCTATCCCTCATGTCACCACCCACCCATCTGTCGCCGTTAAGCGCCCTAGTGGCACCGCCACCTCCTCTGCTCTCAAAAAGGCCCTGCCCCATCCTCCTTCCCCTCCCAGGATGCCATGGATGTCGCCCCAACTGCCCCTGCTCCCTCCACTTCCTCCTCCTCCCCCCTATTTATACAAATACCTCCGCTCCCGTCTGGATCCCCCTCTCGAGGCTCGGAATCTCTCCCTCCGTCAACACGTCCCTGGTGCCCCCGTCTCTCTCCTCACTCCCAGACAGGATTCCGTTCTCATCTCCTCCCCCAGCCCTACCCTCCATACTGAAATCCTCTCCCGCCTCCCCATCACCCATTTTGGCCCCAACGCTTCCCTCACCCCTGCTCCTTCTCCATCCCCCAACAGGCAACCCCAACCCCCGCATCGCCCGCCGACCCTCACCGCTGTGATCACTCGGCACAGTCCGACGATCACGGAGGAGGAGGTGTTGGCGGAGCTCAAGGCGCATCCCACACTAGAGGTGCGGGCGGTCCTCCGCATTTTCAACTTGTCCGGCCCCACCTGCTTTATGTGGGTTTCCTCTGAGGATGCCCCCTCCATTGACTGTCTATTGAAGGAGGGTGCCCTGCTCTTCCACCAGCGCTATAAGGTCGACCCCTCCCGTTCTCCTCCTCAATCCCTGCGCTAACAGAGGTGTCTGCGCTATAACGCACACCCAACAGCTGAGTGCCACGAGGCGCCCATCTGCCCGCATTGTAAACAAACGCACTTCCTCCGGCAGTGCACTAACCTACAATAACCCTCCTTCCTGCAATACCTGCAATCTCCCCCATCACACCTACTCCCAAAAGTGTAAAGCCCAATCCCCTCCTACCACTCCTGAACTCCTCCGTCCTCTGGACGCTCCCACCCCTCCTGGCAATTCCCTTCGTCCCCCCCCCCCCCCCCACCGCAGAGTACATCATCAGGTTCCTCACCATTATCTTACAAAACATCCACCCTTTCCAGCGCCCTCACACCCTTCAACAGGTCTCCCTCGCTGCCCGTTCCATTTTCGACTTGAAAATGTATGCCACCTACTCCAGCAACCAGGCCCATTTCACCTTCTCCCGTCCTGACACCCTTGTCTAAATCCCTGTCATGGCGCGACAGCACCATATCCTTTTCAACAACATCTGCTCCCTTCCCGCCAACAAGAACCTCTTCCTTCACACCCTTGCCACCCACCGCGTGGATGCCTTCCTCCTCAATGAAACTTTTCTCCAACCCCACCACACCGTCCACACGTCGCCCTACCTCTTTCACTGCTCCGAAAATCCCCTCCCGATTGTGCGTGGCGGAGTTGCCATTGGTCACCACCGCCAGATACCAGTATGGCTCCAACCTCTCCTTCCCGATCCCACCGAACACCTGATCCTTAGTCTCTTCTTCCCTGGCCTTACCGTCACCTACGCCACCATCTTTGTCCGCCCTAACGTCCCTATTCCCATCGACTTCCTCTCCCACATTGACCGTACCTTCTCCTCCTACGTGATCGCCCCCGACCTCAACATCCATAGTCGTTCCGCCGCCCAGTTACGGCGGTGGCACCGGTTCCTCTCCTCCCTTCAAGGGGACCTCATCCCCATCCCCCAGCACACGTGTCCTGAATCCGACTCCACTCCCGATGTTATCTTTTCCTCCCGTAACATTCTTGGCCGCATAACGGTGGATGTCCTGGAACCTATTGGTAGCGACCATCTCCCTGTCCTCCTCACCGTTTCCGACGGTCGTCTCCCCCGCCCCAACCTTCGTACTTCCCCCAAAGTATATCCATGACTATTCCCGTGCCAACTGGCATGCCTACCCGGATGCCCTCTCCACCCAGGTCGATAGCCACACCTTCACCTACCGCCACCCTGGCGATGTAGCCCATGCCGCCTCCTTTCTCCAGCAGACCTTGTCTGAGGCCGTCGAGGCCCACATCCCTACTGCCGCCATCCACCCCCACCGTCCTACCTTACCCCCACAGGCCGTCCTCCTCCTCCGTGAATCCCGTCGTCTCTACCGTGCCTTCCTCCAAACGCGTGACCCGGACACACTCCAACGCCACCGGCAACTCCAGCGACACATTCGTAATTTGCTCGTGGCCAAGAAACGCCGGGACTGGCGACAGACATGCACCCGTTTGAATGCCACCCTACCTATCAACTCGTCCAAGTTCTGGTCAGCCTTCCGTCGCCTTACCGGAACTATCCCTCCCTCTACTATCCTCTCCTCCATGATGATCACCCATTCCCTGACACCCTTAGTAAGGCCAATCACTTTGCCTCCTACCTCTCTGATGTCTTTTCCATCCCCGACGATCCCCAGTTCGATTACTCCCTCTTCGCGGATGCCTGCGATCGAACTGACACCTCTGTCCCTCCCCTAGCGCCTGATTTCCAGTACTTGGACAACATTGCAAACACAGAACTCAATGCCCCTATCACTACACGGGATCTGATTGCTATGGTCCGCACCAAGCGCAACACCGCTCCTGGTCATGATTGTGTCACCTACCATCACCTTCGTGAAGCTCCTGTCTCTTTCCTCTCCACCCTGGCCAGGCTCTACAATGTAGTCTTGTCCACCGGTTACTACCCCGACCTGTGGAAAACCTCACTTATCCTGATGTTCCTTAAACCTGGTAAACAGCCTTCCGCCATCTCCTCCTACCATCCCATCAGCCTTACCTCAGTCTATCCTCACCCCCAGCATCGGCCAGCATCTCCGCCAGCACCGCCTCCTTCCCACCACCCAGTGTGGCTTTCGGCCATCCTTCTCTTCCGACGACCTTCTCCTTTGCCTCACTCATCTTCTTTTCGAACAGCTTAACTCCCATCGCTCTGCAATCTTCCTGTCCCTGGACCTCGAACGTTCTTATTACGGCGTATGGCATTCCGGTCTCCTCTGCAAGCTCCAAACCTTCGCCCTTCCCATTAATTACGTCCGTCTGATCGGCTCCTTTCTCTCCCGCCGTCCTTCCTACGTCACCATCCATAACACAGATTCCTACACCTTTTTTCCCTCCGCCGGTGTGCCCCAAGGCTCCGTCCTCTCCCCCCTTCTGTACCTTTTGTATATGGCGGACATGCCGCCGCCGTCACCCCCCGTCCACCTTCTCCAGTTTGCCGATGACACCACCTTCCTTGCCCTTGCCCCCACCCTGCAGCGCTCCCAACACATTCTCCAATCCCATCTTGACCGGTTCACCGCTTGGTGCAACCAGTGGTTGCTCAAGGTCAATACCTCCAAAACCCAGGCTATCATTGTAGGCAAAATCACCCCTTCCTTTCGCCTCCTTAATTTCTATCTCACCATCTATCGCCGTCCTGTCGCCCTCACCCCCACCCTCAAGTACCTTGGCGTCACCCTCGACTGTCGACTCTCCTGGACCCCACATCTTTGGACAATCCAAGCCAAGGCACGCTCCCATCTCCATCTCCTCAAGCTCCTTTCCGGTCGTACGTGGGATCTAGACCCCTCCACCATACTCCACACATATAAATCCCTCATCCGCCCTATCCTTTGTTACGCCCATCCAGCCTGGATCTCTGCAGCCGCTACCTTTTACAAATCCCTCCAAATCATTGAACGCCATGCTCTCCGCCTCGCCTATCGCAACCGTCTTCCCTCCCCCACGCGGATCCTGTATGTTCTCATTCCATTCCCCACCTCCTCCTTTTCCTTGAGAGGCTAAGGATCCAGTACACATCACGCAAACTCGATCCTCCTCACCCGCTTGTCTTGCCCATCCTCTCCCACCCCCGCCCGCTGCCGCACCTGTATTCCCACTTTCCACCCGGTCTCCATCTCTCTACCCTCCTTACCCTCTCCGAAGGTGGCTTCCGCCAGCTCCCCCTCCCTGATGATGTCCTCCTTCCCTCCATATACCCCTCCTACCAACTTTGATCCTCATTCCCTCTTCCTGTCTCTGTTCCTTTGGGCATCCTCCCTCCCTCATCCCTTTCTCCCCACTCCTCCCCCGGGCTTCCCCTCCCCTGTCCCTCTACTCCTCCCATGTCCTCAGCCATTGGCGTCTTTGTTCTCCCCTCTCCACCCCCTCCACCCCTCTTCCCCTCTTTGCAGGTCCCCGGACTCGCACACGATACGTGGACTTTCGCGCGCCGGAGATCATCGCTATCAGTGTCTCGTGTGTGCCGTCGTGTTTAGTGTTCAGTGTTCACCTGTGCCATCGCCGTCTTCAGTGTTTGTGCGTCGTGTCACCAGTTTTAAGTGTGGACTATCGTCAAGTGTGAACGGCTCCGTGTTTGCCTTTCTGTGTCAACTGTTTTCTTGCCCACCGTTCTGTAACCTATGTGTAATCTTTCTGTTTTTTCTCATCTGTTATCCTCTGGCTGAAGAGCAGCATAGAGCGCTGCTGACAGCCTGCCTGTTGTACAGGTTTTAAAATTAAAAAAAAAGAAAAAAAGATAAGTTTACACTTTGAAACTGGCAACCGATATGACAGTTTTTCTTTTCCTAATTGCACATGGGTCATCGACATGTAACAATAATTAGGGATTTTTACCACTGGCATACAAAGGCTGCTCTCGAACATTTTAAGCTCACATAATGAGCGAGACCGCTTACTGGTAACGGACTGAATTCGCATTCCGGAGGATGGATATTTACATCCCCGTCTGTCCAATCAGACTGAGGTTCACAGCCGTTTCTCTTAAACCAGAGGTAGGAAAAATTTATTTATTTATTTAAGAGCGTGATATATTTCCGCCTCTATCCATCTTATTTGATCCGAGCTTGAGTTTGATCTTTAGTCGCCTCTTCGTCGATGGGACGCTGCGCACACGTACTCCTTTTTTTTCTTAGATTATTGTTTTCTCAGGCACTTATTGTGCTAAAATCTTTTTGAAGTAACCATTTCTTATTTTTGGATACTAAACGCATTTCATATGTTATTCGCATTCCCGCCTATATTTTTAAACAACCTATTGTTGTTGTTGTGGTCTTCAGTCCCGAGACTGGTTTCATGCAGCTCTCCATGCTACTCTATCCTGTGCAAGCTTCTTCATCTCCCAGTACCTACTGCAACCTACATCCTTCTGAATCTGCTTAGTGTATTCATCTCTTGGCCTCCCTCTACGATTTTTACCCTCCACGCTGTCCTCCAATGCTAAATTAGTGATCCCTTGATGCCTCAGAGCATGTCCTACCAACCGATCCCTTCTTCTTGTCAAGTTGTGCCACAAACTCCTCTTCTCCCCAATCCTATTCAGTACTTCCTCATTAGTTACGTGATCTACCCATCTAATTTTCAACATTCTTCTGTAGCACCACATTTCGAAAGCTTCTATTCTCTTCTTCTCTAAACTATTTATCGTCCATGTTTCACTTCCATACATGGCTACACTCCATACAAATACTTTCAGAAAAGACTTCCTGACACTTAAATCTATACTCGATGTTAACAAATTTCTCTTCTTCAGAAACGCTTTCCTTGCCATTGCCAGTCTACATTTTATATCCTCTCTACTTCGACCATCGTAGTTATTTTGCTACCCAAATAGAAAAACTCCTTTACTACTTTAAGTGTCTCATTTCCTAATCTAATTCCCTCAGCATCACCCGACTTAATTCCACTACATTCCATTATCCTTGTTTTGCTTTTGTTGATGTTCATCTTATATACTCCTCTCAAGACACTGTCCATTCCCTTCAACTGCTCTTCCAAGTCCCTTGCTGTCTCTGACAGAATTACAATGTCATCGGCGAACCTCAAAGTTTTATTTTTTCTCCATGGATTTTAATACCTATTCCGAATTTTTCTTTTGTTTCCTTTGCTGCTTGCTCAATATACAGATTGAATAACATCGAGGAGAGGCTACAACCCTGTCTCACTCCCTTCCCAACCATTGCTTCCCTTTCATGTCCCTCGACTCTTACAACTGCCATCTGGTTTCTGTACAAATTGTAAATAGCCTTTCGCTCCCTGTATTTTACCCCTGCCACCTTTAGAATTTGAAAAAGAGTATTCCAGTCAACATTGTCAAAAGCTTTCTCTAAGTCTACAAATGCTAGAAACGTAGGTTTGCTTTTTCTTAATCTTTCTTCTAAGATAAGTCGTAAGGTCAGTATTGCCTCACGTGTTCCAACATTTCGACGGAATCCAAACTGATCCTCCCCGAGGTCTGCATCTACCAGTTTTTCCATTCGTCTGTAAAGAATTCGCGTTAGTATTTTGCAGCCGTGGCTTATTAAACTGATAGTTCGGTAATTTTCACATCTGTCAACACATGCTTTCTTTGGGATTGGAATAATTATATTCTTCTTGAAGTCTGAGGGTATTTCGCCTGTTTCATACATCTTGCTCACCAGATGGTAGAGTTTTGTCAGGACTGGCTCTCCCAAGGCCGTCAGTAGTTCCAATGGAATGTTGTCTACTCCCGGGGCCTTGTTTCGACTCAGGTCTTTCAGTGCTCTTTCAAACTCTACACGCAGTACCGTATCTCCCATTTCATCTTCATCTACATCCTCTTCCATTTCCATAATATTGTCCTCAAGTACATCGCCCTTGTATAGACCCTCTATATACTCCTTCCACCTTTCTGCTTTCCCTTCTTTGCTTAGAGCTGGGTTTTCATCTGAGCTCTTGATGTACATACAAGTGGTTCTCTTTTCTCCAAAGGTCTCTTTAATTTTCCTGTAGGCAGTATCTATCTTACCCCTAGTGAGATGTGCCTCTACATCCTTCATTTGTCCTCTAGCCATCCCTGCTTAGCCATTTTGCACTTCCTGTCGATCTCATTTTTGAGACGTTTGTATTCCTTTTTGCCTGCTTCATTTATTGCATTTTTATATTTTCTCCTTTCATCAATTAAATTCAATATTTCTTCTGTTACAAAAGGATTTCTACTAGCCCTTGTCTTTTTACCTACTTGATCCTCTGCTGCCTTCACTACTGTATTTCTTTCCCCCATTCCTGACAATTGTTTGATTATGTTCTCCTTGAAACTCTGTACAACCTCTGGTTCTTTCAGTTTATCCAGGTCCCATCTCCTTAAATTCCCACCTTTTTGCAGTTTCTTCAGTTTTAATATGCAGGTCATAACCAATAATTGTGGTCAGCGTCCACATCTGCCCCTGGAAATGTCTTACAATTTAAAACCTGGTTCCTAAATCTCTGTCTTACCATTATATAATCTAACTGATACCTTTTAGTATCTCCAGGATCCTTCCATGTATACAACCTTCTTTCATGGTTCTTAAACCAAGTGTTAGCTATGACTAAGTTGTGCTGTGTGCAAAATTCTACCAGGCGGTTTCCTCTTTCATTTCTTAGCCCCAATCCATATTCACCTACTACGTTTCCTTGTCTCGCTTTTCCGACACTAAAATTCCAGTCACCCATGACTATTAAATTTTCATCTCCCTTCACTACCTGAATAATTTCTTTTATCTCATCATACTTTTCTTCAATTTCTTCGTCATCTGCAGAACTAGTTGGCATATAAAGTTGTACTACTGTAGTAGGTGTGGGCTTCGTATCTATCTTGGCCACAATAATGCGTTCACTATGCTGTTTGTAGTAGCTTACCCGCATTGCTATTTTCCTATTCATTATTAAACCTACTTCTGCATTACCCCTATTTGATTTTGTGTTTATAAACCTGTAGTCACCTGACCAGAGGTCTTGTTCCTCCTGCCACCGAACTTCACTAATTCCCACTATATCTAACTTTGACCTGACCATTTCCCTTTTTCAATTTTCTAACCTACCTGCCCGATTAAGGGATCTGACATTCCACGCTCCGATCCGTAGAACGCCAGTTTTCTTTCTCCTGATAACGACATCCTCTTGAGTAGTCCCCGCCCGGAGATCCGAATGGGGGACTATTTTACCTCCGGAATATTTTACCCAAGAGGACGCCATCATCATTTAATCATACAGTAAAGCTGCATGCCCTCGGGAAAAATGACGGTCGTAGTTTCCCCTTGCTTTCAGCCGTCCGCAGTACCAACACAGCAAGGCCGTTTTGGTTACTGTTACAAGGCCAGATCAATCAATCATCCAGACTGTTGCCCTGCAACTACTGAAAAGGTGCTGCCCCTCTTCAGGAACCACACGTTTGTCTGGCGTCTCAACAGATATCCCTCCGTTGTGGTTGTACCTACGGTACGGCTATCTGTATCGCTGGATCAGTGGGCGGCGGGGGGGGGGGGGGGGGGGGGTGGAGGGGAAAACAACCTACGCCTCATGTAATTTTTACTGAAACTACGCTAATATGAATACTTTGTCTATACTTGACAGTGGTTATGGTAGATCACATGCTGTAATTTATCCCTTAAGTGTAGTCTTTTGAATAGACCTATTGAAGGTATAAACAACAGTCTAAAGAACAAATATACGTCAGAAAATACACTGGTCGAAGCACTTATACGTCAATAAAGATACCTTTGTACATATGTGGGAGAAATTTGCGCTTCAGACAGGTCTGAGGACGATCGCCTGTCGTCAGTATGCTACAGCAAAAGATGCTATGACTCACGTCAACTACGTACGTGACAAATACGAGGGCGACAACTCAACTACTGGCACTTATCTGCATTTATCGGTGAGCAATTTAGCAGATGTTGCGCCTGTCGTGCTACTGGTAGACGTCTGCAGTCACAGCGTTGTACATCATATTCCGTCCGCATCTCCCAGAGAGCAGTTTCACCACTATAAAAACACTTTAAGATCATGATACTGAAAGGTGATTGAGGTAAGTCGTCCAGGAGTAAAAAGTTAGAGACGGTAGTCATCTTTTTTTTATAGTCTATTAGAATAAGTGACATAGCGTACCTCAGTTGAAGGAATTTTTGCAAACTCTAACAAGACACGGAATCATAATACAGACCATGACCAGTCGTCTTCCTGTAAATGCCCCACTCTCCCTCTACTGTACTCAGGGCCGTATAATTAACGAGTTTCTAATCAGATTAGCCACCTCGGTAGCCAGCTACGACTCCTCCCAAATAAGAGCCGGGCGCCATCTGTTAGCCGTGCTTGCCTGCCAGTTTTGTTAATTTTTTGTTGAATCATGCTCATTTTGCTTTGTATTCAACAGGGCGTCTTCCTCAGTAAATCACTCACAAAAGCTTACCTGTAATCCGTTTCATTTAGATGCAGGCGGTATGTTTTTCTCCATCATTCTTTTCACTCTCGAATCTTTCATCTGCTTCGCTCCCTTATACGCCATTCCTTATTGTCTCCCCCGTCCATAATGGAGAGCTGCTTTATGAACAGCTTTCCTCTTTCATGCCCTGCCAAGCTTAGGCAGCATAACGTAATTCTGGGTGCAGTTCATTTGTTGGCTCGCTGCCTTACTGTGTTATTTACTGCGTCACTCTATTGTTCGTTTGGATTCCATTCGAGCTGACAGGTATATCGCTCCAATATGATCACATAACACGTGAAGCAATGTGCAGGCCATTCAAAAAATTCTCACATTCATCACTTATAACCAGGCTAATTAAGCACAATCTGATTCGAAAGCTTTAATGAAACTTGCTACATCAAGGTGGAATTGGACTGCCAAGGAAGTAAAATACGGTAGTAACTGCACCGAGATTAGTGTTTCCTAGGTCTATTTCATAAGCGTTCACTCTTTATGGAGGCAATCAAGTTTCTGTGGGTCGTCGTTGGTTGAACGCGCTCGCTACTGAGCTGATGGAAACAGATGTGATTGGCTGACATTGTGGCAAAGGCATGGCACTCGCAGGGTCGTACACACTGATACTGCTTCCTACTTAGCAGCCGCGTTTCTTATGACTGCCAAACAACTTGTGTTAAGCTATCTTCTGTAGCAATTGGAGACCGGAGTGTTTAACCTAATATACATCAAAGATGTAATGTACAATATTTCAAATTATTTTCGCTGCATGTGTTCACTCTGCACACCTTCCCGTTGATTTCATTTCACCAGCCAAAAATTACCATCAGACACAGGAACAGTTTTTCAGCCTAAAGTGGTTGTATTGTTCTTTAATTTTGTCTGTAGCACAACCCACGGATTCCTGTAATACCTCCATATAGTTTTCATAGTACCAAATATGACTCCTGGCTGCTTACCACTGCTGAGAATTTGTTGGATTATAAGTCACTCGAATGCACTGGAGACGGTCATTTACAGCTGAAATCAGGGGATGCAAGAGTAATAAAAAGCCAATGGAATTGCTACTGATCGTTGTATTACTAACCTGCCCTAGGTATCTATCTTCGGAAGTTTTCACACTTTCTGTGTCACGCAGTCGCAGGTTTTCGCTGGTGATTATGCTTTACTTCAAGAATGAAACTTTCACCTTGCACGACAACTGTAAGGGAATACACTAGTAAGAACCGTGGATCAAACTAATATCTCTCGTTATGTAACTGTGAATAATTAACTCACTCAGAACAGTAGGCCGGTACATAGTTTCTGTTACGAAACTATTGTAGTGGTTTCTCTGTACTTAATATCGATATGCATAAGGATTTACATTACATTTTCACAACAATCAAGTACTTGAGAGCCGGCAGAAAGTATTTCGCACTTTCATTGCACATATTCAGGAGAAGTATTTAATACACTACTGGCCATTAAAATTGCTACGTCAAGAAAAAAAAATGCAGATGATAAACGGGTATTCAGTGGACAAATATGTTATGCTAGAACTGACTTGTGATTACATTTCCACACAATTTGAGTGCATAGATCCTGAGAAACTAGTACCCAGAACAACCACGTGTGGCCGTAATAATTGCCTTGATAAGCCTGGGCGTTGAGTCAAACAGAAGTTGGATGGCGTGTACAGGCATAGCTGCCCATGCAGCTTCAACACAACACCACAGTTCATCAAGAGTAGTGACTGGCGTATTGTGAAGAGCCAGTTGCTCGATATCTATTGACCAGAAGTTTTCAGTTGGTGAGAGATCTGGAGAATGTGCTGGCCAGGGCAGCAGTCGAACATTTTCTGTATCCAGAAAGACCCGTACAGGACATACTGAAATGTAGGGTTTCGCAGGGATCGAATGAAGGGTAGAGCCACGGGCAGTAACACATCTTAAATGCAACGTCCACTTTTGTAATTACCGTCAATGCGAACAAGAGGTGACCGAGACGTGTAGCCAATGGCACCCCATACCATCACGCCGGGTGATACGCCAGTATGGCGATGACGAATACACGCTTGCAGTGTGCGTTAACCCCGATGTCGCCAAATACTGATGTGACTATCGTGATGCTGTAAAAAGAACCTGGATTCATCAGAAAAAATGACGTTTCGCCATTCGTGCACCCAGGTTCGTCGTTGAGTACACCATCGCAGGTGCTCCTGTCTGTGATGCAGCGTCAAGGATAACAGCAGCCATGGTCTCCGAGCTGATAGTCCATGCTACTGCAAACGTCGTCGAACTGTTCGTGCAAATGATTGTTGTCTTGCAAACGTCACCATCTGTTGACTCAGGAGTCGAGACGTGGCTGCACGATCCGCTACAGCCATGAGGATAACATGCCTGTCATCTCGACAGCTAGTGATACGAGGCCGTTGGTATCCAGCACGGCGTTCCGTATTACCCTCCTGAACCCACCGATTTCATATTCCGGTAACAGTCGTTGGATCTCGGCCAACGAGAGCAGCAATGTAGCGATACGATAAACCGCAATCGCGATAGGCTGCAATCCGACCTTTATAAAAGTTGGAAACGTGATGGTACGTAGCTCTGCTCCTTACATGAGGTTCAAATGGCTCTGGGCACTATGGGACTTAACATCTTTGGTCATCAGTCCCCTAGAACTTAGAACTACTTAAACCTAACTAACCTAAGGACATCACACACATCCATGCCCGAGGCAGGATTCGAACCTGCGACCGTAGCAGTCGCGCGGTTCCAGACTGAGCGCCTAGAACCGCTATACCAGCGCGGCCGGCCCTTACATGAGGCATCACAACAAAGTTTCACCAGGCAACGCCAGTCAGCTGCTGTTTGTGTATGAGAAATCGGTTGGAAACTTTCGTCATGTCAGGATATTGCAGGTGTCGCCACCGGCGCCTACCTTGTGTGAATGCTCTGAAAAGCTAATCATTTGCATATCATAGCATCTTCTTCCTGTCGGTTAAATTTCGCGTCTGTCGCCACGTCATCTTCGTGGTGTAGCAATTTTAATGACCAGTAGTGTAATTTCTGAAGAATAGTTTATGAGTTCTCAAGATGATTAACCTTAAATTCGTTAACAGAGGACTGGGAGCCGGTTCAAAGTGTTCGTCCTTCTCAGATAGCCAATCAAACATAGTGTATTGTTGGCGGGGTGAGAACACTGATTTAATGACATTGTCTGAATAACAAGTGGGTATGGGTAATGCATTGCTGCTTACTGAGGCAAGGCCAGAGACTTTCTGCGACTCTAAGCGAGTATCCTAGCACACCGTGCTCGGGAAAGACGCCGAGTGGAACGCTCCTCAAATTACCCCAAACAATAAAATTGTAGCACTGAACTTCGGTAACTATTACTACGGTCGACTTTCCTTTGTTTTAATGTAGATCATGTCTTCTCTAATAACCACGGTGATTTTTCGTACAAGTGTGTTTAAAAACTATGCTCAGAGAATGAAATTTCAATACGTATGCAACTTACGTGGAGAGTTTGGACGTGATTGAATCTCTTAGAAAACGTTATCCAAAATTTAAAGCCGAAACTTAAAATCTGAAGAGTCCTGAAAGATGTACCAGTTCTAAGGTGACGAGCAAATTACTAAAATTATATCCACTTTGTCCCTTCGAACACCAAAGGAATGAGTATTAACTCTCACTGATCTTTTCTTTTTCCTCTTCGTTTTCTTTGCAATCGGTAGCATTTCCGATTCTTACTTCTTACAACGCCTTCCCAACAAGCCGATGTCATAGAGATTTCATTCCGGAGTTCTGCGTAACACGTGTCTACGTTATCATATCAATTTTTGGCATCCTTTAAATTGCTCATGCAATGTTTTATATCGTGGTGAAGCTGATTCCTTGTTCCTTTTTTTTCAGACTGAAGATATAATGTGAAATATGTACTCATTCGGATGGGTAACTGTCATATGCATCTGTACAGTTGGTTGATTTGGCCAGAGTGACTAGTCATGGGCCCCATCGGATTAGGGAAGGACGGGAAAGTAAATCGCCCGTGCCTGTCAAAGCAACCATCCCGGCATTTGCCTGAAGCGATTTGGTGAAATCACGGAAAACCTAAATCAGGGTGGCCGGACGCGTGTTTCAACGGTCGTCCTCTCGAATGCACCACCTCGTTCTGTGCAGTATAATGTTGAATACGGCTAATTATTATCCACTCTTGAGTAATATGAAGATAGGGACAGAAATTCGATGCCGGAAAACATATTACACCTGCTTAATTCCACTCTTGAGTGCTACCGAGGCTCACGTTCTCATTAAACGGGAGGATAACAATAAACAGAATAAAATATAAAATGCCCTTATTAGCTCTCCTTGCCCCACGCCACCTCAACTCCCTCCCTCCCAAGATTTTCGTAATAATATTAAGTATGCACTGCGTTCAAAAACTCTTCCCTCTTTGCTGCCCAGTTGTGGTAACAAAAAAATAAGCGATGGAGCTGAGTCATTGTTTCAATATTGTTATTACCGAACATGAGCACTTTTAAAGAAAGAGTGCTGTTTTTAAGTCTCCATGTAACTTTTATTCATTAAAATTTACCCATAACATCTGAGAAACTCCAGAGATTACTATACAGTATGAAAAACAGTCTCAATCTTTTTTTATTGCTGTGACTGCTTTCCGTCAGCAGGCCACCATCAGAAAAAATTGATTCAGTTACGACGTGAGCACAAAGGTAATACGGAAGAGCATATGTTACGTGCTGAGCATAGAACTGTCAATTTATTACTAAACTGCTGACCATTAAAATTGCAGCGCCATAAAGATGAGATGCAACAAATTTCAAATTGTCATTATGTGTACTATACGAGTATGTTTGGATACGGGTATGTTTGGATAGCCGTCTACATTTTGTGTGAGAAAATATCACGGTGCAAGTTTCTCACTCAGTAATCGCATTTCGGTGTTAGTCGTTTGTGAGAAGATGGTGTTGCGGTTCGTGTAAGAAGAAAGAACGCCTACCACCACGTGTCAGAATTTGACTGCTGTAGAATTGCGACCTGCTGAGACTGCAGTTGCCCGTTCAGCAATACTGCTACTCGCTTAGGTCGAGATCTCACGGCACTCACGCTAATATTATTCTCATGGTCTTTGAGAGTTGGTGTCCATTAGAACATTCTAAACGGGGTACAAGCAGTAATGGACAGCCCGGGTGACTGACTAGTGGGATAAGGATATCATGTAGAACAAAGAGGGAATTATACCAAAATGTTGGAAGTAGTCACAATCAAGCTACAATAGTCCATTACAAACAGTATTGTAAGGTGCTTAAAATGTTATTAGGAAGGCAAAGAGTATGTGGTACACAAATAGAATAGCTAATTCACAGGATAAAATTAAAAGCATATGGTCAGTTGTGAAGGATGAGTCTGGTCAGCAGCACAAGGTCGACGATATAAAGTCAGTTCGCAGTAAAAATATTTCTGTTACTGATAAATCAGCTATATGTACAGTATTTAACAATCATTGCTGGTGAATTAAATAAAAATTTAGTATCTAAAGGAAATCATATAAATTTCTTAGCAAATGCTTTTCCAAGATTGACGTCTGAAACACTCCTCTGTGATACAGACAAGAGGGAGATTGAGACAGTAATCACATCACTGAAGACTAAGGACTCTCATGGTTATGATGGAGTGTGTAGTAGAATATTAAAGTACTGTGCTGCATATGTTATCCCTGTATTTAGCCATATTTGTAATTTTTCCTTTAGGGATGGTCAATTTCCTGAGCGATTAAAGTACTCAGTAGTAAAGCCGCTTTATAAAAAGGGAGAAAGGAATAATGTAGATAATTTTAGAACTATTTCTATGCCATCAGTGTTTGCAAAAGTTGTTGAAAAGGCTGTGTGTGTAAGGATAATTGATCATTTTAAATCATACGATTTGCTATCAGATGTACAGGTCGGCCTTAGAAGTCGTTTAACAACTGAAAATGCTATATTCTCCTTTCTCTGTGAGGTACTGGATAGGCTAAACAAAAAGTTTCGAACGATTGGCGTAGTTTTCGATTTAACTAAGGCATTTGATTGTGTTGATCACAAAATATTGGCCCAGAAGTTGCACCATTACGGAATACGGGGAGTAGCTCACAATTGGTTCACCTCTTACTTTTGCAACAGGCAGCAAACGGTCATTATTCACAATGTTGGTAACGGCTGTGATGTGGGATCTGAGTATGGTACCGTTAAGTGGGTGGTGCCCCATTGATCAGTGTTGTGGCCACTCCTGTTTCTTATTTATATAAATGATATGCCCTCTAGTATTACGGGTAACTCTAAAATATTTCTGTTTGCTGATGAGACTAGCTTGGTAGTAAAGGATGTTGTGTGCAACATTGGCTCGGTTTCAAATAGTGCAGTACATGACCTCTGTTCATGGCTTGTAGAATATATACTAACGTTAAATCACAGTAAGACTCAGTTTTTACAGTTTCTAACACACAATTCAACAAAACCTGACGTTTTAATTTCACAGAACGGGCATGTGATTAGTGAAACTGAACCGTTCCAATTTCTAGGTGTTCGGATAGCTAGTAAGCTGTCGTGGAAAGCCCACGTTCACGATCTTGTTCAAAGACTGAATACTGCCATTTTTACTATTCTAACGGTGTCAGAAGTAAGTGATACTTCGATACGAAAATTAGTCTACTTTGCTTATTTTCATTCGCTTATGTCGTATGGTATTATATTTTGGGGTAACTCTTCCCATTCTACAAGGATATTTTTAGCTCATAAATGGGCGGTTCGGGCGATAGGTATGTGAGTTCACGAACGTCTTGTGGACCTTTGTTCAGGAATCTGGGTATTTTGACATTGGCCTCGCAATATGCATATTTCTTATTGTCGTTTCTTGTTACCAATATTAGTTTATTCCCAAGAATAAGCAGCTTTCACTCGGTTAATACGCGGCAGAAATCAAACCTGCATTTGGACCGGACTTCCTTAACTCTTGTGCAAAAAAGTGTGCAGTGTACTGCTGCATCCATTTTCAATAAGCTGCCAATCGAATTCAAAAATCTTAGCAGTAATCTGTCGAGGATTTCATTGAAAAATTATCCTGATTCTTATTCTATTCCTGATAGGGTTTACTTAAACTTATGGACTGACTTTTTTCAGGTTCATGAGCATATATTTTTACTTTTTTGTTGTAATTTCATGTACTGACACGTTCCATGACTTTGAAGATTTGCTCCTCAATTTGGTCCTACGGAACTTGACGTGTAAATAATTAAATATGTAATCGATTGGTTCACGATGGAATAACTTGAATCAAGAGACGCACTTGTTTACGTGAAATGGAGTATCCACACAGGCAGCTTCGCAGACATACAGTAAGGCGACCACATTTTGCCGGTTGACCTCACGCAGCGACGGAGAGAGGCGCGCCCACAGTGGTTTATCCAACGAGAGCACCGGGCACGGGAAATTACTACAGGATCTTTTCAGGCCAGATCTGGGTTTGCGCGCAATATCAGGGAGGACAGAAGCGTGATGTGTAGCGTTCAAATAACCGCAACGCCTAGCAATGAAATAAACATTTCTTATGGGTGACCGAGCAAAATATATCAGACACTCCGCCACTCAGAACCATACGGAAAGGCCTCATGAAGAGGCATAAGGCGCGTCTGTGAAACCAACTCTTCCCTTTAGGCGTTCATTTACGCATATTTCACGCTCTAAAAATAGTAGTCTGTAGTGCGACGTTCTTGACAGATTTTCCCACTGATGACATCCCCTGCACGATTCAACGCTTTTCTACGTACGTAACAAATCTGATATCCGAGTCAACATGATGTCCCCCCCCCCCCCCCTCTCTGGAGTGTAGCTTGGACGCAAGTTTTACTTTGGTGTGCAGTACGGAACCACTAGGGACTGTTCAAAACCATTAGACGAAATTCGAAACTGATCCTATCAGAGGGGGTATTTATCAATTTTCATCCCTCCTTTTTCGCCCTTCTGTCACGTGTCAATCTCGAGGATGAAATACAAGAAAATCAATGCCCCTAGGAAATGGGTGGACCCATTGAAATACTTTGTGCCACTTCCTGAGGCCTTTTCGCGTCGATTCTCGGCCACCCATAAGAAACCAGCATAATTTGAACGCTGAACCATCGAGATTATGACTTCCCTCGCAAACCATTTCAGATGAGAATACCTCGGGGTTGTACCGCGACCTTCTCATCTGAAATAGGTAGAAATAGATCATTATTAACCAACATGCTACTTAGACTGTATTACACATCCAAATGCCGGCCGTGGTGGTCTCGCGGTTCTAGGCGCGCAGTCCGGAACCGTGCGACTGCTACGGTCGCAGTTTCGAATCCTGCCTCGGGCATGGATGTGTGTGATGTCCTTAGTTAGGTTTAAGTAGTTCTAAGTTCTAGGGGACTAATTACCACAGCAGTTGAGTCCCATAGTGCTCAGAGCCATTTGAACCATTTTGAACACATCCAAATACAGCATATCACTTCCCTCTACATACTACAAATTATGTTCACCACGCTCATTGAGTTACATTTTCTTTTTTTCTTTTTCTTTGTCATTTGCATTATATAAATTATATTCTCATCAACTAGGTAGTAAGAAATTATATGGAACCATTTAACAGTTGTTAAGCATTCAATTCACTGTAGCCTTAGAGAAATATTTATATATTATGTTCTTTATATTATTAAAAAAAGCGTTAACAACTGTATACCAATAAGATTGTAACAATGAGAAGTCTCTGCTATTGGGTTCAGAAGCATCCGACCCACTTTACATTTCAAGGCGGTGGGTTACTTTGTAATGTTAATGAAATAAATAAATAGTTCTGAAATGTGAACAAGAAGGATTATGACGACCTTCCCATCGTGTGCTACGTTGATAGTGGCGGTGGCAAAACTGCGGTGGTACTTGGTGGCAATGTGACATCATTAATCGGCCTTACGCCTCACATGAACTTTTGAGGTCTGGCATTTTATTCACATGCGTCGACATCTGCTGCTCAGCCCACGGGTGACGTCGCAGGGAGCCACGCTTTTGCTTCATTACAGAGGAAGGATGCAGGCGCCTTTAACCTAAATTTCAAGCTTCTGTGTCGCAATGGGAGACAATTACAAGTGAACCTTTAAATGTGTTGCACAGTGTTTTTTATGGAATTGTAATTTTAACGGTCATCAGTGTTAATAAAGGTGTTCGAAGCCCTAATAAGGAGTTGCGTATTGCCCTTTGCGAAGTGTGTAACTGTGGTGGCTTATGCCAGACTGTCAGCACTCCTAAGAGCGGCCATAAAGATGGCGGAGGCAGGCCCGTGAGTCAGCCCTCCGAGGCCGCCGCTGCAGCTGGTCCGGTCCGTTTGTGTACGCGCTACAGCTTTACGGCACCGGCGCCACGAACGCCCACTTTCGGTCGCATCGCATCGCGCATCCAGTGATTCAGCCCAGAGAGATTCAGTTTCGTCATGGGTGTGTCAGGAATTTCCGACATTGTTCCATTCTGACTGTGGGGCGTGACCTCATAGTCGATGATGTTATCCAGTAGAGCTTCTTATGCAAATTCCTAGCTGACGAGCGACTCGTACACAGCTGCCGTTAAATACGTTTCCAGGAATCTTTTTCTCTCTCTCTCTCTATTGTGGCGTGTCGGTGCTCCATTCTAAACTTTGTTTAAATCGTAGGGCAGTTTTTAAATACGCCGTGCTCTCTCATGCACCAGCCCGTTTGTGTCAGTCATGTTGCATTCTGAGGGCAGTTGTCGCTGGTCTAACCACCGCTGTGGTTTCCTGCCTCAGCTACGTAACTAGGCTGCGCGAACCGGCCCTATGATTTGGCGCTCCTGAGGATCGGGGCCCATGGCACCCAGAAGAAGGAAATAAGGATGAATTGAAATGGGGAGGAAAAGTAGAAAAACTGAAAATGCGTCATGCAGCGAAACACGACCACGGATGTCCATACATCGTTGATGTGGAACACCTATGTTCTGTAACTAATCTTTCGAATGCGAGCTAAATGGCGTTCGCTCCAATCAACCTATGCCATTAGCTCACTGATAGGTAACAGGTGTACAAATAAGTCTGACTTAACGCCAGCGCATCATATCAAGAGAAAACAAGTACTGCTCTACGTGGACGGGTAGAGAATTCTCTAAACAGAATGTCTTCAACCACTTTCGCAGTAGTTGTGCGGAAGACTTGATACAGAAGTCATTTAATTCGTGTGTTGGTAGTTATTGTATGTGTTCTTCCTGGTGGCTCCGCTGACCTTCACCACGCAATTGAGAACTGAGCAGACTGTAATGAATTCAGGAATGTAAATGGAAATAAATTTAACATTGTCAGAGCACAATGAACTATTTTATATCATCATCTCTCGAAACAGGATGTCAGTAAAGTCTGTTGATATACTGCTCAATCCAAGAGATTTTGCAGCAGCTGGGGGCTATGAGAGACAAGTGGCATTTTGGTGACATGGGAAAGAGGGAGCGGGCAGTCACGTAGGAAGAGGTGGCGGAACCATTTTTGGAATATGCTCTCGGTTGCCCGTAACTAGTTACGGCCCTCATTTGCATACACTTTTATTAGACAATGTCATGAAAATAGAAATTACTGAAACTGAAGTAAACTGTTATCAAATGCCGCAGATTAAGGCAACGTGCATTAGTTCTGGATGCCTATATACCTAAAACGAGTTTCAGACTCTATCGAGGAAAAAACTACACCAGCAAGAAATAACTGAACCTCTACTGAGAAAAGCAAATATCTGTTGGGATATTTTGTGGATGAGGTCTTTCACGAATTTGTAGGAGCGAAGTACAAACAAGCGACAGTGCTTCCGGTAAAATCTAAAATCTTTTATTGCATTGTGAGATTTGAAGAATTTAAAGACAAAGATTTATGTTAATGATGTTACGAAAAATAGTATTTAGAATTTCCGTATTTACTATTCAAGCTGAAATGAATTGCGGTTGTTAGATGTAGGTAAGCTACGTTAAAATAAGTACTATTATGTATGATCGTTGTAAATTTCTATTGTCTTTGCAGATTCAGTCCATTTTTTTCAGTTTGTATAGTTCTTTCTCTTTTTCCTGTACCAATTCTCAGTTTATGGATGTCTGCTTTCGGTGGAATTCTAATATTTTGAGAGCTTTTGTATTCGGTATCATAAAAATGTGCTAAAACCGTTGGAAAACAAGGCAATAACTCAGTCTTTGATAATGTGCCGAAGAATATCCACAACTGCAATTAGACATCACCAGGGTAGAAAGGAATTCAGAAATGACTGGCCGGCTGCGGTAGTCGAGCGGTTCTAGGCGCTTCAGTCCGGAACCGCGCTGCTACTTCGGTCGCAGGTTCGAATCCTGCCTTGGGCATGGATGTGTCTGATGTCCTTAGGTTAGTTAGGTTTAAGTAGTACTAAGTTCTAGGGGACTGATGACCTCCGATGTTAAATCCCATAGTGCTCAGAGCCATTTTTTTTAGAAATGACTGTGGAGCCAAGAAAGAAGATTTCACATCAACAAAAGTGTTCTCGGCAACTGACAGCAGTATTACATAACAACGTAACGTAAGTTCAGTTAAAAATTAATTATTGTTTACTTGGTGTAAACATAGGCGTGGGAAATTTGAAGATTAATTATTGTGTGTAGGCTTGAAAATTTGGAGTGGAACTCTACAGTTCGTTAATGCAATCTACATAGACATCTACACAGAACATCATATTTGACGTCTGTGAAGGTCTGAGCGTAGTGAGGCAGCAGAATTCAGAGACGATTCTGGCAGTCGTGTTAACTATTGTTTCGAAGAGCGCTAGTAAAAACAACCTCACGAGCAGAGGCGAAGCGTGGAGGTTTGAAACTTGTAGAAAGTTGGTGTATAGGTACACTTCCAATGACAAAGAAAAGTAAGAGCTAATTTCAGTGGAGAAGTAGCCCTCGAGTCCGGAGGAATGGACTCGTCCACGTCTGAAGTAGATAGGAGACAAAATAGTGCGTCAGTTATTGTACTGTTTGGTAGATAAGCATACATAACAAAATTCTAGTGGCAGTTTAGCTGCGTGAGATAAAGGATTGGTCACAATGTTAGTAACAAACGTATTTTGCTGAAGTTATCTAAGAAAGTTGACGTATGTGATGCGACGACCGTTGAAGAGATTACTTGAAAGAGTGTCGCCTGTTTGGAGAAACCGTGACGAGGATTGGTCGAGCTCAAAAGGCGTCGCCGATTGCTTTCGAACCTCAGAGGCTTAGTAAGTTGAAATAGTAGTTTAATTGATATTACTAACGCAAATACGTAAAATGGCGTGGGAAGTGGCTTTTGGATGGCGAACAAATGCCCGATTTTATAGAGACAATAATTCCAGCATTAGATGTAATCAGGGAATGACAAACTAAGCTAACACTGGGATACCGCGTCATTCCTCGCTACTGCAATGGGGCCTTGGGCAGCGCTGGTACCTCGGGCTACGCTAGCTATCTGGCTGCACAATATTCTTAGTGCTAAGTTATTTACTGACTACCTAGTTGTGACAGTGTGTAGACCTGACAAGTGGAGAATCCTTTGCCGAACACTTCCAAGCAGTATTTCAATATCTTGGTATTATTAAAGTCCCACCTGGGATAATGTTTTAACAGGCTTCGTTAAATGAATGTGGATAGTTCTCGCCTGTGAATTTATTTTCCTACAGGTTTTGTGAATTCGTAGAGCATAGGTGCGGAGGAGTATAGCTATGTAGAACAGAAATGTTCCATGGGTTACGCAGCCCTTTATATATCCTCACTCAGTGTCTAGATCGTTCACCGCAACCGGTTTCTAGGGAAATCCACAGTAACAACACATTCATCACAAACAGTGATCGAAATGAGGTAACTCCCAATAGGTATGCAACACACCTAACGTGCAGGTAACACGGTTGCGATCTTTGCTGACCAAAGCAATAAAAAATACACCATACTCTACGCTAGCTTGGACAGTCTACACTAACCTACGCTAGCTTTGCTACCTGTTGCTATATAAGTCCGACGCGATGAGGTAAGCTTGCGCCATCTGTTGTACGGCAGCCAACAGTGAAGGAGTGCAGTCGGCGCTGTAAGAGGCAAAAGGAACAGCTGAGATCAGTGGCGCTCGTGGCGCCGTATACTGAAGGGCGGAAGGAGTTGCTACGAAGGTGAACATTAATGGTGACTAAAATACGGTTGCGCTGAACGTTAGTAGCTCAATAAACTCAACCAATGACAGTCAATGCGTGCTGGCGTGACAGTGGTAGATATCTACTATGGAACCCATCCCTCGGTGGCTACAGCAGCGCATCCAGGTAAACTGAGGATGTTTGGGAGAAGTTATTTACAACGTTTAATGAGGTCTGCTGATAAGTGTTACGTACAGTGGTAATAACAATTTATGTACTTGTATATCACAGCTGTATTAAATTGCTACGTGATTTCACCAGACTGCTGTTATCATTTGACATTGGTGAACACAGAACTCGCCACCGTGCTTACACGGAAACCAGCCAAGTATGCCCACTGCCTCGTCACAGTAGAGAGCGTATTAGGAGCGTTCTCCGGCGCGCACATTGATCTGCTGGTCACCTGGGGACGGATAATTGCAGGGATAAATCCGATAAAACCAATAATAACAGGTAGTGACTTACTTTTAGCGAGGAATCCTATCCGACACCATACATCAAGCGTCATTCGGATCTAGCATTGCCGTTGTGTGGGCAGGTCCATCTAAGCTAAATTATCCAGATCGGAGATTTATTTAATCATTCTTTCATTCGTCCACTCATTCACTGATTCACAAAGAGTGTTCCATAAAAGTGATCATTAAAATGAGCTATCATGGATATTGAACGAGTCATCTTTCATATTATTAGGCAGAAGAGAGCATTGCGGCTGCTTCTGTAGAGAGTATTTACAGCAAATTATGACTAGTTCTATTCCACGTATTTTAATAATTATGGGAACAGCTACTATACGATCAAAAGTAGCTGGACATTTCTATGTAATGCGGAATAGATCATTGCTGTCACGAGTGGTGGGCCCGCTATTACAAAAGGGGGCGGAGAGTACTGTGTTGTCAGTAGAGATGAAGTAACAGAAAATTGGTCGATCAAGAGGCCTCGGTGCTTTCGGACATTGCTAGTCGCCTCGATGTCATCTGAGTAACAAATCCATCAGGGACACTTCAGTCCTTCTAGAACTGCTCAAGTCGACTGTTGGCGACGTGACTGTGAAATGGAAACGTGAAGGAACAACCAGGGGTAAAACCAAAGCAACACAAGCTTCGTGTACCGATGGACAGGGTAATTAAAAGTCACATGAAATCGGCGGAAGGAATCCCTCATTTGTTCAAAGTGCTAACTTTGGCCCTGCAGGACAGGACAGGACAGATAGTTTAAATTGTGGGAAGAGGCCAAAATAGGTGGTTGTCAGTTACACTCGAACATAGATCTTTATTATTTGATCAAACATTACAAGAGCCCGGAAAAAATATTTCTTTAAACACACAGCTTTAATCTTTGGGACTTAATTACCGGCTGAAAGCCATTTTAATCTAAAAACAACTGAAGGCCAATAACTTAAAACGCAAGTATAATCAGAAATTTAAAAGGTAAGCGTTATTTTACAACAATTCTTTATTTAGGCTGAAGGCCCAAAGGATCGGAGATTTTCAGAGCAAACAATTTGAATTCAAACTCTGCTGAAAGCCCAACACTTAAGTCTAAACAACATCAAATTTTTGTAAAAAAAAAATTAAAAAAACAAGACCTTAGGTAAAACAGTTCTTAATTAGGCAAAACTCAACCAATATAGAAATTTTAAAGGCAAAGCCTTATCTTAAAACAGTTCTTTAGTTAAGCTGAAGGCCCAAGGAAACAGACACTTCAAGAGCAAACAAGTTAAATTCAGATCGGTTAAAGTCATAACACTTAAAACACCATAACATTTTTTTTTAAATACCAAAGGCCTTACGTGCAAAAGCTCTTTAATTTAGGCTGAAGGCCTTAAGAGCAAAACAACTCAAACTCAAAATCGGCTGAAGGCCGAACACTTAAAATTCAACAACATTAAAACCTTTAAAATGCCAAAGGTTTTACGTGAACACTTCTTTAAAATAGGCTGAATGCCTAAAGAATCTTACGCCTTAAAGGCAAAACAATCTCAATTTTTTTAAAAATCGGCTAAAAGCCACACAAGTGCAAACAACAAGAACAAATAAAAAAGGGTAGTACACCCAAGGTTGTTCAGATGGGTCGGCCTGGAATTCAAACACTAACGCTCGCTTAGGTGAGACAGCCAGTTGGCCAACCATTCACGATCCGACGACAACCAAACCGACCGACAGTCAACGGACCCACCGACAAGATAACTTCCACTTCACCCGACCAGGGCACAATAGGGAGTTCAACGGAACAACGTAGGCGCCCACAACCTGTCATACATAAAGCTGTCAAGCTACACACCGTGCTGGACAACGGCCAGGGCATGTAACCGGAACGTTAACGGCCACAAGACAGAAGATTCCGCTGGTGCATTTCAATTCAAGTAACCAAATACAGTGAAACTCCACCAGAGGGTGGTTACAATCTTCCAAATTGAAAACCACGTTCTACATCTACGTCTACATCCATACTCCGCAAGCCACCTGACGGTGTGTGGTGGAAGGTACCCTGAGTACCTCTATCGGTTCTCCCTTCTATTCCAGTCTCGTATTGTTCGTGGAAAGAAGGATTGTCGGTATGCTTCTGTGTGGGCTATAATCTCTCTGATTTTATCCTCATGGCCTCTTCGCGAGATATACGTAGGAGGTAGCAATATACTGCTTGACTCTTCGTTGAAGGTATGTTCTCGAAACTTTAACAAAAGCTCTTACCGAGCTACTGAGCGTCTCTCCTGCAGAGTCTTCCACTGGAGTTTATCTATCATCTCCGTAACGCCTTCGCGATTACTAAATGATCCTGTAACGAAGCGCGTTGCTCTCCGTTAGATCTTCACTATCTCTTATATCAACCATATCTGGTACGGATACCACACTGCTCAGCAGTATTCAAGCAGTGGGCGAACAAGCGTACTGTAACCTACTTCCTTTGTTTTCGGATTGCATTTCTTTAGGATTCTTCCAATGAATATCAGTCTGGTATCTACTTTACCGACGATCAACTTTACATGATCATTCCATTTCAAATCACTCTTAATGCGTACTCCCAGATAATTTATGGAATTAACTGCTTCCAGTTGCTGACCTGCTATTTTGTAGCTAAATGATAAGGGATCTTTTTCGAAACCCATGCTGATTCCTACAGAGTAGATTTCTAGTCTCCAGAAAAGTCATGATGCTCGAACATAATACATGTTCCAAAATTCTACAACTGATCGACGTTGTAGGTGTATAGTTCTGCACATCTGTTCGACGTCCCTTCTTGAAAACGGGGATGACCTGTGCCCTTTTCCAATGCTTTGGAACGCTACGCTCTTCTAGAGACCTACGGTACACCGCTGAAAGAAGGGGGGCAAGTTCCTTCGTGTACTCTGTGTAAAATCGAACTGGTATCCCATCAGGTCCAGCGGCCTTTCCTCTTTTGACCGATTTTAATTGTTTCTCTATCCCTCTGTCGTCTATTTCGATATCTACCATTTTGTCATCTGTGCGACAATCTAGAACAGGAACTACAGTGCAGTCTTCCTCTCTGAAACAGCTTTGGAAAAAGACGTTTAGTATTTCGGCCTTTAGTATGTCATCCTCTGTTTCAGTACCATTTTGGTCACAGAGTCTCTGGACATTTTGTTTTGATCCACCTACCGCTTTGACATAAGACCAGAATTTCTTAGGATTTTATGCCAAGTCAGTACCTAGAACTTTACTTTCGAATTCATTGAACGCCTCTCGCACAGCCCTCCTCACACTACATTTCGCTTCGAGTAATTTTTGTTTGTCTGCAAGGCTTTGGCTATGTTTATGTTTGCTGTGAAGTTCCCTTTGCTTCCGCAGCAGTTTTCTAACTCGGTTGTTGTACCACGACGGCTCTTTTCCATATCTTACGATCTTGCTTGGCACATACTCATCTAACGCATATTGTATGATGGTTTTGAACTTTGTCCACCCTCAACACTATCTGTACTTGAGACAAAGCTTTTGTGTTGAGCCGTCAGGTACTCTATAAGCGTCTTTTTGTCACTTTTGCTAAACAGAAAAATCTTCCTACCTTTTTTGATATTTCTATTTAAGGCTGAAATCATCGATGCAGTAACCGCTTTATGATCGCTGATTCCCTGTTCTGCATTAACTGTTTCAAATAGTTCGGGTCTGTTTGTCACCAGAAGGTCTAATATGTTATCACCACGAGTCGGTTCTCTGTTTAACTGCTCAAGGTAGTTTTCAGATAAAGCACTTAAAAATATTTCACTGGATTCTTTGTCCCTGCCACCCGTTATGAACGTTTGAGTCTCCTAGTCTATATCCGGCAAATTAAAATATCCACCCAGAACTCTAACATGGTGGGGAAATCTACTCAAAATATTTTCCAAATTATCTTTCAGGTGCTCAGCCACAACAGCTGCTGAGCCCGGGGGCCTATAGAGACATCAAATTACCATGTCTGAGACTGCTTTAACCGTGACCTTCACCCAAATCATTTCACATTTCGGATCTCCGTCAATTTCCTTCGATACTATTGCACTTCTTATCGCTATAAACACACCTCCCCCTTCACTGTCCAGCCTATCTCCGCGGTATACATTCCAAACTGAGTTTAGGATTTCATTACTGTTTACGTCTGGTTTCAGCCAACTTTCTGTCCCTAGTACCATATGGGCGTTGTGACCGTTTATTAATGAGAGCAGTTCTGGGACCTTTCTATAGACGCTCCTGCAGTTTACTATTAGCACATTAATATTGTTATTCCCTGTTGCATTTTGCCTACTCCTGCCTTGCCGCGTCTCAGGAGGCGTCTTGTCGGGCCTAGGGAGGGAATTCTCTAACCTAAAAAACCACCATGTGCACTCCACACGTACTCCGCTACCCTCGTAGCCGCTTCCGGCGTGTAGTGCACGCCTGACCTACTCAGGGGGACCCTACATTTCTCCACCCGATAGCGGAGGTCGAGAAATTTGCACCACAGATCTCCGCAGAATCGTCTGAGCCTCTGGTCTAAGCCTTCCACTCGGCTCCAAAACCAGAGGACCGCGATCGGTTCTGGGAATTATACTACAAATAGTAAGCTCTGATTCCACCCCGCGAGTGAGGCTTTCCGCCTTCGGCAATTCCGCCAACCGCGTGGTTCAAATGGCTCTGACCACTATGGGACTTAACATCTACGGTCATCAGTCCCCTAGAACTTAGAACTACTTAAACCTAACTAACCTAAGGACATCACACAACACCCAGCCATCACGAGACAGAGTAAATCCCTGACCCCGCCGGGAATCGAACCCGGGAACCCAGGCGTGGGAAGCGAGAACGCCAAACCGCCGGTACGAACTGAGGATGACCTATGAACCCAGACGGCAGGAGTCATTGGTGCCAACATGAGCAACAATTTGCAGTCGGCTGCACCCAGTGCTCTCTATCGCCGCCGGTAGGATCTCTTCCACATCTCGGATGAGACCCCCCGGCAAGCAGACAGAGTGAACACTGGCCTTCTTCCCCGACCTTTCCGCTATTTCCCTAAGGGGCTCCATCACCCGCCTAATGTTGGAGCTCCCAATAACTAATAAACCCCTCCCCCCAAGTGCCAGCTCGGACCTTGCTGAAGGAGCAGCCACATGTCCACTCACAGGTAGAGCGGGCGACGCCACACGGACAGCCTCTACATTTACCCTCCGCCTCGTGCGCTGCGAACGCCGCTGAACCCGCCACCCCCTTGGGGAGAGGGTGGCCCAACCGCGCCCAGTACCCGGAAAGATTCTCGACAGCAGGGACAGTGGGTGAAGCATGTAACACCTGGAGTGTACCTTGCGACGCACCAGACTCCCCACTGGCGCTACACTCCGAGGCAGCAACCTGAAGACGGCTGACCGCGGCCATCAACAAGCTCAGCTGTTCGCGAAGGGTGGCCAGCTCCTCCTGCGTCCGTACACAGCAGTCACACATCCTACCTATGCTAAGGAATCAATTTACTGAAGTCCGCCCCGGTAGCTGAGTGGTCAGCGCGACAGACTGTCAATCCAAAGGGCCCGGGTTCGATTCCCGGCTGGGTCGCAGATTTTCTCCACTCAGGGACTGGGTGTTGTATTGTCCTAATCATCATCATTTCATCCCCATCGACGCGCAAGTCACCGAAGTGGCGTCAAATCGAAAGACTTGCACCAGGCGAACGGTCTACCCGACGTCACACGACATTTCATTTCAATTTACTGAACAGACTTTATCAACTTTTAACTAGACTGCTAATTCACTAAAGGCGGCTGATTATTGACTAAACTGTGATTGCTAGCCACTTCTTGCAGAAAACAATGAAAATAGCACTACCTGTCTCTGGACTGTATTGAAAACAAACACTAGCACTACTGGCACTATGGTTGACTAAAGGGACGCTCTCTGACTGTATTCAAAACAAACACGATATCTATGGAACACTATTAATAGCACTCGACAATTAAAGTTTCCTAAAAGCAAAAACATACGGAAGAAGAAGCGACAAGTAAGAAAAATACAGGTAATACTTAAATTAAGGTAGCTCGCTGCACAGCAGACGTGAAGCAGACGGCGGTTAGGACGACACTGACACTACTGGCACTATGGCTGACTAAAGGGACCTTGTTGCTCGAGGGAATATGCCAACAGACAACGAACTCCAAACGACACAATGTGAACAGTGTTGACTTGTTGGTAGATTAAACCAAAACTCAACATTCGTGTCCAGGGTCGGTGAGCCACGGACCTCGCAGCAATGGGAATGGGAACAGCGCCACGCACTCCGACACAGCGTAGAAGCCGCCAGTGGCGCCGGCCAAACTACGTCCCGCGGAGATTTCCTCGCTGCTCCACGGCAAACGACCGACAGCCCAGGCCCGCAAAACGGTGAACGGATCAAGTATACGTCGGCCTATGAGACGACCAACCAACGATCTCCCGCTCCAATCGCCCTCCGTCGGACAGTTCATGTGTTTCGCTAGTGGTCGCCTCACCGGCGCTCCGTCTCCCGACTTCACTGCTGCTGCGTTCCGACTGCACTGCTGGTCCGTCCCGAACTGACTCCCAGACACACGATGACCCGAAAATACTATCGTTCGCTCCAGCGAATAGCACGACAGTGCACTTATCGATAGGCGATGCTGCTGCCGCTCACGGGAAAGTAAGGCAGGAAGTTAGTGACCCCAGTAAATGGAATAAGAAAACGAGGCGCCAGTACCGTATTTGAAGACGACAGACAATAAATGGCCTGAACACGAGTCGTGCACGCCTCACCAACAGCAGTCCAACTAGCGCAATGACCGAACGTAAGGAATTAAAAAGAATAGGGTACAATTGTGGAGCAGCTCTTCATGAGCCACACATTTCGTAGTCAGTGCTAGGCAACATTTGAGGTTTTGTAAAGAGCGACACCACTGGACAGTGGATGACTGAAAACGAGTCATTTGGAGTAACGAATCACGCTGTATACTGTGGCAGTCCCATGAAAGACTTGGGGGTTGCCAAATGCGTCGGGGAAGTTACCTGCCGTCATGTGCACTGTCAACAGTGAAGCCTGAAGGGGGTGGTGTTTGTCGTGGTTAGGATGTGGTCCCCTTATTGCGCTTAAGATCGCTAAATGTGGAAGGATATGAACACATTTTACACCACTGTGCACTGCTGACAACAGCGGAACAGTTTTGAGCCGACGAGTGTTGGTATCAGCATGAAAATGCACCCTGGCGCAAACCAGCAGCTGTGAGGCAATGGTTTGTGAACAATGACATTCCCGAAATGTGTCAGCCCATAGTTCCTTTGTGATGAGTCACGAGGTCGACGTCGCTCCAGACCCCTGCGTCCAGCAAACTTCTCTGGTTCCGGCTCTTGATGGAGAATCGGCTGCCGTTCCTCCAGAGACATACACACACCTCACTAACAGTTTCTCCAGCGGAGCGGAAACCGTCAAAAAGGCGAAGGGTGTGCAGCTCCCATATTAATGTCCACTTGTAGGTGTCCAGATCCCTTTCATCAGATACCGTAGGTCACAGGAGGATCACGAATATTTTTCTGTTGTGGGCACTACTTGACTGGAAACTTCAATAACCCTTATAACGTGAACATCAGTATTAATAGAAATTTACATCCCTGAGGCCAAATATTCAATACAAGTAATGAATAACATACTCTCCTACTTCGCATTTCAGTATTTTGAGATTCCCTGCGTGATCTCTACCGGCAATCTGCTGAAAATTTATAAACCAGCATATAATACTCCATTCTGCATTTTGAATTCTACACAGGGACGTATGACGTGAACTAATATGTTCAATGGGAAAAAATTCGCTCATGGAGTTAAAAGTTCGCCCTGTAGCCTTGAATCGAATGTAACATATTGCGGTGCTCTTATGGTTCACTGGCTCTACAGTTATTACTCTTTCCACGATCTCTTGCTGTGATACGACCTACTTTGCACAAGAAATGCCATTTATTCAATGGAACATACAGAAATCATGATCTGCGTCCACAATTGCTGCTGACGGAGTGTAGGAAACTAACGTAAGCAGATTTTACATTTCATACGTATTTTAAATTCTGAAGTACTGGTACCAGGGCTTTATTTAATTACATGTTCTGTATTACCGAAGAGTATCATCGCATTTATCACCTAACGTTCCGAGTTATTTTTGTCATTCTTCTTTCACGTATGGAAATCAGTCAATTTGTCCGTTTCCTTGTTTGACAAATATCCGAAAGACTCAGATTCTGTTACCTAGATTGTGAAGGATTTTTTTTCTGATGATAAACGTAAGTGCCTAGAGCGGGAAGTAAGGGTTCCGCTTTCTAAAGCTAAAAAAGCGGTGGGGAGTTTTAGACCTCACTCTTCAGGTACGTGTCCACCTTCTTACACAGAGTATTCTCA
The DNA here is from genome assembly GCF_023897955.1 of Schistocerca gregaria. Taxonomy (NCBI): domain Eukaryota; kingdom Metazoa; phylum Arthropoda; class Insecta; order Orthoptera; family Acrididae; genus Schistocerca; species Schistocerca gregaria. The sequence continues at coordinate 865,576,644 of NC_064920.1, forward strand.
GCCAATGAAGTTCATCAGAGATGATGCATTTACTGAACTTATTTGTAAATAGTTGTTTTCACTGAAGAGCCATGTCGATAGCTGTTTACAGTAATTCAAGAAACCTACAGCAGTCTCGACTGAGGAATTGAAGCTACCAATGGCCTCGTACACCATCCATCATCAGTGCGAATGCACGCTAATTCCCATCAACAGCTAAAAGACACAACAGACTTTTTGTATTTTTTTTTCTTCCCACTGCCTACTCCTAAGAGATGGGAGGCTGTTCTACAACAAACTTCGGTCCAGCTAAATATGCCAGTAGACTGCTAGCGGGGCAGATGAACTTCCAATTTGAGATATTTTGAAAGGGAATACCAGTTCCGATATTGGCCAGGAAGCCCCTAAAAACAAAATGATCGTGTCTAGGGAATGTAACTATTTTATTTCTAGATAAATTTGATCATTGTCCCAAGCAAAAATTAATTTTTCACTTTTGTGCATTTTAATACATCTTTCATTTCCAGCTTTTTCATGGGGCGATCTGTTGTAGAACTTTGTTCTTTTGAGCCAAATATTCCCGTAAGCTAGAACTGAGGCAGAGCGACTCCCAACGTGGAAGGCTTTGGAGCTGATTTCCAGTGCCGACATTCCCCTCATGACGAAGGGAAACGTCCCAATACCTTATTCAGACTCGGAGATTGAATTCAGTTTATATGTACGTATATGAGTGTGTCCTAATTAGAACGCAAATATCAGAATTTACATGCTTCGCAGATGGTTAGAGAGAGAGAGGGGGGGGGGGGGGGGCAGTCCACTGTAACATTCTAAATACAAGCTCAATTAACTTTGAAATGCACCGTGATTTAAGAGTGTTCGCTAACCTGTGGGAAACAAAAATAAGGCGTCAGCGAAGTGTGAACTCGGTGTTAAACGGTTCCTTGGAAATCTTGTTTGCGTACCACGGCAAATGTGAAGTGGCTGGCAGTTTCACCTGCCGAGCAGGTTTCGGCAACCGGACCAAGGGCCACTGTGCTCTGTCAGTTTCCCTCTCTGCGAGGCGCCCAGCCATCTTACGACAGGTGTTTAAACGACTCTCATTTTCAGTATTTACAACGACACGCCGCAGTATAAACCGAAGTATATGTTTTACAGATTATGACAATATTACAGAGCCTGTATTGAAGACTTAGTGAAAACAGCCTTTTGCAGAGTCATGTAAAAAAATTAAAGGTTGCATCCTTATCTCCGAAGTAGCTGAATGGAAACTGTCGAGCTTCACACGCTACAATAGTTTGGTCGGTACCAGTTTAAGAGGTCGCTTGGTGGTTGCTTTGTAAAATAAATTGTCTACACAAGGACCAGTACTCCTCTTTGCTAGGAAATCAGACTTGAAAGACCATTTTGTCATTTTCTCTTTAATAATCAGTGTCATTCCTTTATTTTTAGTTTCTCAGGTGGAAAGTACTATAAGTAGTAGTGCATGTAACACATTCCTATAACTTGTACAAAAGAACAGATCCAATCGCATATCAAACAATTTGTACCCCTTCAGGTAGCTATCATGAAAGTTGTCCCTAACACATTAATTTCGGGAAACTTACTTATTACGAAACTTATTTTACTATCTGAAATAAGCCATTGCAGTACAATATTGTTTTTGAGTAATTACTTCTTTTGCCAGCTGCTATTTCCTAAAAATTAATCATTGCTAAAGTTTCAAAGTTCAGTGTTAGTCCGGCAATGTAGGTGGGAGAGCTTCCGCAGAGTTCGGAAAGTACTAGAGAGGTACTGGCAGAATTAACTGAAGCGGCGAAACAGGAATGTGGCAATGTCCAGACGAGAGGGAGGGGGGCGGGGGTGGCGGACAGAGAGAGAAATTATTGGATTCACTCCCACATACACGCAGCTGGTAACAGCGTTCCCATCGAACTGTAAAGTTATATAACATGTACACTATCGCAATATTAATCTATCAGAACCGCTTTTTTATATTTTACATTTTATTCTCAAGCTATACCTAGATATAACCAAATTATTATAAGTAGTCCTACGTACATCTGTAAGTATATACATATAAGTGTATAATTTTGGGTTGTATTATAATATTTTACTTACATTACGTGATCTATGTGATCTTAAATTCTATTTTTGAAAGCGAGATCCACTGATAGTTTTTTGGTATTCGTGCATTTTGCATGAATATTATATTATTTTACCAATGTGTGACATATATGTGGTTGGCTATTAAATTCATATCTTTGATGAAAACTGACTAATACCGATTAACCTACTACAGCTTATCACTGCCCGCTAAAAGGATTAATCAAAGTAGCTAACCAATAACTTTTTTATTTTTTGGCTCAAATCTGTCAATACAAAGAACAATAATAAAAATCAAATATTAAAGAAGATAGCCCGCGCGCTCGTCGCCACAGAATAATGCTCCGCTTCATTGCGCATTCACAGATGTTCTTCTGGGAACTCTCGGAACCGTATGTAAAATTTAGGATTGTTTTTTGTTCTCAATTAACTATAAACGATGAGAATTTTGACGAAGTTCAAAACGGTTTTTAATTTATAAGTTCTGTCTGGTCGTTTCAAATGTTATTCAGATTTTTTTTAAATATGTGTAGGTTTCTGTTTTCTTCAAGGTCTGATGTAACTTTCTCTTTCAGCCGTATGAAGAATGAAAAGGTTGTTGCTTACGTCTATTGTAGAGTGTCCTCGTATATGCATATTAAAAGTGAAGACACTGTTTTCGCTTTTGTTTTTATGTTATTTGTAGCTTTTAGTAAATTTTTGTCCTCTTTCTCCAATGTACAATACGTCACAGTCGCTGCGTTTAATATTACACATTCTTGATTTGTCGTATTTTTAGCTTTGTATGTTCTGTGTATTCTCGCATTTCCTAGTTTATTCTCTGTGCAGAAACTACTTTTAACATAGGCAATAAGAAATGAGTTATTTATTTTTTTCAGAAATACTTCCAGTATACTGAGCGAGGTGGCGCAGTGGTTAGCACACTGGACTCGCATTCGGGAGGACGGCGGTTCAATCCCGTCTCCAGCCATCCTGATTTAGGTTTTCCGTGATTTCCCTAAATCGTTTCAGGCAAATGCCGGGATGGTTCCTTTGAAAGGGCACGGCCGATTTCCTTCCCAATCCTTTCCTACCCCCAGCTTGCGCTCCGTCTCTAATGACCTCGTTGTCGACGGGACGTTAAACACCAACCACCACCACCACTTCCAGTATGTAGCAGTGTAAAGGATTCGTTTTCCTGTTTCTTTCTATTGTCATTAATGTTATTTCCTTATTTTCGTTCGCACTCTTGGCCTTAAGTTCCTTTCTGTATATTTTATCGACTATATTAGGAATGTAGCCGTTGTTTGTGGCTACAACTTCAGTTGTATCCAGTTGTGTCTTCATATTCTCCGTAAGGAGAGAAACTCCTGTTGGAGAGGCATTAATTAAAATATAGTAGCAATTGATGAACAACATTTATTTCTTGGATAGAAACGAAAGCACTTGCAATGCATGGCCGCGTGGTTTGAGGCGTCATGTCATGGACTGCGCGGCGCCTCCCGCAGGAGGTTCGAGTCCTCCCTCGGGCATGGGTGTATGTGTTATTCTTAGCATAAGTTAGTTTAAGTAGGGTGTAAGACTAGGGACCGATGACCTCAGCAGTTTGGTCCCTTAGGAATTCACACACATTCAAACACACTTGCAATGCAAGACACACAACAATTCCTAGAAAACAACACAAACATGTGCAAAGGAATGAAAGACCATGAGACGGTTAGACGTGACAAAGATAATAAAACAGCAGACGTACAAAGCCATTATACTTGCACGTACACATTCAAAAGTAATCAGCACAAAAGCTATATCACAGCCTAACATAATAGTCCTGACACTCCGTCACGTTTTTGTTACCCACTGTGACAAAGCGCGAAGCGGAAATACTTTATCGGATGAGTGAGAATGGTGTTCTTTATGCCTCTTTGTAACAGATTTTTTGCAATAGAGAGCGTATGTAGTGCCATAAAAATAGACAGTAACTAAAAAATTACACCAAATCGTCTTTTTTTTAGATTCGTAAGAACGCTGGGAGATGTGAAACGGTAAATTACAGGACAGTTTATATACGATTCCCTTGTAGCATAAAGATATTTAATGAAGAATGTTGTTTCCTTTTAAGAACAAAAACGGCTAGAAAAGCAGGAGACTTGACTTTTTACAGAAAGACGTCCTCTATCTACTCAACAACGTGACGTTTCTGAACACTTCCAGTCGAATCAGTGAAAGTGGAACGTAGGAAACTTCTTTAGAATGCAGTACCTACCTTATTTATCGTACCAAATAAACCGCTATAACTGTAACTGAAAGGACAACAATACAGAAGTGATAAGACTTCAATAAAAGTGTTTCCCAACACAGGACAAACCAATTTCACAGTTGTTGCTACATCTGAGCCTCAAACGGCAAGGATCATCAATTTATTCGCTTTTTAAGCAAAAGCAATTAGTGTGTCGAGTGAAATGTAAGAATGGAGGAGTCATTACAATCCATATAAAATTTTTACTTGTCAAGGGAAGTGCCAATCATATTAAGAACAGACAAAAGAAATAATACGGTATATGCTTCTGTTGCATGACATATCTATTTATATTCTCTTGTTGATCTTGCTGAAGATATCGATACTTGTCGTTCAACAGCGGGCTATGTCAGCGCGCTGACCAGTGGGCCTGTTTCATGGACATACCGCGGGGAGCAAAATGTGTTGTCAGAAATGCGACAGAGGCAGAGGTTGCTGCAGCATCTACATCTACATCTACATTTATACTCCGCAAGCCACCCAACGGTGTGTGGCGGAGGGCACTTTACGTGCCACTGTCATACCTCCCTTTTCTGTTCCAGTCGCGTATGGTTCGGGGGAAGAACGACTGTCTGAAAGCCTCCGTGCGCGCTCGAATCTGTCTAATTTTACATTCGTGATCTCCTCGGGAGGTATAAGTAGGGGGAAGCAATATATTCGATACGTCATCCAGGAACGCACCCTCTCGAAACCTGGACAGCAAGCTACACCGCGACGCAGAGCGCCTCTCTTGCAAAGTCTGCCACTTGAGTTTGCTAAATATCTCCGTAACGCTATCATGGTTACCAAATAACCCTGTGACGAAACGCGCCGCTCTTCTTTGGATCTTCTCTATCTCCTCCGTCAACGCAGTCTGGTACGGATCCCACACTGATGAGCAATACTCAAATATAGGTCGAACTGACATAGCTGCGGAAATCACCTGGCTTCCAACATTCTTACACGAGCTTGGAGTTAACATGGAGCAACCAACAACACTCTTTGTGGTCAACCAAAGCGCAATACAGTTAACGAGAAACAATGAACACCACAAAAGGACTAAACATATTGATGTAAACTAGATTATATTCGGGAAAAAAGTAAATTATTGTTGTATTCTTGTTTTTTTATGTTAAACCACAAGATCAGTTGGTAGACATGTTCACAAAATCACCGAAAAAAGTTTCAAACTATAAATTGTTAGCGATTGTGTCTTAAAAATCAGCAAACAAGAGTTGCATAGTATAGCCACAGTACATATATTCTATAACATTGATTTTCAACTTTTACATCAAATGCAACTAGTCTGTCACGAAATGCCTCAGTCTTACAACTGTTAAATGTTATCTCTGTACCTTTACTGACTACTGCTCCTACTGAAAAAAGATACCTTTTTCAAACCAGGTACACACACAGTGTACAATGTTCCGATACATCATTTACTAGTGCAGTTAACTTGACTGCTGCAATACCTTCAGCATAGAGTGTTTGAATCATCTCCTGTTTGAACAGCAACGTCAATCTTCCCAATTGGTTTGAACATCAAAAACACTCCTAGTTTGAGGTTCTGTGTTGTTGTGCAAGCCAAACATTACACATTTAGTAGCAAAAATGTTCCTGATTTGTGCACCCAGAGCTTGATGTTTAGGTTCTTGACTTTTTCTTGACAATTCCATCACTCTTTCCTTACACTCAGCCTTATAATAACCTCTCTTATAACAATAACAACACTCAACATTCTTCTTGTTTACAGTTCTTCTGCATCAATTGCTTTGCAAACACTAACCCAGATATTTACCCTTTTTTTAATTGCTATTAACAGCAGCAAACGCAGCTGTTGTTTCTTCAATCCGTGACAAACGTTGTTCTTCTTTCAGTAACCTTGTTGTTCATTTATCCAAAGTCGCCTGATTTCATCACTGGAGATACAAGATGTAACAAAAGAACCACATTTTACCGGGAAGTGCATCTAAAACTTTGGCAGTCTTATTTGTACCTCCCACTATTTCAGCGACATTTGCAAGAGACTGTACTAATGCTGCAACTTTACTAATATGTTGAACAATAGTATCACAGAGTGAGATCTTATAATTAAAGAGCTGTTGTTTCAACACCGCTTTATGTATTACAAAAAGCTGCTCCTAAATTATCTTGAGCCGATTTCTCATACAGTTTGCTGTAGCACACGACATAACAATTCACAGCTGGTCAAATTTCGTGCCAGACGAAATAAAAATCATTTGCTTTGCATTAAGCTCATCCAACAAGTTCTGCGCATTTTTACCTTCAACTGGCCTTTCTTTACTTCCATCAATGACATCTAGTAATTTCTCAGCTCGAAAAGTAATTTCCATTTGCTACTTCTATAATTGAAAATCTCCTATAAATAACTGGATATTGAAAAGCTTCGTTCGATTCATGTTTTACCTTTCCATTTTCCAAGTAAAACTGTCGATGTAAATGAATCCACTGTGGAGACTTGGTTGACGTGGAGAAAGAAAATGTTACCCCAGAAAACTAACACTTTTTTCTGGACCCACAATCTGTTGAACAGGCTGTAATTAAATCATAACAGCATGAGACGAATGAGATTTATTTCTTGGATAAAAAAGAAAGCACTTGATACACAAGACATAGAACATTTCCTAGGAAACAACGCAAACACATGCAAAGGAAAAAAAGAAAGTGTACTGGTAGAAGCGGCAAAGATAATAAAACATCAGATATAAGACATTATACTTGCACACAGACATACAAAAGAAATCAGCACAGCAAGCTGTACTATACTACAACTGTAAATATACGGCCAATCATATCGCGTAAATACGCTATTTTATGTGCGAGTGGATAACATGATGAGTTATTTGTCATATAGTCACTTGTGGTTGATTTACGAAATATGTCACACTTCTGGAAACCGTTAGCATTAGCTGTTTTTATATCTACGAAATTTATACACATCTATTTCATATTCGACAGTATATTTGCTGCTGTTATACATTTTATGCATTTGTTGAAATTCTTAATTTCGTCATTATTTTAACGAAAGAGAATGTGGTTATCATAAACATTACGTCGGTAATAATTAGCGTTATCGGCCCAGTTGATTTGTTCCCTGAAAAATTATTTTCTGAGTGCTCCAAGGAAAAATTTTGTAGGGTTTATGCAAGGCACCTTATCATAAATAACCCACCATTATGCTTATGTTCTTCGACAGTGAAAGAATTCAGCTTAACACAATTAGCAATTACTGCATTGCATATGATCATTTAGATATGTTGCATCACGTCGCATTCTAGGTGTCGTGCTTTCCTGATACAAGTGTATCGTTGGTATGAGACATTTCTCGAACCAATTATGAAAAGTTCTGAAAAACACTGAGTTAAATTTAGGTAACGTTACAAGTGGCAAAGGGTGCGCACTGCCATAGAGCATATGGTGGCCTTCGAAGTATTTATGTAGATGTAGGTTTGGCCAGATCATTAACATTACAAGTAAATTTCCTCTTTCTTCTCCTACTCACCCCCTATTTGAGAAAACGGCGTCTTTCGGAAATAAATGTGTCTGCACCACTTCATTGCTCACAACATCTGCTACACAATTAACCTTATCGATAGCTTCCTGTGTATCCTCCGCAGTATCTACAACAAACTTACTGTGTGCAGTTCCACTTTGCATGATACAAAAATCATCGACACTCACACTTTCGCGCACGAGAGGCACAGGCTCCATGACCTCTAATCAACACCTATTACCACCCAATAGGGTAGGCACTACTGCACTTAAATTCACCGATGTTGCTATTCACATACGTCCTTCCTTCAATTATCTCACATTTACTTCGCCAGTCACTACAGACGATTCAGAATCTTCATTTACACAAGATCTTGGAGATAATAATTCTGCATTACGTTAGTAATCTGCACGTCAACTAGACTTACACTACTAACTGCCTTCTTCTTACTTTCTAGACAGTACTGCCCATACCAACAAGGTGAAAACTAACATTCATAGTTACAAATCCACGTAATGACTCCTGTAAAATGAAATGAGCGTATGGCATCGTTGGCCGGAAGGCCACATCCGGGGACGTTCGGCAGCCAAGTGCAAGTCTTATTTCACTTAACGCCACACTGGGCGTCTTTCACGCCGGTACTGAGGTTGAAAAGATGATGAGGACAACACAACACCCAGTCTCCGAGTGGAGAAAAATCTCCAGCCCGGCCGGAAATCGAACGCGGGAGGCGAGCACGTTACCACAGAGCAAAGCAGGCGAACAATGATTTCTGTGTTTATGTGTCACATAATCTACATCTACATCCATACTCCGCAGGCCACCTGACGGTCTGTGGCGGAGGGCACAATGACTACCTCTATCGGTTCTCCCTTCTATTCCAGTCTCGTATTGTTCGCGGAAAGAAGGATTGTCGGTATGCTTCTGTGTGGGCTCTAATCTCTCTGATTTTATCCTCATGGTCTCTTCGCGAGATATACATAGGAAGGAGCAATATACTGCTTGACTCTTCGTTGTAGGTATGTACTCAAAACTTTAACAAAAGCCCGTACCGAGCTACTGAGCGTATAACACTAGCGTCTGCTACTGCTGTACCATAACCTTAAAGCTGGAAGCAGGTTGTGTGATAAAACTATTTTATTAAAGCAATTATATTACAACGCAACAGAGCAGTGTTACCCTCTGAGAGGAATTTTGTTGTGTTGACCGTGTTGTACCTAACGGAGGTGGCTTATCGGAAGTGAAAGTCAGAATTACGGAAATATTTGAACAGTAACAAATAAAATTTTGCCTATCTGCACTGTTTAACAGGTAAAGAAAACGGTCGCCAGCCTAACTAGGCAAGAGAATGATTAACATTCTCGTTCAGGAAAATAGTTATTAGTAACTTGAATGGATAAACACAACCTATACTTTGTCACACGCGAGTGCAGTGAACTCTTGACACATACGTATGTTTTAAGATTGAAGCTAACAACTGGAGTACCACGAAATATTTGCAAAATTGTAACAGATACCGGAACGCACTATTACTTTCAGGGCTTACACCAACTCAATAGTCTTTATAACGTTATTATTACTATTCACTCCAGAATCATTAATTGGATATAGGTTAAGTCTCTCTCAGTTAAATACTTTACTATTTAAAATGAAAGTTAATTGGAATCCAATAACAAGTTGCTTCTCACTATCATTTCAATAAAGAAATTATGGTTTTCATAATGAATGGTCTTTCCGTTACTTGTTACCGAGCATTAACACAATAGACAAACTGTAGATCCTGGTATACTATTCATATGCATTTCTAATACACAAGAGAGACAAACACTTAACAAACATGAGTATATAACATTTCATACTGCAGTTTTCCACTCTTACTACGTTGAGAGACAAAATTAACATATATGTAAGATACTGACTCACCTTCTGTGATTTACAACAGGCAGTAATGAGATCATTTACGAAGCAAAACTTTATACGCCTCAGTCTTGCGAACTCTTAATTTGAAGTTGGAAACAATACATTAATACGCAGTTTTATTAGGAAAATTACTTTCATTAATTTTTTTATGTTCAAGAGGCATTAATTAGCAAAAACACTGGTCTTTAATGTTCTTTCAGTAGGGACACTCGAAAATCACTTTAGTTCAAACGGAGAGGAACCTGAGAGGTGTTACGATAAGGAGAAAAATCAAGGTAGGTATATAAACTCAGTTATAAATTACCTTATATTTGAGCACACTAACACATCCATTTAGCTGATCCTTCACTGTACATTGCTATAGTGCTCCATTACAGTGATTGCGCAATGTGGTGGCAATGGCATGTCGGTAGGTGGAATTGCAGGTAGAATTGCTGGACTCTGACAGTTCTTGGTGGCGATGATAGATACAGATTTCAGAACAGTTCCAGCTATTTATCCATCCATCCGAGGCATTGGAAAGTAGCAGAAAAAACCCCTCTCGGAACCAGCACAGTATGCAACATTTACATGGCAGTGCACAATTTGGAAGCTCGTCCCCGACTGGTGGCTCGCCCCCGACTGACTCTTGTTCCACCTTTTCTACCTAGGCCAACCACAATTTGAGCGCGCTACACAGTTCCTTCCCTGAGGGGAACCACAACAGCTTTTATATACTAAAGAACTAAGAACCCTAAGTGAGGATCAGCAGTTTACATAACAATAATCAAGTACATTAAATAAAACAAAACATTTGCACATATTGACATTTCTACCAAAAATTATTCACACAAAATTACAATCATATACAGTAAGTTTTGTTCCCTCCAAATGAGACAAGGAATTCAAATGACAGATACACTACATTGCATAGAATCAAATCATGACATCAAAGTTTTAAACAAAGAAAAGAGTATACAATTTTGTAACATCTATTCAAGCAAAAACATTTACAGAAGCTTAACGATGTAACATTAAATGAAACAAAAACCAAAATAAATCATTGGAGTCTCTGCTGCAGAGTCTTCCACTGGAGTTTATCTGTCATCTCCGTAACGCTTTCGCGATTACTAAATGATCCTGTAACGAAGCGCGCTGCTCTCCGTTGGATCTTCTCGACCTCTTCTATCAACCATATCTGGTACGGATCCCACAATGCTGAGCAGTATTCAAGCAGTGGGCGAACAAGCGTACTGTAACCTGCTTCCTTTGTTTTCGGATTGCATTTCCTTAAGATTCTTATAATGAATCTCAGTTTGGCATCTGCTGTACCGACCATCAACTTTATATGATCATTCCATTTTAAATCACTCCTAATGCGTACTCCCAGATAATTTATGGCATTAACTGCTTCCAGTTGCTGACCTGCTATATTGTAGCTAAATTATATGGGATCTTTCTTTCTATGTATTCGCAGCACATTACACTTGTCTACATTGAGATTCAATTGCCATTCCCTGCACCATGCGTCAATTCGCTGCAGATCCTCCTGCATTTCAGTACAATTTTCCATTGTAACAACCTCTCGATATACCACAGCATCATCCGCAAAAAGCCTCAGTGAACTTCCGATGTCATGCACAAGGTCATTTATGTATATTGTGAATAGCAACGGTCCTATGACACTCCCCTGCGGCACACCTGAATCCACTCTTACTTCGGACGACTTCTCTCCATTGAGAATGACATGCTGCGTTCTGTTATCTAGGAACTCTTCAATCCAATCACACAATTAGTCTGACAGTCCATATGCTCTTACTTTGTTCATTAAACGACTGTGGGGAACTGTATCGAACGCCTTGCGGAAGTCAAGAAACACGGCATCTACCTGTGAACCCGTGTCTATGGCCCTCTGAGTCTGGTGGACGAATAGCGCGAACTGGGTTTCACACGACCGTCTTTTTCGAAACCCATGCTGATTTCTACAGAGTAATGAACGTACAAATACAATTTAACATGCTAGGACGCCATGGGCTGGGCAGAAATACTGACTTTCTGGGTCTGTAGCAGCACATGTTCCGACTGAGGAAGGCTTTGAACGTCAACGCAAGGGACCCACCGTGATTTTTATATAGGCAGACAGCCCTCAGCAGTGGTGTTCAGCCATGTGAGTGGTGGTGGTGGTGGGGAGAGGGGGGAGGCTAGAGCGTCAGCAGTAGACCCAAGTGTAGATGGCTGAGCGGCTGTATCACTATTGTCTCGAACAGCTGCCCTCTAGGGCAAAAGGTTTACTGTGGCTGAAGTAAGCATGCGGTTGGCCCATAATCTCTAAATGGTGAACTTAGTGGCAGCAGTAGGTCTGTGGCTGGTGGATGACAAGTCTTGTGTCACCTCGTTGATCAGCATAAATCTTCCCTCATAGATGGTGCTGCCAGCCTGTGATACCTTTGGCTAAAAACGGTGGGTACTTACAATGGTTTGTTGCATACTTATTTTACTGAAGCAGTACTTCCAATCATGTACGCCAAAACAAGTTCATAGCTTGTAAGTGTAGTAACTGGCCTGACGATTTCTCAATATCCTTACCTTTCTGCTAAGTCGTTGTTCTTGCGATGCTGAGCCACAGTGTAGAGACTCGCTAGCGGTGCTGCTGAATCAGAGGTAACGGTGTTTTGGTCGACTCTGTGCTCTCCTGCTCCCATGGCCTATTGCAACATCCATGGCAGCTTAGGCGTTTGACTTAGGCATTTGACTTAGCGCTGAAAGAGAGTGGCAGTGCTACACTGTGGCCCTAACCCTTTCCGTGTCACTATACACATAATGTCTGGTTGTTTGATTCAACGAGTTTTAGAATATGTGATTGTAAACAACAACACGAATAAAGTGAACTATCTTATTGTGCTATATTTCCCATTCCTAGCAGTATGCAGCTCTTCACACTGTATGTGGCCGTCCCTGCCCAACTTTACAACAGCGAACCACGGTCTTATCAATCAACCTAGTGTGTTGGTGAGCTAGCTGCCACAGACTTAAGGCCATATAAAACTATTGAGGTTCAATTTGTGCATTATATCAGGATGTGGAAGATGATAGGAGGAAGGAAGATACAGTACACTCATTTCATCACCTCCTACATGCATCATGCGTCACTAGCAATGTACCTTTGCGGAATTAGTATTTAATTTAGGAGTGACTAGACACTTCAACAAGAACAACAAACAAGAGGATTAGCGTTGCCACAACTTAACAAATAGCCTCTAGTCCGCTAATGTTGCATCATACTCGTTCCCATCCGGCCATGGTTGATTGGCTAATGGAGATGGGTGCCTTCAATAACTGCTTATACAACATTACTGTATTAATAATAGTTCACTGAAAAACAAATCTTAAAACACTTCATAGAAAGGCTGGTTAAATAACTGATATTTTGATTAATCGGGTAATAAATTCTAAACCAATAACAATAGCAAAAAAAATCACTTCCAAATAAAACTTAGAGAATCGTAATGGTGGAAAGGTACCTTACAGACTTAAAAATTCACTTCCATTTAACACGCAGATACAAAAACATATCTAAAACTCACAGTTAGCGTATTTGTCAAATTTCAGTATTTATAGCCCGCTGAACTACAGTGCAGAACTGACAATTTCAAATCTGTCCAATGAGTAACCCTCATAACAGAAAACTATGTTCACAAATAAGAAATATAATAACTTTATGACAACTCCCATCTGGCATTGGCCACACTTTCAAACAATCGTAAATTTTGTTGTAAAGTGACAGTTACTGCTCAATCTCCACGTTAAGTAAACTAACACCGCAGAAGTCACTGAAGGTTAATACACGTACCGTATTCCACTGCTTTCTTCTCCAATATCATTAGATCCTTATTGTGGGCTGAAACGTCCCCTTAGAAAAATTATACATGACTGTGCTTAAACTGACACACAATATTTTTTTAGCGCAACGCAAACTGACTTAGAAAAATCCCTACAAAAGAATGGCCCTGACTAACATTAACCTATACATTTCACATATCACTTACCTCACAAAAATCTTGGTTACTCGAACTACTGAAATACAGCGAGCACCACTACTGCCAGCTAAATAAAAGATTCAAACTACTGAGGGCACTAACTACTGATAGGCACAGTTAGCAAATGAAAGATTTTGATAGAGAACAAACAATGTATTTACCTCAATAGTCATAATATATATATCAGTTCATGACATCAATTCTTACAAATTTCAAAACTCCGCCATCTCTCTCCCCACGTCCACCACTGCTGGCGGCTCACCTCCAACTGTGCAACGCTATGCGCTGTTAGCATCCAGCTGCCGCTGCCCAACACTACAATGGCAGACAACAATGCAAACTAGCCACAGACTGCACACAGCACAGCCAGTGATTTTTATACAGAGCGCTACGTGGTGGCGACGTTACCAATAAAAAAAACCTAACACCCTACTTACATAGCCCCCATGCTCCCCACAAAAAATTTTACAAATTGTTTTGGGCATTGGCCAATACAGATTTGAAAAAAAATTTCATAATTATAATTACAATAACAAATAAATCAAATGCACATACTTATTGATACACTGTTGGTCAAAAGCTAAAATTTTCTCACAGTCCATAAAGACAGTCCTGATCGTTCATCACAGTAAAATTGCAGTGTTTTTCTCAAAGTCTGAGTAGTAAAAGAGAATGCACACGGAAGTAGTGGATTTCCATGCAGTCTTGAGGAAGTAGTGTTGTCCTTCCAACAGAAAGACAGTGCTGATTCTTGACATCCAGGCAGGTAATGGGCCACAACAGAGCAAACCCACAGCAGAGTCAGTCGAAGTTTTGAAGAATATTGGTAGGTAGGTCGCCACAGAGTAGACCCACTGTAGTCCTGGTAGAGAGTATGGTAGTGGTGGGTCATCACAGGTGCAGACCCACTGCAGCCCTTGTAGAAATAATGGTATTGGTTGCTCATCAAAGGTGCTGACCCACTGTAATCCTTGTAAAGACGGCCAGCAGCCATCTGTTGCGACTGTGCAGGTGCACAATCACCATCGATGAGTCTTGCAGAGAATATAGAAAGTCCATAAAACACCACTTGTCCACTCACAAAAAATTTGTTTTAAATGTCCTTAGAACCGCCAAAAGCTGTTATACAGTCCCTTGCTGAATTGTCAACACACGTGTTAACACTAACAGTCCCTACTTCTCACATATTGTCCATATACTATTACCAAAAGAAACATGTGCAGTGAAATGTAGCTTACAAATTACTTAATTTGATGAACTGGTATCAATTACAATTTTATAACACAAGAATACAACAAAGGTACAAAATACATTATTAAAACATAATAATACAGATAACATTTGTAGTAAAACAGGCTTTACAAAAGAATAGAAATGAACATGCATATCAGTGTTGCAAAAATTATGACATAAGTACATACATAAAGATCAGAATAACTTTTGAAACATAGACTTCACACATGAGCATTAAAACAGAACAGAATTAATAATGTTTAACATCTTTACAAAGTAAATAACATATTATTAATGCAAATTACATTTGAGGATAACAGTAATCCTCATCATAGTGAATCTAGCTTAGTATTAGAAGAGAAAAAATTCCATGATACAGTACACAGAGACAGGAAGAAAATAAATACACAAGAGTACACAAACACATAGTGGGATAACACAAAAGGACAGGACAGGGTTTGTTTTCAGGGTAACATTTGGTTCTGCAGTCCAACCCAAAACTTCATTCCATAGATCTTTCGTCTTATTTCAACATGTTTCCACCAAAAAAATCCTATCAAAGCATGCTTTTTTGTATTTATATGTTCACATATTTCTTACCTCATTATTTATTTTCCAGTATCTTACCTCAACATTTATTTCCAAGAAAATCCTACCTATACCTGCTTTCTGTACATTTTTTGTATAACCTCTCAGTGCATTTCTTCCAATTCATCGCAACTCATTCTTTTATATAGGCTACCCCCTCTTAAGCTAACTTAACTCTACTGAGCTCAGATGCTAAACTAAGGGATGAGGCAATGCAGCAGCACAAAACAAATTAACACATACAGCAATGACCCAAAAAAATGGAAATTGGTAAAGCAATTGCAATATTACAACTAATATAAGGCGCTGTGCAGCAAACAAGAGAAATAAATCCATAGTAAAACTGGCTTAACAGAGTAATACAAAGTGAAATTCAGTAATACTATGCCTGGCAAACAGCAGCAGCAAATGGAATAACTTATATCTAACCATGACAAAGCTCAAGCAGAAAAAATATTACAGTTAAGACAACAATGCAGATAAGGGAAATGTACATTCACATCTTAATGTCTGTATCATTAAAGTGGTGCACCACAAAAACTTATTGAAAAACAAATATTACCATGTACTTGAAAAGAAAATTCTGTATACAATTCTTGTGAAGGGAAATGTCTTTTTGAGCTCCTTCGTTTTCTTTTAAGTACATCATAAAGTTATTATTTACTGGATCTGTAGGCATAAAATATTTATATTAGTACATCCATAAATTTTATTGTAACCAATGCTGCAGTGCAGCCAGAAACTAGGTATTAAACAAAATAGGCAAAGCAAGGCGTAAAACGTCATTCACTAGCCATAAGGCATTTCATAATGCAGTAAACAAACCTCCAACTAGCAAGACAATAGACATGAAACGTTGCTCATGATTTCATTTCAGTAAATATCATAAATTAAGAACTCTACAGTGTAATCATGTTTTCAAGTTTGAGGGTGTCGTATTTACGATGCTTTCTACAAGGGAATGTCAATAGCGAGGATAATGGCCTCTTTTTTTTCTCTCACCATCTGTGCCTCTGACAGTCACATACTAATGGCTTTTTTCAAGGCGTCTGTCCCGCAGATTGGTGCCCACGACGCATTACGTGCAGGTCACTTAAATTTCCTACCGAAATATTTACGACAACAGTTTGCGCTGCAGTGACAGTCTCATATAAAAATTTCACAGGTCGAGAATTTGCGTTACAAATGTGTAGAAACAAAATCCTGTATATATAACAGTGACCAAAAATTTTCGGCGGCACTGTGGTACAATCACGCATTTACACACATTTCATAACTCTTGAAGTACTATTCTTGGTTTCCAACATCCTTTTTCACAAACCAGAGTCCCTAACCACTACTCATTATTCCTTATCTTATTCGTCGACATGTCTTCAATATTTCATCATAACAGATGCATAGCATAATCAAATAACTCATATAGCATCAGCTTATTGATCATAAACATACCGCAACAGTGTAATACACATCGTCATCATAACATCATAAAACCTCAGCCTAATCTCAAAATCGTCGTAGCTTCCTCCAATAACTTCAAAACCTAAAAAAAATTCTCTGCTCATGTCAAAAGTGTCATCTACCTCAAACGTACTTTAAAAATCATGATCCCATACCAAATACATCATTCAAACCTCAAATAGTATCACAATAGTTCTGAAAAAAATATGAACATTTCACAAAGTAAAGACAAAATACAATTTCATAAGTGTGAAGTTATCCACCTGCGTAATTGCGTAAACATGTGTCACTGACGTAGTAAAAAGATGTTTGCTTCTCTGTAAAATAATCAGATAGCTGTGTAATTCTGTGTTAGAGAAATATGGTACCAATGTGTAAAGTTGTATAAGTAAATACCATATTAGCTAGAGCTCCTTGTGCTTGCCATACACATGGTACACAAAGCAAGCGTGTACCCCTCTGAGGATTAATGTAATTATACCCTCAGGTGTTACAGATTACAGCAATGGAATGAAATGTATCACGGAAAACCATTGTATCATTGTAGTTCAAATATCTTTAAAAATATATGTTTTAAGTACAAAATTAATCATTCAAATACGTGTACTGTAGCGCTAAACTGTGCGTCTTGTTGTAAGATAATCTCTGTGGAAGTGTCGTAGTTATCATCCTCCAAAAGCTAAGTTCTGCAGAAGTCAATGTACTTACCTCATGATAAACAAAAGTGAAATGCTTTGCGTAGAGATATCTTTGTCATTACGCTTATTGCTGTGATGAAGTAAGTACTGTGCTGTAACGTATTGTTGTGCTACGGAAAAGGCTGTCTCATTGTAGCTATACCACAAAAGTTACTACTAAAATATGTTTTACTTTCCAGAATAGTTCAGAAAAACTGTGCAGATATAAAACAGATACAGTGCAAAAGCAACATTGTAAATTGTCACTCATTAGTAGCGTCGTGATAAAATCGTGTAGGTGTCACATAAACTAACTACTGAGTCATCTGGTATCTCACAGAAAGTACTTTAAATCCAGAATGTATTTTCAAGTAAACCAAAACGTTGCATTAAAATCTCATTAGCAGTACTGGTAAATGTTCTAAGTATGTCAGCCTTATAGTCGTTACGTAATCGTGCAACTAACAAGCATTATTGTACAAACACAATAACACTGTGTCGTCTGTTCACAATAACAATGCATTCGTAATTTCTGTTTAAATAAGTTCTCTTGGTTCTTGACTGGATATTTAACTTCAAACATTGTTGCATGTTAACAGATTCTAAGTCTGACAAATTGTACTAGTAGCGTGAAGTGAATAATTTTATGGCAAGGACAAAGTTAAAAAGAAGATTATCTTTCAATAAACGGTTTTACATGTGAAACGTGGTGCAATCTTTTACTCTTCCTAGTACGCACAGTTTCAGTTTCAACGCAATTATCATGTGGTTACGTCAGTAAGGAACACTGGAATTTTGCTCAAGGTTAGCTTATGTTATTTTTCTCTGAGCGAGCCTGCGCACGCGGCTGCCTGCGGTGCGAGTCATTGTCTGTTTCTTTGTTGGCGCGTGTCGTTATTGGCATTAGGAGACCTAACTTCTACAAATTCACCTTGTCGAGAGGGCCCTGCTCTGTTTGAATCCCGCCAGTTCTGATGCAATTCAGGTCTGTCGTTACGATCATATCGTCTGTCGTCATGTCGGTAGACTCCATAGTTTCTTTTTTGTCGGTCACGTGGTGGAGAATTTCTCTGTGAATTGTAACTGCGCGCTGGACCGGTGCGTCTAAAGTTATTCTGTCTCCCTTGATGATAATTATTTTGGTTCCCATATTGTCTGTTTCTCTGATTGTCTCTGTGATAGTCACTACTGCGGAGAGGTGATCTTTCCCTGTAATTATTACTATTCTGCCAACGGTTGTCATACGGGTGGTGTCTGTTTTGGTCACGATTTGTGTTGTGAGAATAGCCTTGTCGTGTCCACTTATTATTTCTTTCATCGTGGAATTGCAACGGATGTGGCCTGTAATTGTTAAAAGCTTCAATGTCGTCTTTGCAACGTCCTGCCAAAATAATATGCCGTAAATGTTCAGCAATTTGATAAAGCAAATGCGGATGAGATCTGAGGGGCTGTATGGGTTTGACAGGTACTGATTCTTGTGCAACATGTCTTCAAAATATTTCACAAGACTGGAGAATTCAGATTGTTCGAAATGTCTCATCATTATGATGCTATGTTTTACTCGATCTTGTGTAGCTTGAGACCAATATGCTGAGAGGAAGGCATGGTAAAATTCTCCTTCACTGTGACAATCGTGAATGACCGATCGCATTCTGACAGCTGGTTCATTCTCTAAGTAGCCACACATAAATTCTAACCTGTGCTCCAATGACCAGTTGGGAGGAAAACAATGAGAGAATTGATGAAGCCACGCTTGTGGATGAATGTCGTTGCCAGAATTCTCAAATGTTTTGAATTTACTTGTAGTAATGAACAGCTTATAGTCAAAATCATCATGTCGGCGAGTCGCATGTCGGTCATTGTTACGTTGTTTTGGCGGTTCCATCTCAAAATTCGGTGTACCTTGCCAATTTCTTTCATAATTTCCAAAGTGTCCTGTGTTATTATTTTGTGGTTGTTCTGTGTTTCTAGGTCCCTCTTCCCATACTGGAGCGCGAGTGTCCTCTGAAATATGTAATTCGTTTATTACTTGAACCAACTGATCTTGTACTTCCCACATTTCTCTTTTGTACTGTGTGTTGATCTGGTTTTGATTCTGTTTGAATTTTCTAATTTGTTCATACTCTTCAGTGTCAGTGAAGGCTACAGGTTTTGTGTCATTCAGATCATCGTCTACCTTTGTAGATAAGTTAGTGAACTGATCTGAAAGTTCGGATACTCTTTCCGATAGTGAAATTATTTCCTCTGTGTGTTGTTCTGAACCAAGTTTCAGAGTGTCCATTTGTCTTGAAATCGTATCTACTGTGTCCTTTAAGTTTTCCTGAGTTTTTGCAAGTTGCGTAACCGAATCGGTAGATGCAACTGAGTCAATTTTAGCTTGCAAGGTCTCATGATTTTCATGAACAATAGTTTGCAGTTCTTTTATGGCTGCTTCGTGATTCTGTAATGCATTTTCATGCCGCGAAAAAATAGGTTGAAAATGCTCACAAATTTGTGTTTTTACGTCATTACAGACTTTTTGACATTTCGATTCAATGTTATGTAACTCATTAGTTAAATCTTCACGTGTTTCTTCAAGCATGGTGTCTAACTTTTGAAGCTATTGTTCCATTGTGTCTAACTTTTGAAGCTTTTGCTGTGTTTCTCTCTGATTTTGTTCCACTGTGTCTAACTTTTGAAGATTTTGTTCCATTGTGTCTAACATTTGAAGATTTTGTCCCATTTGTTTCTGATTCTGTTCTATTTGTTGCATTAATTGCAATAATAATGTATTAGTGTCTGGAATCTGTTTCTCTATGCTTTTTGTCAGTGCATTTTCACCAGCAACATTCACATTTTGACAGGCAGAAAATGTGTCTCGACTCATTTGAGAAAACGGCGAGGACCCAAAACCTAAGTCTACAGTATTTGCAATATTGTGTTCTGTCATTTCGGATTCCTGAGGCGAGCTGTTGCCGACCGATCGATCGATAATGCTTCTCTGTTCACTACCTGTTTCACTGTCTACACCATTATTTGCAGTCCGCCCCATTTCCCTATGCACTATAACCAAATTACTACTTTGAATGTCTGTTAATTCATTACACAGTGATGCTGGTAAGATACGCTTGTCGTCACTATTATTTCTCAGTTTACTTTGTAGCCTAGTGTTACGTTTTTCACACGCCATTATTGTCACAATATTTCACACCATAACACATAAAAGCACAATTTCAAGAGCTAAAATAAGAGAACACGTTAACATAGCACTGCAAATAATATCTAGTTAATTGCAAGCGCAACTGCGAAATATTCCGTGCAAAACTACATGCATGCCACAACTGTTTTACTGTACAACAATGAAAGACTGCAACTACAAAGGAAATTCTCTCTACGATTACGTGCTATCAATAAACAAAAGCTACACTAATTACACAAACTACAAGAAAAAAAATCAGAAGATTCCAGTGAGGTATCCTGAGCTAAGGGTCGACGTATGAAACATTCCCTTAGAAAAATTGTACATGACTGTGCTTAAACTGACACACAATATTTTTTTTAGCGCAACGCAATCTGACTTTCAAAAATCCCTACAAAAGAATGGCCCTGACTAACATTAACCTATACGTTTCACATATCACTTACCTCACAAAAATCTTGGTTACTCGAACTACTGCAATATAGCGAGCACTACTACTGCCAGCTAAATAAAAGATTCAAACTGCTGAAGGCACTAACTACTGATAGGCATAGTTAGCAAATGAAAGATTTTGATAGAGAACAAACAATGTATTTACCTCAATAGTCAATATATATATATCAGTTCATGACATCAATTCATACAAATTTCAAAACTCCGCCATCTCTCTCCCCACGTCCACCACTGCTGGCGGCTCACCTCCAATTGCGCAACGCTACGCGCTGTTAGCAACCAGCTGCCGCTGCCCAACACTACAATGGCAGACAACAATGCAAACCAGCCACAGACTGCACACGGCACAGCCAGTGATTTTTATACAAAGCTACGTGGCGGCTGCGTTACCAATAAAAAAACCTAAACAGCCTACTTACAGGGCGCACAAGCTACAGTACAGTGTGTTCAGGTTGGGCCTACGCTGTATTGTTTATCTGCCGTGGCAAAACACCGACAAACGACATAGACCACATCTCGCCGTAAATTTCGTCCATACA
This sequence comes from Schistocerca gregaria, assembly GCF_023897955.1. NCBI lineage: Eukaryota > Metazoa > Arthropoda > Insecta > Orthoptera > Acrididae > Schistocerca > Schistocerca gregaria. The sequence continues at coordinate 865,598,556 of NC_064920.1, forward strand.
ATTGCAGAGTCCACGGCTTATGTTTCCACAGCAGCGTAGAATTCCCAAGCGTCTCGGTTTCACCATCAGTTTATTACCACAGAGTGCCACAATTATTAATGCACAATTCGGACCATCCGGACCCCAACACTCTGACGTTCTGTCCTTCTCGCCCGGTGCTCTCCAACCCTCCTCTCCTCGTCGTCAGAGACCCACTTCCCGCCAGTATCCCTGGCGAGGCCAGTATCAGCCTTAACACACGCTGCCGGAACACAATCGTGCCGAAAATCGGCAGATACCCGAAGCATTGTTTAAAGAACCGATCCAGAGTGAAAAAGTGCTAACCGTAACACCAAAAGATGTGAATACAAAATATTAAGAGGCCTAGTTTTTGAAAAATCAGCAAAGAAAAGTTGTACTAATGATGGTAATCACTCTGATACAATTGACAAAGCTAGCAATCAACGCTGCCAAACTTCATATTCCAGGAACCTTAATGAGTAAAGATTACTTCAGAACTGAGAATGGCTGTCGTATCAAAGAGCTGTGTGTGCCAGTGACCTAGTTACAACAGCGATACAGAGGTAGAAATTTATCGAGCATCTATTACTAAGTATTAGTAGGTTGTGAGAATAGAGCGTGAGCAATGACAAAAACGGATTAGGTAATGTGGACCCATTTCGATGTTTTTTTTTATTCCCTTGTTTACAATTAAGCCTAAGCCTAAATTTACACTCTACCCTGTTCATTTGCAACAGAGCAATCCAGATTTTAATTCTATGCAATTCTCATTTCTTTTTTCCCTCCCGAATATCATATTTCATACCATTTGGTGTTCTTTAACATCTCAATCACCTACACTCGCCTATCATTGGATTCTAAAATCCTGCAATTAATTGGTCCATATAAAGGTGGGAGAGACATTTGGGCTTCTGTTGGTTCAGATAGTCTTTGTGTGGTGATGTGCGGGCACACATGAGAAGTAACATAACCCATTCTCAGCAGAGGTGTGACCACACCAGTTTCAGCCAAAGGCTGTTGCATCTACGTCTCAGATCTGAAAAAAATTCTAAGAAAGTTTCGTCTTACGTAAAATCAGTAAGCGGATCGAAATAGCATATTCTGTCATCCCGTGACAATACTTGCACCGACAGTGATGGCGACAGAGAGAAGGTCGTAACACGGAATTCGGCTTTCCAGAATAGTTAAGCTGCGGAAGATAGTAACTGGTTCCTCCTTCGTACCATCGGATGAATCTGACATACCAGATACTAAGATAGCCGATCGAAGAACAGAAAATAAAAACTAAAATCGCTCAAGATTGGAAAGAAATTTTGATTGGAGTGAAATTGTACAGAAATTATGTGAACAAACGTGTTCCCCTTCAAGCAGCAGTTTCTTGTGAGTTGTTGTAGCGACGGAGAGTACCAAGCAGATGGAAACAAACGCAAGTTGTTATATTAGAATATTTTCGTTAAGTTACATCTCAAGCGTTATTTACCAAACCTGCCAACACCGTGTTATACATAGTACGCCTTAGATGTCAGCTCCTGATATGAAGCGCTACTTCTTGCTGAATGGAATTTTGTGTTGATTGATCTGATTCAGTACCAATCACATACATAAATAAGTAATTTCTCTATCTTATAGTTATTGTGCTGATGTGCTGATGAGTTAAATTGCTTCATGTTTTATCAAATAATGTGCGGTGGTTTCTAATTAAAACTTAAAAGCGTGATGCTCGTAGTCAACCCATTCCTACCCCTACTCTGCTGCTCCATCTCAAGAGCTATCTGATACTCTTTTATTGTTCTGCTAGTCTCCTCCATAATTAATCTCACATATCATTTCTTTCGTAACCATATCTAATTATCTTCTCGTTAACACATTTATTTGGTGAGTGGTATGTTTTCTTCAGTGTTCTCCAGTACTCCTTGCAATGAACTATTACATGAACATCATAGCTGTTCCTGCTGTCAGCTACTTTCGTTTTATTCGTAGACGACATTTCCCCTTATAGTAATCTACTAAACTTTGAAGACCTATTAATGCGAATTCTTTTGGGGAGACACTCATGTAGGATTTTAACCACTTTATTAATGACAAATGTAGCATTCATACGTCTCATGGACACTATTCTTATCTCTCAAACTGTGTTTGAGCAACCTCCTAATGAGTTTAATTTTTCTCGTTAACCAAACAAAGGTGTTCAGGTTTAATTGTTTTATTCTGATTAGTTAAGGTTAATATAACGAACTGTATACCATTATCTGGCATATATACATATATATAAAATGATGTCCCAAAAAACATCTACAAACCTTAGGGGCGGGTTTCTTTCCTTACATCAAAAAAAGAAAAAAGTCTCGTAAACAAAGGCTGTAAAGTGCATACCTTAAGAGATATGAGCACTTGTCCATCTTAGATACTATGAAACATATGTTCTAATGCAAGCTCTTTGATTTTTATATCTTGGGAGGATTTAGTATGGACTAAAACAAGAAAAAAAATGCGTAGTAAACATGGGCTCTAAAATGCATGCCTTAAGAGCTATGTGGCGTTGTTCAGCAGGAAAGACGTGTTTCACACTATCAAAGACGAAGAAGTGTTCATAACTGTTTAAGGTATTCATTTTAGAGCCCATTTTAGTAGATTTTGCTTAGAATGATCGTTCCTGTCATATCCCTGAATAGAAACCATCCCTCCTGGGACACCCTGCATAACTTCAGGTTGCTTATTTGATTTCAGCCAGAAACTGCGTGTACTACAGTAAGCTAATCTATCGCCAAACTAATAAACCTCTTTCACACTGAACCAAACGGAAGCGAATACAAAATGAACAATCATTCGCATAATTATCTTCAGCGCAATTCGCTTTTATCTGTAAGCGTTTACACTGGAGGGAAAGGAAGAGAAGACTAGAGAACGAGATTTGAAGCGTGCTAACACGAGGAACACCGTTCTTTCGTTTGCTCCAAAGCCGTCGGTTTCATTCGAAACAACTCTATAACTGGTGTATCTCACTTTCTGACCACTGGAGCACCGTATGCGCAGTACGCAAGTATTTTATTGGAATAATGGTGATGGAGACAATGGAAGTAAAGTAGCCTAAATGAAATGTAAAAATATATAAACGGCCTACCACACAGACTACTTGATAAAATCTGGCCTGCATTTTGTTGAAAGGGAGACAGCACCAAAGAGAGAAATGCAAGTTTTCAGTTACTGTACCACAAGTACGTAAAATGATGGTGATACATCCTTGGTATAATTACAGCTGTTTTGATCGTAAGTCACGTTAATGATCAAGGATTATTCATATTTTTAATTTTAACTTAAATAACAGTAATATAAAGGTCTTCTTGAGATTGAAGGTAACTCCAGTATCCGGCTTTGCTTGAAAAAAAAAAAAAAAAAAAAAAAAAAAAAAAAAAAAAAAAAAAAAAAAAAAACATTCGGCAAACGCGATGTTTCATTCTTTTCTACGCCGACCTTACAATTTCATCCGTTTTTATTTTATTTTCTTTCTATTGTACAACAGGAGAAAGATTTACACTATCTCTGCATATAGAAATTCAGTTTTTAACCAAATTATTCGAAGATTTGAAAAATAGACATTTTTGTATACATCTTAACACAAATTTTGGTTCTGTGCCTTTCTTTATTTTGCATTATAGTTGATTTTTCCTGCAGTTAGTCATCGCTATGGATGCGGAAAACTGCGTCTGTTGTGAGAGCTGTGTGCTGGGCAGTTCTGCACCCGAACGCATTTGCGGATCCAATGACGGAGAAGTGAGGGGGAGGGTGCGAGGAAATGGTCACACGCTTTTAATAGTAATAACAACAAGACACACAATTGTTAGTATAATAATAATTTGTTTGCAACAGTGCTCAGTACCGGGTGGTTATAATTAAGTGCTGCAGTTATCGTACGCCAGAGAAAAAAGTGGTAAATACGCTACCACGTTAATTCGGAAGCGATTTACGCTGGAAAAAAAGTTAGCTTCGATTTTGGCCACCAGGTGGAAATCTGGTGCCGTACAGCACCTCGTCGACGTCTCCGGTGCTCAAATTGAACAAATTGTGTAAGTGGCGGTTAATAACATAGTCAACGTTATGCCTTTGTCACTTGTTTGACCTCTTCTGCTCACGTCCAGTTCCTAATCCATTATATTAGGAAACATTTATGTACGTCTTTCCTGCATTCACAGCTCCAGATTTGCACCTGGTGGCCAAAATTGGAACTTTCTCTTTCCAGCGTAAATTGGTTCCACCTTACAGTATCAGAATATCTACTAAGTTTCGCTACAATACGATAATTACAACCGATACTCGATCCCTGTGACTAGCTACACTTCAATTATAACCACCCGCTACATGGCGACTCGCTCGGATAGCGCGGTCGTTAGCACTCTGCTAGGATTCGGGGAGACGAGCCGCCCCCGGGTCGAATGGCGAGAGCCGGTCTGCCGGCTAGCCTGGGTGTGGTTGTTAGGTGTTTCCCACATCCAACTACGTGAGTACCGGAATGGTAGCCACTTTCACATGATCTGTCACAGAAACATTTGGGGATTCTCAAATTTTGTCCTATGCAAAGGGGGGCGGGGGCGACAGGGAGGGCATCCGGCCGCCTTCTACCACTAACATGAGGAAATCTAGTAATTAACATGGCGCCAGGGGCTACAACCACGAGAAAGAAGTTGTTCGTACATTACCTTAAAATAAGTTCATCGATCGAAATTCAGAGAAATACATAATCTGGAAAGCATTAACCCGAAAATTTGAGATCTAGATGTCGTGCAATTGATTTAAAGCTGTAATAGCACCAAATACCCTCTACTTCGACAGAGTTATAATATGCATGATACGAAATTGGACAAAAAATTGAAGTGTGCACTTGCTATTTGTATTTGGAAAAATACTACGATTATGAACACGGATCTTCAGACTATGGCTATAAGGGCTCTAATTGGCTGGAGGGATTGGGGAGGAGGACTGTTTTTAAGTCGTTTCCGCCTATTTTCGGGAATGGTAGACCTTACGTAATTCTTTTCGTAGTAGAGGCCTTACCCTTTCTTTCTTGCCTTATTCAGTTTCCTGTGGTTTGTCAGTTCTACTTGAAGATTCACGAACCCTGTCGGATTTGTCGTTGGCATCATGCGTAGTCAGCCTATTTGTGAATGGGCGCCTTTACCTTACTGAAGTGTTTTCTGCAACCGGTCAGGCCGCAAACCAACGTACTTGCCCAGTCTCTTAGGTAAGCAACAGAAGTTCTTGTGCATTAAACATAGCTCGAAGTTTACTGTTTCTTTTTTTTCTGTAATCCGTGGCATATGGAATGCTGCACTACACTTCAGAGTGACGGCCAGAGAAGACACTATTTCTCATCATAGTCACAAAGTCTCTGAAACAATTATCGGAACGTTCTAGCAATTGTTCAGTTTTTTAACGATAGCATTTCACTCTTTAGTCACAGAGCCATTCGAGAACCGCTGCGTGAAAGCTCTCATCGTTGAAAAATCTGCAGTTTCTGCGAATCAGTTCCCCGTCTGCTTCGACATTATCGCTTGTGCTCGATGAAGGCGGCCTTCCTTCTCGATCTGCGTCACTCACGTCCGTACGGCCTGTGTCGCTTCGGCTGGACTCGACACTGGATTTATTCCATACACAGCCAGAATTACACAGTGAATCTGTGATTTAGTCGTTTAGCCCTCAAGAATCGTACTGTGCCCCGTACATCAGTTTAAGAGTACGTTTCAACTAAGCACGCCATTTCAGTCCCACAGTGTGATGCATCGATTATTCGTACCGCAGCAGAACTGTGTCTGCAGAAAACCTAGAACATATCTCTTCTCAGAAATATCAGCTCTTGTTTGGAAATGGTGTCAGTGTGGGATGACATGTGTAAATTTGTTTTTGGAGTCCCACCCCCCCCCCCCCCTTTCTCCTCTTCTTCCCCCCCCCTCCCCCTCCACTCCATAACCGAAAATATACGTTGTAAGCTTATCGGTCCGTCGCTGACATAGAAGACTGCAAACCTTCTTTCCTTCCCGTCTGGGCAAGCTGTGCAGTGACTAGAGTACATGTAAAGCTTACAGGTACTGATAATTCGATCGTAATATTGACATTTTAATTTGATATTCCCCACAACTGACAAAAATTTTAAAAAAAATTGAATCTCTTTGTCCACTCACACACTCCTGAGAATGGCACGATTTGGAATTACGCGCCCCTATTACCGTCAGCTGCGTTAATAAATACTCCGCACCTCGCACGGATAACTTCTAGATCGAGAATATTAGGTAAGTTGTTGGAAGTGGTTAGGCGTTGGTGAAAATCTCGCTTCTGAGCACACAAAGAGCTCTAACCGCAGAACTCTGCACGGAACACGCGTTGGTGCAGTACTGCGATACAGACCGTATATCTCCCTTCGAAGACGACGACCAACACGCCGTCTTGAAGTCCGTACCGCTCGATGGCTGAAGGCGAAATTCTTCCCCATTTCTCTCGCCTCCCACGAGTACGAAAACGCGGCGGAAGAATACTCAGTTTCGGCCATTGTCGAACGCTCTATCATCGCCGAAATCCCTCCACTGAGATCTACCCAATGATCGAGTAGGTCATAACGCCCCTAGGCAAAAGAAATTCGTGTTCGCCACGTGTTGCTCAGCACAGGTGGCTCCGGATGCCGGGCTATCCCTAAAAGCGCCGTATTGTCCCGCGTTTCCGGCGACCGCTACCTGCCGCCCACGGCGGCCCGGCGAGCTACGGCCATCTGCAGACTTTACATTCCACAGTTGTCAACTTCCGAGCCGGCCGCAGTGGCCGTGCGGCTCTAGGCGCTTCAGTCCGGAAACCTGTGACTGCTACGGTCGCAGGTTCGAATCCTGCCTAGGGCATGGATGTGTGTGATGTCCGTAGATTAGTTAGGTTTAAGTAGTTCTAAGTTCTAGGGGACTGATGACCACTGATGTTAAGTCCCATAGTGCTCAGAGCCATTTGAACCATTTGAAATCAGTTAGGTTTAAGTAGTTCTAAGTTCTAGGGGACTGATGACCTCAGATGTTAAGTCCTATAGTGCTCAGAGCCATTGAACCATTTTTAACCTCCGACTCTTTTCGCCAACGCTTTAAGTTAGTGGCTCAGTCCTGCAGACAAGCAGGTAGTACTGCTCGAGAGTGCCTCATATCTATCATAATTCAACAGAGTCATGATCTGATGCCCTTGCCAGTCGCTTTATTATTAATACTAATGTTGGTAAGCTAATGTGTAAGTGCCCATGTCCTGGCACCTTACAACGTAAGAAAACGAGGAAGTTTCTGTGCATTTCCCCTCCCGTGCACATGAAAGCACTAGTGAACACTTTCACAGCTGCCCGTACTGCCAGAACAACTTTGCTGATCGCTGAGGATCAGTGGCAGAACGTCCCCCCGGACCCTCTCCTGCGCCCTGTGGCGCCAGCTGTCGGCCGACGTTGGGTAAGGTCTGGCCAGGTCCGGCGAAGCAGCGGCGCGCATCCTTGGCCCACGCCGCGCGTCACGGCGAGATAGCATCTGTGCGAGGTGAGGTGAGGTGAGGTGAGGTGAAGTGAGGCGAGGCGAGGTGAATCTGGCTGCTGGGCGCCGGGCGCCACGTCCCCGTTCGTGGCCGGCCTCTGCCACGTGGCTCGCCTTACAGCCCTTCGGACACGGCCGGCTCTCCCCTTTTGGTCGCGCAGCCCACGTTTCGCCACTCACTTTAGCAACAGCTTCGGTCCGTATTTTTAGACCGCTGACTCAAGCTTCGTTACTTGCGATACACGTTAAACTCTGAAGAGGTGAATACACAAGTCTCTCAGAGCTGATAGCATCTGTTGACACACTGACAAGTGCATCCAAAGTGCCTTGAATAGCCTCACCGACGGCTGGAACTGTCTGTGTCGTTGCGTAGTTCTTTCTTAGCCGCAGTGAACTGGCTGACAGCTTGTGAACGTCTACAATGAATAAATTAACGAAAACTTTCTTCACTTTCAAACATATAATTTATTAAGTTAACAACTAGTTTCGGGCTTTGCAATGAGGCCATTTTCATATGGATGTGAAACTGCCATTGGTAATGCATAATGTGACGAATATATTGTGAGGGGTCCACCTGTACGTTGAGTAAGATTCTGTAATATAATTCATGAAAAATGACCTGAAACGATTGTCATATGTGGAAGAGACTGTAATTGTGATACCACTGTACCAAAAGTGTTGCCTGAGTGGCAGAATGGATTGTAAGTAAGGGCGCACGGAGCGCAGTAACAGTTCAAATGGTTCAAATGGCTCTGAGCACTATGGGACTTAACGTCTGAGGTCATCAGTCCCCTAGAACTTAGATCACCTTAAACCTAACTAACCCAAGGACATCAAACACATCCATGCCCGAGGCAGAATTCGAACCTGCGACCGTAGCAGTAGCGCCGTTCCAGACTGTAGCGCCTAGAACCGCTCGGCCGGCCCGGCAAGTAACAGTTGCCGTTGCACTCTGTTATAGGTAGAATGTACGGCTTAAAATTAGTGGCCAGCTGTGAGAATTTAGTTGTTGGTCTACGGACGCAGCATAATACAATTTTTATAAAATGAAGCGATGAATGATATTGTAACTCAAAAGTAAAGTAACTAGAAGAAATCTCTAAAGTAATGAAATTTTGTATGTTTCGTTTTTAAGTATGCAGCAACGCAATGTGGATTTCGCTAATTTTTACAGTGCTGACCCTTCAATGGAGGAAGCAGGTACTTTCTATAATATTTGGTTCGAATGGCTCTGAGTACTATGGGACTTAACTTCTAAGGTCTTCAGTCCCCTAGAACGTAGAACTACTTAAACCTAACTCACCTAAGGACATCACACACATCCATGCCCGAGGCACGATTCGAACCTACGACAGTAGCGATCGCGCCGTTCCAGGCTGTAGCCCCTAGAACCGCTCGGCCACACCGGCCGCCCCTATCAGATTTAATGTATAGGTTGATTAGGTATAGCCAATTGATAATATTTTGAATGTTTCATAATCCTGATACAGAGAAGTTAAATTCTGCAATCTATTTTGTCAAATGATGTCAGACTTTTTGTCATGTAACAATCCAAGTGTTTTTAATTACGAGAGTAACGGAGAATTGTAGATCAGTTGAGAAGTTAACTGATTTTGAAATTAATATGAAATGTTTTATATCAGGTTTTGTGAAGGAGAAACTTTATTTTGAATGCAATTTTCAAACTGAAGCATTTGGTCTTAGGATATCCTCTTATCAATACCTCATCCTCTTCCATATTTTTTAAAGAAATTATTTTTCAATCAGCGTCAGAAAAATATTGATATGCCAGAATCAGAAAAGTGTTAATGTACGTAACAGCTTCAATGTGAGCAGCTTTGCACAGCCCTTAGCCAAGATTGAATATTTTCTGTGCCTACTATGGAGAGAACAGAATACCAAGATGACATCCGTTGCGACTCTAGAGATAATGAAAATTTATTTTAATGGTTATTTGCATAGGGAATTTTATCAGTTTATTCCACAGGGCCATAGAACTCGGCGCTCACGATACTGGGTAAATTTCAGAGGGACTGATATCATTGTGAAAATTGTGTATTGGTTTTGCAGATTAAGTCATTTGCTCAAAAAAACATCACACAATAAATCTGAATAACGCAAACATTACGCATTTAATGTTCATTAACAAAAACACCAAAATTTTTATAAAGAACGTTACAGTATAAATATTTTACATAACAGGAGATGAATGAAGCTCACATGTGTTCAGTGTAAGTAGAGAAATAGTATATACAGTATACTGTAATGTTATAAAACCATGTCATATGATAAAAAATTAGGTCGATTTAAAAAGTTTTGAGCTTAATGATACCCTGAGAAAAATGAGATTTTCGTGTTTATAAAAACTGTGTTACTTGATGCAGTAGAACTATCAAAATGCTTTAGCTCTGAATGGAGTTACATTGTAATACGTCACGCTTTACCAATAAAAAGATAAAGTAATTTCTTAGTTTTAATAAAATCTCGAACAGTTGCAGTGGACGATGTATCCGAGTGTAAACTTATCAATGCTAATGTGAGTGGGTGACAGATAAAGCACAGAGAACTGTATTAATCAACCACAATATTATTGAAAGTGGAAGTGAGTCTGCTTCGTCGGCTTATCGCTAGTTTTTATCATGATACACTCCTGGAAATTGAAATAAGAACACCGTGAATTCATTGTCCCAGGAAGGGTAAACTTTATTGACACATTCCTGGGGTCAGATACATCACATGATCACACTGACAGAACTACAGGCACATAGACACAGGCAACAGAGCATGCACAATGTCGGCACTAGTACAGTGTATATCCACCTTTCGCAGCAATGCAGGCTGCTATTCTCCCATGGAGACCATCGTAGAGATGCTGGATGTAGTCCTGTGGAACGGCGTGCCATCCCATTTCCACCTGGCGCCTCAGTTGGACCAGCGTTCGTGCTGGACGTGCAGACCGCGTGAGACGACGCTTCATCCAGTCCCAAACATGCTCAATGGGGGACAGATCCGGAGATGTTGCTGGCCAGGGTAGTTGACTTACACCTTCTAGAGCACATTGGGTGGCACGGGATACATGCGGACGTGCATTGTCCTGTTGGAACAGCAAGTTCCCTAGCCGGTCTAGGAATGGTAGAACGATGGGTTCGATGACGGTTTGGATGTACCGTGCACTATTCAGTGTCCCCTCGACGATCACCAGAGGTGTACGGCCAGTGTAGGAGATCGCTCCCCACACCATGATGCCGGGTGTTGGCCCTGTGTGCCTCGGTCGTAAGCTGTCCTGATTGTGGCGCTTACCTGCACGGCGCCAAACACGCATACGACCATCATTGGCACCAAGGCAGAAGCGACTCTCATCGCTGAAGACGACACGTCTCCATTCGTCCCTCCATTCACGCCTGTCGCGACACCACTGGAGGCGGGCTGCACGATGTTAGGGCGTGAGCGGAAGACGGCCTAACGGTGTGCGGGACCGTAGCCCAGCTTCATGGAGACGGTTGAGAATGGTCCTCGCCAATACCCAGGAGCAACAGTGTCCCTAATTTGCTGGGAAGTGGCGGTGCGGTCCCCTACGGCACTGCGTAGGATCCTACGGTCTTAGCGTGCATCCGTGCGTCACTGCGGTCCGGTCCCAGGTCGACGGGCACGTGCACCTTCCGCCGACCACTGGCGATAACATCGATGTACTGTGGAGACCTCACGCCCCACGTGTTGAGCAATTCGGCGGTACGTCCACCCGGCCTCCCGCATGCCCACTATACGCCCTCGCTCAAAGTCCGTCAACTGCACATACGGTTCACGTCCACGCTGTCGTGGCATGCTACCAGTGTTAAAGACTGCGATGGAGCTCCGTATGCCACGGCAAACTGGCTGACACTGACGGCGGCGGTGCACAAATGCTGCGCAGCTAACGCCATTCGACGGCCAACACCGCGGTTCCTGGTGTGTCCGCTGTGCTGTGCGTGTGATCATTGCTTGTACAGCCCTCTCGCATTGTCCGGAGCAAGTATGGTGGGTCTGACACACCGGTTTCAATGTGTTCTTTTTTCCATTTCCAGGAGTGTATTTATCGAGGACACGCTGAATAACTTGATAGCATATGCACAACTGTCTTGCAGTAAATTACATGGCGGGATGTTTCCCTTAATCAACAGTGTACTAGTTTACTGTACTGTCATCGCGTGTTTCCGATAACGAACACGTGAGGTCAAATGCAATAATGTCGTGGTTAGGTAATAGAAGACAATGGCATATTTTCAACCCTATGTGACTGCTTACAAGATCACGTTTACAATTGCCACTTAGGTTCAGCTACCAACTTGCGGAATATCCTTAACCAAAGAAGATGTCAAAGAAACTGATGTTCCTTAGTGTGCATAGCTCGTTGAGTGTCTTTTCCTTGGATTTTCTTTAGGTGGGCGATAGTTTGTATTTCTTCATGCAATGTCCATTAAGTATCCCTTCTTCATTCCATGAAGAATTGCACGCTCGTTTTGCATAATGTGCACCATGTAACTATCTTGTACGAGGTGAGTTGCGAAGGTGGATTAACTTCCTACGTTTATTTCTTCTTTTTTTTCTAATTCCATGTGTTCTGTGCATCGCGTTTTAATATACAGAAGAAAACCACTCGCTGTGCACTGGACCCAAAGGGGAAAGAAATGCATCTAAACTACACTCCTGGAAATTGAAATAAGAACACCGTGAATTCATTGTCCCAGGAAGGGTAAACTTTATTGACACATTCCTGGGGTCAGATACATCACATGATCACACTGACAGAACCACAGGCACATAGACACTGGCAACAGAGCATGCACAATGTCGGCACTAGCACAATGTATATCCATCCACCTTTCACAGCAATGCAGGCTGCTATTCTCCCATGGAGACGATCGTAGATATGCTGGATGTAGTCCTGTGGAACGTCTTGCCATGCCATTTCCACCTGACGCCTCAGTTGGACCAGCGTTCGTGCTGGACGTACAGAACGCGTGAGACGACGCTTCATCCAGTCCCAAACATGCTCAATGGGGGACAGATCCGGAGATCTTGCTGGCCAGGGTAGTTGACTTACACCTTCTAGAGCACGTTGGGTGGCACGGGATACATGCGGACATGCATTGTCCTGTTGGAACAGCAAGTTCCCTAGCCGGTCTAGGAATGGTAGAACGATGGGTTCGATGACGGTTTGGATGTACCGTGCACTATTCAGTGTCCCCTCGACGATCACCAGAGGTGTACGGCCAGTGTAGGAGATCGCTCCCCACACCATGATGCCGGGTGTTGGCCCTGTGTGCCTCGGTCGTATGCAGTCCTGATTGTGGCACTCACCTGCACGGCGCCAAACACGCATACGACCATCATTGGCACCAAGGCAGAAGCGACTCTCATCGCTGAAGACGACACGTCTCCATTCGTCCCTCCATTCACGCCTGTCGCGACACCACTGGAGGCGGGCTGCACGATGTTGGGGCGTGAGCGGAATACGGCCTAACGGTGTGCGGGACCGTAGCCCAGCTTCATGGAGACGGTTGCGAATGGTCCTCGCCGATACCCCAGGAGCAACAGTGTCCCTAATTTGCTGGGAAGTGACGGTGCGGTCCCCTACGGCACTGCGTAGGATCCTACGGTCTTGGCGTGCATCCGTGCGTCGCTGCGGTCCGGTCCCAGGTCGACGGGCACGTGCACCTTCCACCGACCACTGGCGACAACATCGATGTACTGTGGAGACCTCACACCCCACGTGTTGAGCAATTCGGCGGTACGTCCACCCGACCTCCCGCATGCCCACTATACGCCCTCGCTCAAAGTCCGTCAACTGCACATACGGTTCACGTCCACGCTGTCGCGGCATGCTACCAGTGTTAAAGACTGCGATGGAGCTCCGTATGCCACGGCAAACTGGCTGACACTGACGGCGGCGGTGCACAAATGCTGCGCAGCTAGCGCCATTCGACGGCCAACACCGCGGTTCCTGGTGTGTCCGCTGTGCCGTGCGTGTGATCGTTGCTTGTACAGCCCTCTCGCAGTGTCCGGAGCAAGTATGGTGGGTCTGACACACCGGTGTCAATGTGTTCTTTTTTCCATTTCCAGGAGTGTATGATGGCCGTATAGCCCGAAGAAACACGCTGTAATGATAACTTAGTACAATGGCGAGTTCTAATGACAAAGTAATGAAAATTGGAAACATAAAATTATCTGAAAGGTAATACTAGTGAAACTTGTTAGAAAGGGAAGCCAGTGGAAAGACAATGAAAAGCTTCCAGTCGGTATCCGACGACAGCGTGCAACTGACCGTTCAATCCTCGTAAGGTATTACACAGTTCCCCACGACCACAGTAATTTCCTGTAACGCTGTCAATTACAAATCTGAGAAACGAAGAGCAGGCACTACATGACACAAGACACGTTTTAGGCGTAGCGTCTCCACGAGCAAAACATATTGTGATATACTTTCATGAATTTCTAAATACTTTTAGAATTCAGTTCCGTAACTTACACCGGACTTACTGTAGGACAGTTGCTCATTCAACTTCATACTGTCTTTTTTGGAGAAAAGCTCTGGAGCTGAAAGTATTAGATTTTTTCCTTGCAGCTGAATAAAGCTCAGTTTTTTTCTTATGGAGTATTAGCTAACGCAACCCCCGTAAATGAAAAGGCACAGTGGACACAGGAAGTTTGTTCACATAAGCTTAAGAACGATTGTTCAACATTGAACAATTACAAACCACTTGTTTTAGACACAAGAACAATTAACTAACACTTTTGCATCGTAAGGTTTTATGTTCTATCATTGAAACTTGAAAAATTCGTACAGATTAGTCAAATGCAATACTTCGCCAATGACCATTCACGAATAACCCTTAAGTATCTAAGTACAGTTTTTCATCTCATAGATTATGTCTATGTTTTATCAGGAAATGAGTCGTAGATGTATCTTACTATGAAAGTGTGTATTCTTTCATACTGATCATCCCTTTCAAAGACAGTATCAAGGAAGCAAAAAAATTTTAAACATCCAGATCTTGTAACAAGCGTTTTATGACGAAACTACTTCCAGATAAAACAAAATGTTTGGCAGCATAACCACAACAGTAACAATAGACAAGAAAACTAATGTGTAAGACTTGTATCACAAAATACAAAGACGTGTTCATATTATTAGAGTAAAGACATTTTTGACAGAACTTTACATTTTTAGACTATTGCACCAACGTACAGGTGGTACTCGTACATTCAGTAATTTTTGTGTATCCCTCTGTTCTTAATCAACATTTTTATCCTGTTTGGCGTCGTGTTTATCAACTTTTCACATGGTATTTTAATGTCATGTCGTGGTACCAGATTTCCTTTAGTTTGTCCATGAGACCTTGTTTGATGGTTATTGTAAATTTCCTTATCGTCCATTTGGCGATAGCTCACAAATTTTCATTGGGACCCCTGTCAGGGCTATTTCCTGCCCAGGGCAACACTTTCCATTTTTCCCTTTGTGTCAAGGTGCTCCATCAAACACGAAAATGGCGTCTTTACTAGGATCCACTCATTTATTTGGATGAAAAGTTCCTCTTCCAGGAGTTCTTTATATTGTTATTGCCTTATTGTCCCTCAACAGTGTGTAATCTTCCAGGACCTTGCATGGATATCACACTCTAGACCATAACGGAAGTTGGATGCTTCACACATTGATGCACACACTCGCCTGCAACGCTTCTCCTACTCTCGACGAACATACTGGCTGCTTTCTCCCGTCACGTTGAATACAGATTCATCACTGAAGTACACCTAATGGATATATACAAACTCTAAATTAGAAAAGATGTGAATACTAGCAGAAGAGACCTCAACAATCCCAAAATTCAAATTTGCGGTTCTTAAATGTCAATAAACACACAATTTGGAACACAAACTCTTAATTTTACTGTTTATTCCCACATAATTGTACATACCTTCGTCCAGTCCTCACTCGTCCAACCTCGGAGTCATTTAGCCCACTGCAGTTTTTTTGTTTTCATTTGCAGGCGTGCTTTTCTACTTTTTCCTCAATCCACGATCAAACAGCCCCCTCCTCCCAGTCACAGGAGAAACTTCAACACTAAAATCTATTAGCTGATGGCTCAAGTCAGTCGAGGTAAGTTTACTGTTCATTGTCATGTCTGTGAGCCCTCTCTTTGTTCTAGGACCGATTTTTCTTTTACGTCCGCATTTTCCTTCTCTCTTTGGATTTGATAACTACGTTTGCGCACTGAAAGTCTGATTCTGCAGACAGTTTCCTGTGATATTCTCATTCTGACAGCAATTTCTTGCTGTGTATAACAGTTTTCAGCAAGAAGTGCTACAACACCAAAAGTCTTTTGCCTGTCCCATAACTTCACTTTCTTCTGCAACTTCAAATTTATTCTTATACTAAGCATATTCAAGTTCACCAGCTATACAACGTCCTATTAACCTAATAAGAAGTTTATGGAATAAAATCAGAAATATAAAACAACACCGAACACGGTTTCAAAGCTCGTGCACTACCAGCCTACACTAATACAATTTGGAGGAAATATAACAAAAGTCGTTAACTGTGGAAAATACAATAATCTGTGAGTTGCTTGAAAGGGAAATTTCATAGCCTCAGTCAAGAATGAAGTTATTAATAAAACCAGTCAGGTATTACATCTTATTTTATACTTTACTCTCCTACTTTTCTACCAGCGAACGTAAGAGTATTTAAAATATATCCTTTAGTTTGATAATTTGAACACGTCTGTAAGTTGATGGAGCCCAGAATCCAGATTCTACACCAAAAGACCGTGTGCTGAAGTATCCGCTGGAACAAAATTATAACTTAATTGAAGGTTGAACTCATTTAGGAAACACATTTGACAAGTTGTTCTGCGTCATGTTCTAGTGACAATCACAGAATTGCTCATGGGCAATAAAGGAATGTAGTAGGCAAAAATCAGCGCCAATAAACGTTACTGGAACTCAAGAAGACTTCGAAATATATACAATTATTGTTGCCAGAAATGTCTCTGTACTGATCTGTGGCTTTAATGTACCGTTTATATCATACCTGTTTTTACGGAAGTTTCATGTTTTTCTGCAGAGTCTTTAATGCTATAGCATTTCTTCATCTGACGTAATGCACTCCTTCGTCTGCTTTCTCCATTAGTAGATTTTTCTGAACCATCTTAAAGCACCTTGCCTCATCTAGAAATTTGATGTACTGACAGATTACAGTGATTTCGAGTTCATGGTGTAATCTAACTAAATGAGTCACACTTCATTTCCTTACTGGGCTACACCAGTCTTCGTTCTTCCGCACTTCCTCCTGTATTTCGCAACACTTTCCTAATAGTTAAATCTCATTTATAAAGAGACTAGCGACTTGGCCCGACTTCGTACATGTCGCGTTAAATATTAACGGCCAGACCGCTTGTTTACGGTCCACTGCTTAGAGTTACGCATAAAATTCGTATAATTTACGCGAGTTGAACAGCACACGCCAGGCAAGTCGTCTGGATGTATGAATTTTATAGTTCCACACTGAAATGGTATTTGGAGTGATATTTGATGTCAATTATGGTCGAACATAATAAATAATATGCTTACAATCAACGGAAATATGTATGCGAACCATAGGTGTATGTGTGTGTAAGTGATTCAATATTGACAGTAAGCTGGCAGAGGTAGCACAAATAAAAGAAAAAAATTAGAAAAAACTTGCAAGATATACAGTTTTAGCTCCTATTACAGTACATGGCGCTTAGTAAGCACTTTTATGCATTACTGAGATCCAATACCGTAATTCTTCGTTGTGGACACTTTGTTGCAGACTTCTTCACTCTGCCACGCAAAAAATTGTGTCCACGTAGAGGTTTGATTTAAGGAAAGCAGAAAGTGTGTCATCTGCTGCCCTGTTGAAAGAATGTCCTGCGCGTAAACGAAGCAAAGCTGCTGAAGCAGTTTTCCTGAAAACGATTAACTTGTAGAACTAAAAATAAAACACCACATATTTTGGATTCGAATGTTTTTTCGCTATACAGTTGTTCTCAAACGATTGCAAGGAATCTGTTGGTTACAAAATTTAAGTTTTCGTATTGTCTCAATCACAACTTGATAACGAGATGGTTATCTTTTCGTTTTAGTCATATATGTTAAAATACTTCAAATCTAGACTTCCATTTCTCGAAGAATGTGCAGTGAATTAAGAGTACGAATGCGATTGCTAATCTGAGGGAAGCAGAACTCGGCAGTCTGAAATTGTCGACATATTTCGAAAGGCGTCTCTCAGCCATTTGCAGAAATATTTCAAAATCTTCTGAGTCGTCGCGTCACGCAAAGAATCGTGTTTGACTCAAGGAAAGCAGAAAGTTGAAAGTTGAGTCATCTGCTGCAATGCTGCAAGATTTTGTTCAGTATAAACGAAGCAAAGCTGCATCCCATGCTGAAGTAGATTTTCATAAAATGTTTCACCTTATGCACAAGTAATTGAAAACAACTTTTTTGTTATGGAGTTGTTCTAAAACGATGGCAACTACTTGGATGTCACTTAAGAGACCTGCTTGTCCGTAACCAGTGACCGAACCGGAGAACGGGGACATACAGCGTAACGTCGAATCCGAGAAACGTTTCCTTTCGTTTCTGGCGAATCCCCACATCAATGAGAGGTGAACGCTAGACCAAAAGGCAAAGTGAAAGAAAGTCACCCAGCCGGGCTTCGATCCCAAGGCCTCTTGGTTCACCGCCACATGCTCTGCCGCTGGTCCAACCAGCCACATGCTGCACTCACTTCTACTGTTCTCCCGGGTTATGGAAGGCGTTCGGTAGGTGGCAATGACTTCGCTTTCACAGCACAAATTTAATTTCATCGTAATTCAGACAATTTGTGCGAAATACTTATGAATTACATACAGAAACCTTCCTTGTGAATAATTGTATCTATTAATGAAAGCCGGATAAAAATCACTACAGCGGTTCCTGAGATTAACTCCCACATACAGACGGGCGCAAAGGGCGACTTCAGTATATATATATATATATATATATATATATATATATATATATATATATATATATATATATATATATATCGCTGAGTATCTTATATATATACGTATGATAAAGTACTGTGGCTATCCAACAACACTGTGATTTAAGACTAGTGCTTTTAAGTTATGTGGCAAATGAAAGATGTTGTCACCTCTGTTTCCTACCAAGAACATAAGACAGGAGCGTATCTGTGCCTTTCTTTTTGGGAAATCTTAATTAAAATTATATACCGTTTTAGTAATCTTTACAATGTGGACTAGGTTTACACCGTTTGTAATATAACATTTCTGGCCACATCCTCGGTATCGACCTTTATCTGTAGCGAACGGCAAAGCCAATTTCCGCCATCAGGATGGGAACAGGTAGGCTTTGTACGATCTTTATTATCACGGAAAATTGAGGTGGGTGTGACATATTGCTTTTTGTCTTTAAACGGTTAAACTGTTTCGTTTGTGGAAGATATTATTGGTGGTAGTTGCTATAAATCAGTTCCAGGGGGTGCAGTCACTTTTTTCCGTATAATTTCCCAATCTTAGAGTATTTTTGAATGTAGTTGGTTGGCAATTGTAAAAAATGGTGCATGTTTAACACTGTCTTGTTTATCAAAGCGAGGTGACCGATATTTAGATTGATTTAATAGTGTGGCAGTACGGCAGATTATTATGGTCCGCCAATAAACGTTTCAGACTAAATCGGTGGGGCAACAGGTCACGTATTGGGACGCGCTCATCGTTTAAGAATGCTTGTATGCTGGCCGTCGTGGGGCTTTGCGTGACGACACAAAAGCTCCGAGTAAGAGACGGAAGGGATGATTCATGCGCTTTTCTAGATACACCATTTATTGGTACAACATGCAAAATTACAACTTACTCAGTTACAAGTCAGAAATATGTTTATTTATTTAACATGTCATACAAATTGAAATACAAATAATATATATGAATTGCATAACTTTACGTAATAGGACTAATCTACAAACTAATATCTAAATTTTCAGCCTGTTCATGGGCTGCTTCTTTAACATCAAGGGAACCTGCTCGATTTCCAAGATACCCTCGTTTGCTACAGCTTGTTATGATGTGTTTGGTAGTCTTGATGTTCATTGCCACAGATACATTGAGAAGATGATATTTTTAATCGTCGGTGGAGGCTTTGGGAACATACGTCGTGGCCTGTACCAAACCTGTTAACCATCTGCCAACTTCATTACGATAATTCCTTGCCAGCTGGCCTTGTACCTGGTCTTATGAGTTCCACATATTCTTCGTGAATAACGCTATTGCCGGCCGCTGCGGACGAGCGGTTCTAGGCGCTTCAGTCCGGAATCGCGCTGCTGCTACGGTCGCAGGTTCGAATCCTGCCTCGGGCATGGATGTGTGTGATGTCCTTAGGTTAGTTACGTTTACGTAGTTATAAGTCTAGGGCACTGATAACCTCAGATGTTAAGTCACATAATGCTTAGAGCAATTTGAACCATTTTTAATAACGCTATTCCTCGTTGATACTAAAGTCCATTGCGTGCAGCGTTTCCGTCATTATATAGTGGGTGACTGCCTGGGTTTTATTCGGCTATTTCCAAGAGCAGCAGCACCAGGATGAATTGGGAGCTTGGACATTTAAAATTGTTCCTTGAGAACGGCATTCTGTCCTAGCTGCTCTGGTGGTGCAATGTGGCTTACAGATAACCAGTGAAGAGGAGTAGACCTAAATCACCTTGTTATAGTCGTAACTGCTGCAAATAACTGAACACTGATTTTTCTCACATGTCAACTACAGTATTAAACCATACTGGAACACTGTATTGGGTAGCGTTGTAGACGTGTCCAGGGTATGTTTATGCTGCGCCCTCGCTGCCGACATGTCACATCTCGCTGCCTGCCAGGTCCGTTGTTACATTTATGCTTCAGCCTCGCTGTTCGCTGGGATAATTAACCTACAGCTGTGCACATAGCAAGCAGAGTGTTGTCAAATTTAAATGCTGCACTGCCGGAGTGACCTACAAACAGCCAGTCACGGCTCAGGTTCTTGGACAAACGGTGATGGTCGCGATACGAAATACAAACCAGCCTGATTTCTCATCACCTGTCGAGGTTCGTAGCAAGCAACGGGGCGTGCAGTGATGATGCAGGTTAAACGCGCCGGTAACACTCAGATGGCTTCAGTCAACATTGCTGTGCCGTGCCTGCATAAACACACACTTAAGGCACCGTGTTGTTGCAGCTATTGTGACCCAAGAGGTACCACGCAGCTTCTGTATGATGTTAATGGGCCAGCTCAGCTTTGCTGTGTGTTTTGTGGGACAAATTTCTATGAAGACAACAACGTACAACTTTAATGTGTTGTAGCATCCAAGAAAATTAAAATATTCACACCATGTTTGGCTTATGTAACACAATATCTCACAAAGTTTATATGACATTCGATCAATATCACCTTGCCCGCCTTTGATTGCACGCACATCGTCCAGTCTGTGTTCAGTTTCTGTGCACATTCGGCGCAACATATCCGCATCGACTGTAACAGTGGCAGCAACGATACGGTTCTTTAAATTATAGATGGGGTTTGACAGATGTTTGGTAGGTTATGTCCTTGACGTACCCCCGTAGAAAGAAGACCATCTGTACAATGACAGGCGACATAGCAGGCCAAGAAATTGGACCACACTTGCCAATCCAGTGAACTGGAAACATCTGGTTTAAAACATCTTACACAGTCAGAGTCCAATGTCGCGGTGCACCATCTTCTTCGAAAACGATTGTGTCTTGACGGTCAGCCGATTCTGGTAATGCAACTAGCTCCAGCATATCAAGGTAATTGTTCAAATTAACAATTTTTTCTCAGGAAAAAACGGTCCCAGAATGCGATAAACCATCAAACAAAACTTCACTTTTGGGCTGTCACGTACCTCTCCCATGGCAGTGTGCAGATTGGTTGTGGCCTAGATGCGATCTTTTTTTTTTTTTCGCCTTACCACACATGAGACACGTTGAATGTTGCTTCGTCTGAAAATGATAGGTTGTTTAGAAAATCTCCATCCTCCTCCAAACGGTGAGGAACGTCGACAGCGAATATCATACGTCGTGATTTATCTTCTGGTTTCATTGCGTGCACAGTGGAGAAAACTAAGGTTACCGTACATCTGTAATCATTTCCGAAGAACCGGGTGCATGGTCGCCGCAGCAATTTGCAATTCCTGTGACGCCCTCCGAACAGACTTGTGCCGTGAACGTTGAAAAGCCACCCAAATCCGTTCTGAGTCTGTTTCACTTGTTCCACGTCGTCCAGTATGATCCTTCACATCACCGCTTCCTGTCTGCATAAAATTCTTGCGCCACCTGCGTATCGACGTCCGGGAGGGTGGTTACCTCCTGGAACGTATTTGGAAGTTCCTCTCAACCTGGGTGTACGATTGGGCCTGAATAAACCATTCCACACACTGACCCTTTTCTTAAACCACTGTAATGCTTCACTCACGTCAACCTGGAACACACACGAACCTTCTGAGTTTGTCTGACACATGCGGCGTGAATATTTTAATTAGTTTGAATGTTATAACACATTCAAACTGCAACGTACCCTTTGAGACACCCTTCAATTTAGTTACTGTTGGTGGTGGAGAACTTAATTTGGTAAGTGATGTAGTGGAGGACTTGATCTAGAAAACGCGACATTTAGCTTTGTATTGCCCATTCTGTGGTGAAAATGAAAGCAACTACCATCGATCCTCGCTGGATTTGGTGTTACCCTTCTTTTTTGAGATGTTAATGTCCGCAGCTAGTGGTCGTCCGGCAGCGTTCTCGCTTCCCGCGCCCGGGTTCCTGGGTTCGATTCCCGGCGGGGTCAGGGATTTCCTCTGCCTCGTGATGATTGGGTGTTGTGTAACGTCCTTAGGTTAATTAGGTTTAAGAAGTTCTAAGTTCTAGGGTACTGATGACCATAGATGTTCAGTCCCATAGTGTTCAGAGCCAATGCATAGTACTTGGACCTACCTGCCAGGGTAGCCGAGAGCGCTAATGGGCTGCTTCCTGGACTCGGGTAGGCGCGCCGGCCCCGGATCGAATCCACCTGGCAGATTAACGACGAGGGCCGGTGTGCCAGCCAGCCTGGATGTGGTTTTTAGGCGGTTTTCCACATCCCGTTAGGTGAATACCGGGCTGGTCCCCACATTTCGCCTCATTTCCACGACTCACAAGACATTTGAAAACGTTCGCACTATTTCATGTCTTACACTAGGCGCAGATAGCTGGGGTACACTACTTCTGTCCCAGGGGGGTTTGGGGCGGCGGCAAGAAGGGCATCTGACCAACCTCTGCCATTAACACTGCCAAATTGGTCATAACAAAGCCGACCTCGCGTTAGAGCGGGACACAGGCCCGAGAAAGAAAGAAAGAAAGAAATGTATAGTACTAGGACCTGGATATTTCTTCTCCAGCTTCATGACTTCTCTGTTAAGTGGCCAAAGCCAGATCGTCCGTATAAAAGGACTTCCTCAAGTGTGTTACACTTCATAAATACCCAGAGTAATACAAGTCTGTTGTGAATGCCGTCTCGTAAGGAACGAGGGCAGTTCGCCACATGTAGCGCGTACACATGCGATATCCTGGAGTTGTCGCAGTGTCTCGTATCTTGATAAACCCGTAAAAAGAGACGTGGAGGTCAGCCGCGTGCCTGTCGCTTGAGCACCGCTCCCGTGGTAAGTCTCCCCCTTGATGCTCTGACTATTTTCTAAACAGGCAGATCATCTCTCCCGCACTGTAGATTGTCCCTCCCTTACCCAGGCAAACGGCAAATTTCCATAATATCTCTGCAGATATAAACCTACTAGACTGCGAGGGCACAGCCTTGCACTGTCATGGGTTTATCTAGGACCACAAATGCCAGGAGGGTATCGCGGCTACTGCTCGGCGAGGTGACGAATGGTTGGTAGTGATGGCAGCTCCAGTCGGTGGGCGTGTACGGCGCCAACGAGCGACAAGACGGCGCCCGGCCGCCCACTCGCGGCAACAGTCGGCAAACGAGACATTCCAGCGCAGAAGTGGGTCAGCGTGCGAAAAGTTTCCACTGACAGATGAAACGCGAGATTGAGGAGGGAAAAGAAACGGCGCGCTGGCGCCCCAGAGGCGGGAGGTGGCCGGGTCGGCCGCTGCCTGCCGCGACTCCGCGACACCTGGGCGAAACTTTCCGCAGCCTTCGTTCGGTCCACTTGCCTAGTTACGCCTCGACGCGTAAATCGTGGCCTCCAACAGCTGTTTGCTGCCGGCCGGCTTATGGAAATAAGTCCATTAATTACGAGCTCCGCTTCCTGCGAGCCTTCGGATTCCGGCGCGGCGCTCGCTGCGAGTAAATCAGCAGAGCTGGCCGCTCGCGCGTGCCCGGGCCCTGATTTATCTCGCGCCGATATACGGCGCGCAATTTGTACCGCATTATCGGGCCGCCGTAATGAAGCGGACTCGGAGGGCGCGCGCGGCAACTGAGGCGACACTGGCGCGTCTCCGCCGTGCCGAGTGCGAAAAAGAAGAACAGAGGAGCATGATTGAAGAGTCTGGCTCGCTTACAGCACGTACCTGTTTCGGATTTCGTATGCGTAGCAGACTCCGTTGTCATCGCACCGTAAGGGCACCGCGCCATTAGGCCGACACACCGAGATCATTACCATAACGTGAAAGTTGTGGTATCCCTGCGTGCCGTTAATGACAGGACAGCCCATTGACAGCAACACATTAACTCGAACATCGTTACCCCAAAGACAGATCTCCACATTATCATCACAAGCGCGGAACTGGTGAGTCTTTCGTGGCCAGCCGACCGCTGCGGCCGAGCGGTTCTAGGCGCCTCTCTCCGCAACCGCGTTGCTGCTACGGTTGCAGGTTCCAATCCTGCCTCGGGCATGGCTGTGTGTGATATCCTTAGATTAGTTAGGTTTAAGTAACGTAGTTCTAAGTCTAAGGGACTGATGACCTCAGATGTTAAGTCCCAAAGAGCCATTTGAACTTTTTTTCTTTTTTTTCTTGGCGACTTGTTGTCTTATTGTCTGCCGACATCTGTCACGAGAACTATCGCCGACGTTGGTTTAACAGTTTTTCCGACGTTTAGCCTGGACGAGTGTTGATGCCACCGGTAATAGAGGATGATCATTGGGCAACGCCAGCCACTCGTGCAGACGAAACGTCAGAAAAATCTTCGGTAAAGATAGAAGCTGAAGTAAAGAATTTATCTACGCCTGAGGTACAGGCAGGATTTTCCAGTTACATGCAAAGCATCCAGACTTCCTTTGCTGTTCGACAGATGCAGCGCCAACAGCCGAGTCATAAAGTGTCTGTCCTCGCGAATGACATCACCAGCTCGCTGCAGCATGTCAGGTGTGACAGCCGTGGATGGTCTCCCCGTTGTTGTTGTTGTGGTCTTCAGTCCTGAGACTGGTTTGATGCACCTCTCCATGCTACTCTATCCTGCGCAATCTTCTTCATCTCACAGTACCTACTGCAACCTACATCCTTCTGAATCTGCTTAGTGTATTCATCTCTTGGTCTCCCTCTACGATTTTTACCCTCCACGCTACCCTCCAATACTAAATTGGTGATCCCTTGATGCTTCAGAACATGTCCTACCAACCGATCCCTTCTTCTTGTCAAGTTGTGCCACAAATTTATCTTCTCCCCAATCCTATTCAATACTTCCTCATTAGTTATGTGATCTACCCATCTAATCTTCAGCATTCTTCTGTAGCACCACATTTCGAAAGCTTCTATTCTCTTCTTGTCCAAACTATTTATCGTCAATGTTCACTTCCATACATGGCTACACTCCATACAAATACTTTCACAAATGACTTCCTGACACTTAAATCTATACTCGATGTTAACAAATTTCTCTTCTTCAGAAACGCTTTCCTTGCCATTGCCAGTCTACATTTTATATCCTCTCTACGTCGACAATCATCAGTTATTTTGCTCCCCAAATAGCAAAACTCCTTTACTACTTTAAGTGTCTCGTTTCCTAATCTAATTCCCTCAGCATCACCCGACTTAATTCGACTACATTCCATTATCATTGTTTTGCTTTTGTTGATGTTCATCTTATATCCTCCTTTCAAAACACTGTCCATTCCGTTCAACTGCTCTTCCAAGTCCTTTGCTGTCTCTGACAGAATGACAATGTCATCGGCGAACCTCAAAGTTTTTATTTCTACTCCATGGATTTTAATACCTACTCCGAATTTTTCTTTTGTTTCCTTTACTGCTTGCTCAGTATACAGATTGAATAACATCGGGGACAGGCTACAACCCTGTCTCACTCCCTTCCCAACCGCTGCTTCCCTTTCATGCCCCTTGAGTCTTATAACTGCCATCTGGTTTCTGTACAAATTGTAAACAGCCTTTCGCTCCCTGTATTTTACCCCTGCCACCTTTAGAATTTGAAAGAGAGTATTCCAGTCAACATTATCAAAAGCTTTCTCTAAGTCTAGAAATGCTAGAAATGTAGGTTTGCCTCTCCTTAATCGTTCTTCTAAGATAAGTCGTAAGGTCAGTATTGCCTTACGTGTTCCAGTATTTCTACGGAATCCAAACTGATCTTCCCCGAGGTCGGCTTCTATTAGTTTCTCCATTCGTCTGTAGAGAATTCGTGTTAGTATATTGCAGCTATGGCTTATTAAACTGATAGGACTGGCTCTCCCAAGGCCGTCAGTAGTTCCAATGGAATGATGTCTACTCCGGGGGCCTTGTTTCGACTCAGATCTTTCAGTGCTCTGTCAAACTCTCCACGCAGTATCGTATCTCCCATTTCATCTTCATCTACATCCTCTTCCATTTCCATAATATTGTCCTTAAGTTCATCGCCCTTGTATAGACCCTCTATATACTCCTTCCACCTTTCTGGTTTCCCTTCTTTGCTTAGAACTGGGTTTACATCCGAGCTCTTGATGTTCATACAAGTGGTTCTCTTATCTCCAAAGGTCTCTTCAACTTTCCTGTAGGCAGTATCTATCTTACCCCTAGATAAGCCTCTACATCCTTACGTTTGTCCTCTAGCCATGCCTGCTTAGCCATTTTACACTTCCTGTCGATCTCATTTTTGAGACGTTTGTATTCCTTTTTGCCTGCTTCATTTACTGCATTTTTGTATTTTCTCCTTTCATCAATTAAATTCAATATTTCTTCTGTTACCCAAGAATTTCTACTAGCCCTCGTCTTTTCACCTATTTGATCCTCTGCTGCCTTCACAACTTCATCCCTCAAAGCTACCCATTCTACTTCTACTGTATTTCTTTCCCCCATTCTTGTCAATTGTTCCCTTATGCTCTCCCTGAAACTCTGTACAACCTCTGGTTTGGTCAGTTTATCCAGGTCCCATCTTCTTAGATTCCCATCTTTTTGCAGTTTCTTCAGTTTTAACCTACAGGTCATAACCAATAGATTGTGGTCAGAGTCCACATCTGCCCCTGGAAACGTATTACAATTTAAAACCTGGTTCCTAAATCTCTGTCTTACCATTATATAATCTATCTGATACCTTTTAGTATCTCCAGGTTTTTTCCATGTATACAACCTTCTTTCATAACTCTTAAACCAAGTGTTAGCTATGATTAAGTTGTGCTCTGTGCAAAATTCTACCAGGCGGCTTCCTCTTTCGTTTCTTAGCCCAATCCATATTCACCTATTACGTTTCCTTCTCTCCCTTTTCCTTCACTCGAATTCCAGTCACCGATGTCTATTAAATTTTCGTCTCCACTATCTGAATAATTTCTTGTATTTCATCATACATTTCTTCAATTTCTTCATCTGCAGAGCTAGTTGGCATATAAACTTGTACTACTGTAGTAGGTGTGGGCTTCGTATCTATCTTTGCCACAATAATGCGTTCACTATGCTGTTTGTAGTAGCCTACCCACATTGCTATTTTCTCTATTGATTATTAAACCTACTCCTGCATTACCCCTATTTGATTTTGTGTTTATAACCCTGTAGTCACCTGACCAGAAGTCTTGTTCCTCCTGCCACCGAACTTCTCTAATTCCCACTATTTCTAACTTTAACCTATCCATTTCCATTTTTAAATTTTCTAACCTACCTGCCCGATTAAGGGATCTGACATTCCACGCTCCGATCCGTAGAACGCCAGTTTTCTTTCTCCTGATAACGACATCCTCTTGAGTAGTCCCCGCCCGGAGATCCGAATGGGGGACTATTTTACCTCCGGAATATTTTACCCAAGAGGACGCCATCATCATTTAATCATACAGTAAAGCTGCATGCGCTTGGGAAAAATTACAGCTGTAGTTTCCCCTTGCTTTCAGCCATTCGCAGTACCAGCACAGCAAGGCCGTTTTGGTTAGTGTTACAAGGCCAGATCAGTCAATCATCCAGACTGTTGCCCCTGCAACTACTGAAAAGGCTGCTGCCCCTCTTCAGGAACCACACGTTTGTCTGGCCTCTCAACAGATAATCCTCCGTTGTGGTTGCACCTGCGGTACGGCCATCTGTAACACTGCGGCACGCAAGCCTCCCCACCAATGGGAAGGTCCATGGTTCAATTGGGGGGGGGGGGGGGTCTCCCCGACTGCTGCAAATCGTTGAACTCCGCTGAAATGCCTTCTGATCACTTCACTCTCGGTGCCCAGCGACTAACTGCACTTCTGTCGACAGCTGATGCTCCACAGACTTTGCACAAGTGTTTGTGAATATTCCCCACACTTTCTTTCTCTGCAATGAAAAATTCAGTGACGTACATCGCCTACAGATGCCATTTTGAAACTATTCTGCAGCTACGCTATCTGTCGGAAGTGACGGAAACTGGGCGCGCTCACTCAGGAGGCTTCAAATAATACATACGTAACGCTTCGCATTCGTAGCACAGTTACCGGCTGAGAAATTAATGCGATGCATTAGTTTCTGGATATCCCTCGTAGAATCGTAGTAAATCGTTACTAGAAACACGTGAAAATTATTAATCAATACAAATTCAATAGTTCAGATTCAGGAGGGGCACATACCCCTTCTTGGCCCAACCATTCCCCTCCCCTTCCCCTCCCCCTCTCACGGCCTGCAGACGCCAATGCAAAAGACAGCACTTATGGACTTTCCAATACGCCTATTTCTACCTACACACGAAAGTAAAAATTTGTGTCGCTTTTAAATGCAGCGTGGGTTACAGTGTTTCAGTGTGCTGACAATTAAAGAAGGGGAATATAAAGATGGGCTGAGGTGTGAATTGAAGTTTGTGTTAGACACCACACTGGACTAGGGTATTCCGGCAGCTGTGTTAACCACAATGCCATGGTGATGTAGTGAGTAGCACACCTGCCTAGCAAGCAGGAGACCTATGCTCAAGTCCCAGCCTTCATACGGATTTTAATTCAATACCTCCGTCTCCATTTGCAGCAAAGTCGAAGTTGAGATGGACTATGTCTCCAGGAAAATGTAAACGCATCAGGCCAGGAAAATCGTTAAACAAAAGTCTGCCGAAGATCCTGAGACAGAATCCAACGGGTGATCTATCATACGGTGCTTTTTATCATTATAACACGTACCATAATGTATTTAAACAATCTGCTTCGATTTTAGGTTACCGACCCATTATGATAACCGAATAACTTTAGTAAAACGCTGCTTCGCAGCTACCTGACTACTAATCTACTGTTGTACTTTGGTTCATCACACACGTCCTATTCGATGAGTGGACTATACTTTCATCGGTTAAAGATAGGTAAGTGAATCAAAGGCCCTCCACGCCTTGTCCTTGTCTCCTTGGACAATTTATCTAAAACTTCAGGTAAAAAACAAAACACTTGAAATATCATCCATTACATTAAGAGACGAAGACCATTGTAAGCCGGAAGCAAGACGAGCCTCTTTTAGGATACTACTTAATAAATGAGGAATTCTTCAACTGACCTCACAGTAAATACAGTATCTCATAAATTTTGGTTATGACAGTGTACAATTATTTTAAATAAATAACTACATCCATTCGATTAACACATACACAGAAATGACCTGTATGTGATATCAGCGTCCTTCTCTATCATTCACAAAAATGTACTTCATTCTTTAGCGTACTTTTTCAGCAGACATCCTCAAGAATAAGGCGGTTGGTAAAAAAGCTGCATACTTTCGAGCCCATGTCATAGTCTCTTGTCTTGTAAACTTCCTCTGTTCTTAACACGAACAGCTAAGGTCCATTTAACAGCTACTGTCACCAACGTGAATTAAATTTAGGATATACTGTTTTGATAATGAGTTCTCACTATTGTTACGTGGAACAGCGCAGCAACCCTGAGTTGAATTTTTCATGATTTCCCAAATCATTTCACGAGTATGCGTGGCTATCTCAGTTTCCTGCCAACTACGCAATTAACTCATTACAAATAATATTACATTATTTGTCATGAAAACTCTTGTTATGTTGCAGGATTGACGGAAAGTAGAAGTCCTGTTAGTAGATCTATTCACTCTTCTCTTTTCTGAGTAAGATTTTTAAATTTATTTGGCCTCCAGAACATCTACTCTATTTAGCCATCTAAAATATATTGGTATAACATACATTGAATTGTAAAATTTGGAAATTTGTGTTAAGGACTATGGGACCAAACTGCTGAGGTCACCGGTCCCTAGTCATACACACCACTTAATCTAAGCTAAACTAACTATCGCTAAGGACAATACACACACCCATGCCCGAAGGAGGACTCGAACCCTTGACGGGGGGAGCCGCGCGAACCGTGACAAGGTGCCCCAGACTGCACGGCTATCCCGCACGGAACTCTGAATTGTATGAAGAGAAAACGCAAGTACATAATTACAAATTTAAGAACCCGAGCTGTCACAATTTTGTTGACCACAAATTATTAACAAAGACAGTTAGAAGTAAATTAGATAGTTTTGATTTATAAATTCACACCGTTTCAGAAATTCATCACACGAGAGACATGAAAGTAAACCTACAGATTTTCCCATTATTTTTGAGGATATTAAGAATTACTTTATAATGGCAAATGTATTTAGTAAATAAGAGAAAAGAGGCCACTTCAGGAAGGCGATATCTGATACTAAGCAGTGTCTTCAAAAAGTCTAACCGTTCATAAACAAATTTGGAACATGAAAACAAGGTTTGGTTTATACCAGCTCCTGACTCAGACACATAGTCACGTGAAGGAGAATTGTAAATGTTGATACGAGATACGACGTAGTTGGAGAGAAAAAGAGGCGTGGTTGAACTGGAGTCGAATGGTAGTAGAAATAGCTGACAGGTCCAAATGTGTTCTAAAAACAACGGATTTATAGGAATTTGACGTAACACGGCACAATAACCATCTTTCAATTACTGGGACATGTTGTACCTCTTCTGCTATTAATGTTTTCCGTGGCACTTGACCTGACATAATTAATCTATACACGGCAATTTCCGATCAATGCCCGTGCTGAGAGAGGCAGCAGTCTTCTCCAAGACAACTTCCTCATTATAGCAGATGCCAGCTGTTCCGTCTCTCCTTATGTTTGTGTATTATGTTACGTTGCGTCTTACGGGGGCAAATAAGAAGAATTTCAGATGAATATTATTGAGAGAAATTACAACAATGTAACAATACAGTTATGATTTTAAATGATACTCTGTAATATTGCCTACGGAGAGATGAATAATAACATGGAGTTAATCCTGTGGTGGCATTTTCTATGAGTGTGAATTATACAGAATTTATTATTTTCATTCTCTGGTCTGACTAGAAAAGAAGAAATGTTAATCATACAGTGCAGGCTGTTAAGTTAATTTCTAACTGTTCACTATTCTTTGCTATATTATATCACTTGATTTTGGTTATTAAAACTTTTGCTAACAGTTAAAATCACGTTATATGTTATATTGTTGCACTTGAAAAATATGCAGTGGATTTCTTTAGCACGTAAAAATATTTTTGCCAACTTGCTCTTAGAACATGAGACACAAAAGATAATTGTTTGAATTTTTTATAGTTAGATCAGACCTAACCCACCAGGAATCTTACCAAAATTAATTATTTGCTTTGAAATTTTACGTGAAATTGAGAGTACATCTGTGCCAACGTCTAGATAAAAATTCACACTGAAATAAAATATTCTCCTACACCTCTGCTAATTTTGGTGAAAGAGAAGTAGATTAATGTTATTTACTGTTATTACTTTTCTATCTCCCGCACTGTAGGCGGGCTGCTGAAATATTTAATTTCTATGGTCGTAGAGGCGGAAGCTTCTGCCAATCGTCGCTCAGCTTCACGTCCAAAAAAGCTAAATTTGCTGAAAAAGTAGGTATATATAGATGGGCAAGCTATCTAAAAAATTAATATCACTCTTTGTCATGTATGATTATATTATAAAAAGTAAGTTTCTTACGTTACACACCTTTTTACAGAATCTTGTCCCTAATGGCGGCTAAACGTTTCGACAGACAAAACACGTCTACTATAGGTACGCATACAGCACTGCATGCGGCCGCACTCGTCAGCAAGTCAAGAAGTACAGAGAAATTATTGCCCTTAATTCGGTTATATATATAAAATACAATGCAATTTTGTCATTTTAGCTTCAGCGACCAGTTAATTGCCTGTGTCAGTCTTTTTCTCTGCCGGCTGTTGCGATCACTTTTACATCTTTGCCTTTACGTTTCACAAAGAAATAAAAAAATGTAAATGACGTTAAGTACAATTTATCATGATTTCATATATTGTTTATCCAGGAGACATACAGCGTGAGCATGCACCCACAAAAATGGATTGTCTGACGCCTCCGTAAACTGCTAACATATTCCAGAAACACATCAAGCATAAAACGGTTGGTTGTTTCAGTCCATCTCCGGTGTTGAATATTTTTAAGGACGCTCTGGGAATCAGAAACGATTAATATGTTTGAGAAGGTAGATGAATATAAAAACTTGAGAGCTCTTAAAAATGCAACTGTCTCCGTTGTAAAATCAGGAGCGCTTTTAAGGAGTTTGAAGGGTTTTCGGGCTTGGAGATGAGGGCACAGAAAAGGCATCCAGTAGAGTACCCTAGTGGAAGTTTAGATCCTTCGGTACACATACATGCATAACCAGGCCACTGAGCTGGAACGAGACGATCAAAGTAGTAATTTAAATCAACGCTCTCCGAGCTGGCCATGTTACAATAATAGACTGTAATCTGGCAGCTGAGTGTATCGAAATCATATTCAAACAAAGGTAAATGTGAAGAACATCAAATAAAACATATGATGCGAGACCAGGTGTCAAATTTGCAACACATCGCCAGAAGTTTATTTCTTCTTGAAAGCTGTCGATAATCGACCAATGCAGTCTCTACGTTTGTAGACTGAACTCTCCATATAAGTCATGCCCTAAATATAAATTTTGTCAGACAACATTTGGCATCTAATGCTCCAACGGCATCTTTCCTGCCTCCAGTAAAAGCCAATTTATGGGCGTCGAACGCATGGCTCCAAGACAGGTGCGAATGGCTCTGTATTGAAAAGTATCTGGTTTGGATAGGCAAACCTTAGATGCACTGGGGTGCAAGACGTAGCACA
The DNA here is from genome assembly GCF_023897955.1 of Schistocerca gregaria. Taxonomy (NCBI): domain Eukaryota; kingdom Metazoa; phylum Arthropoda; class Insecta; order Orthoptera; family Acrididae; genus Schistocerca; species Schistocerca gregaria. Next base: position 865,631,668 of record NC_064920.1, read on the forward strand.
AGTTAGTCGAATAAGTCTCTCCTAAGGATGTAACTAAACACTCGTTATCGTTTTGCACTCCACAACTGATTCACGTTTATGTTAAAAAGATCCATCTCAATTGTACTGACATACTTTTTTGGCGGGGCTAAGACATGGTCGCTCGCAGAGAAATTACTCGACAGCGATCACGCCGTTGGGGTCTCGAAGACGGGAAGGCCAGCCTAGGCGCTGAGAGGCAGCCCGGGCGCGCACGACGTCCTGTGGTCGGAGTCACCGCGCCGCAGTTCATTTGTTTGTCAGTGGCTCTGCGTGTCAGCTTCCCATGTGGTGACGTCACACCTTCCCCCGCCCTCTTCCCCGGTGTGACACATTCTTGAATAGTAATGCCAGCTGGAATGCAGGCTTCGTAACTATCATTGCATGTTGCGCCGCGTTGCGGCCCATAGACATAAGGTCGGGTGACCAGACGTCCGGATTAATCCGGACATGTCCTCCTTTATAGCTGTCTGTCCGGGGACCGGGTGGATTTTTACAGTGTCCGGCTTTTTCGCAAGGTTTAGCGTTATACAGTTAAATTTACAATTCGTCCCGTTCTATTGCTCTTTTCTAAATACTTTAACTATTGGCACAGCCTTCGTGATAAACAGGCACGAAGGCGGTGTTAGTAGGTGGCACCAGGATCGACGATATTATCGTTGATCGACCTATAAGCGAATGCAAATATCGATTATTTAAAATTTTCGTTTCGTATCTTCGCTTTGTATTGGCTTGGCTTCCTGTAGTGCACGTTTGATTTGTGAGTGTAATTTTTTACCGAGTGAGTTAGGCAAAATATTTGGCTATGCCTAAACGAAAGTGTACATTTTCTGATGTCCTTTCCTGCAAATATCCGGCTTTCAGGAAAGGGAGATATGAATTTGAAGCGGAATGTAAGATACGTGGAGCTGGAACGTATGTCTCAGTGGCCAATAAAGGTAAGAAGCATCTCGACGGATTAACTATCATGGTTTTATTTCATTGTTTCATAGTCATTCAATTTATTTGTAATCGGAAAGTTAAAGTGCAGTTTAAATGTCTTCAGCTGCTGCTTGAATTGTAGATGTTGGTAGCGGTGCGTCGAATGAAGGGAAGAGAATGGTCTTAAGTTTTTCACTTTGTAAACAATTTCGTGTTGTTGACATAACAAAACAATTGACGCCACATTGTCACCACAATCAATGTTTTTAATTTTTCTTATAATGCTCAGTTAACTACCACCGGACCATCAGTAACAATTGACAACTAGTTTCAATTCCAGGCAGAAACACGCAATCATATTGGCTGTCTGAACGCTATAAAACGTAATGCATGTTGCTTTATCAGTGAAATATTAAATCTCTTGCACAGGTGGCCAAGATCTTGAACATCACATTCCCACTCAGAAGCATAAAAAAAACCTTCAGGCTTCTAGATCAATGTCTAGGATAGACACATTATTTCAGCAACAACAATTTACTTCTGCTATAAGCCACAGGGTTCTTGCTGGAGAAGGAGCATTAGCATTCCATAATGTTAGGCATCATTTTAGCTACAATGGATTGTAGGCCAAAGACTGTGTGTATGTTATGGCTATAAATAATAAACTCATTTATTAAAATTGAGCGAATATTTAATGGGAACACTGCTGATGAGGATACCACCCGTCAGCTTTGGACATATCACACGAAAGTAGCCAATCAGGAGTGGCGTTTAGGCAGCCATCTTTGTTAAATCTTAAAACTACGGGTAAATATAAAACCAATTGATGCCATACTGTCATCACAATCAATATTTTTTAATTTAAAATAGAAAAATATTGCTGTGGGAATCACTACCTGACCACCAGTAACAATGAAACTAGTTTTACCGGTAATTCCTGGCAGTCACGTGACTTGTCCATAGCTGACGGGTGGTATCCTCATCTGCAGTTGACCGTTTGATGTGTCCTCTTTTTTCTTCCTTTGTCCTCCTTTTAGAAGCTGTTTGTCCTCCTTTTTAAACAACTGAACCTCGTCCCCTACATAAGGAGAACGCCACAACTCCTGAAGAAGATAACTTTTCGGCATCCAAATTTCATACTTCCCTGTCTCTTCTCTACAGCCGCGTTTTTATCTTTAAATATATAGATGTGCAGTGCAAACACCTGGAGTGTAGCATGGCTACCTTCTTCAGTTCACTAAAATTGTTCCACCATGTGCAACTGAATACAGAACCGTTGATTTCCGCATGGTAAGCTGCAGTCATTATTAATATTTCGACGAAACAAATCACTCACAAGCACAGAATCACCTTCATTGTTATTGTCGGAATCACGTGGAAACACTGCCACCCCACCGATGATGACACGATCACTGTAATCGTCCTCAGAACTATAAAAACATCATCCACACAGTCATATGGATCTTCATTCTCACTAATAACATCTCAGTAATTATTGTGAACTACCTCCAAAATGAGGAGGAACTTCGAGACGAAAAATGGCAACTATTTGAAATATCATATTACAATTAAACTGCTAAATTAGCAAAAAGTACAAAAAGTACATAAATAGGCCTACAATAAATTATGATACATTGACTACTCGTGGAAACACCTTAATAGATAGAGGGCTTAAAATATATCCCAGCAGATGGCATCTAGACACAGAGTGTATAAAACACGTCGGTTGTATAGTTCTTTTAGAATTTCATAAAGATGCGACCTAACCCCATTCATATTGGAAACGCTTGTTTCGCGCTGTTTGATAGAGGTTCTCTTCCAAATTGACTCAGCAAAATCTCCGACACCACTGCGTGAACAGCGGTGCAACCAAACTAACGCAACAGCAATGGTGATTGCTAAAGCCACAGTATTTCCCGTAGCACTCGAAAACGCTAAAATTACGGCTCAGCACGAGGGTTGCCCAGAAAGTAAAGCACGGCATTTTTTTTCTTCAACAGTTCTTTATTGACCATAATGAGAATTACACACATGAGAGAATGGTGTCTTATCTACGCACCCTATTTTTCCACGTAATCTCCATCCCATTCTATGGCCTTCCTCCAGCGCGAAACAAGGGCGTGTATGCCCTGTCGGTGCTAGTCCTTGGTCCTTGTGACGGAGCCAGTGGTTCACTGTGTGAATCACGACCTTATCGTCATCAAAATGTTTTTCACGAATGGTATCCTTTAATGGCCCAAACAAGTGGAAGTCCGAGGGTGCTAGCTCAGGGCTGTCGGGTGGACGGGGTAACACTGTCCAACCCTGTTTTGCGATGTGTTCAACAGCCCTCAGACTTGTGTGGTGCCGAGCACTCTCGTGTTACAGCAAAACGTCTCCTGGGTTTTTGTGGCGCCAAAGTAGCCGAAAGCGCGAATTTTTAATTCTGTGGGGGCGTTGGAATAGCGCAATTCCATCAGCTGTCGTTCTGTTTCGGGCTCAAAATGGTGAACCCATGTTTCATCACCTGCCGCACTCCGGAACAAGAAGGCCTCACAGTCAGCTTCAAAACGTTGTAACAAATCAAGACAAATGTTTTTTCTGTGCGATTTGTGATACACCGTTAGACACCGCGGGACCCATCTTGCACACTTGAATATCCAAGAGTACGAATAATTGCATCCACACTTCCTTTGCTGATCGACAGTTGAATCGCCAACTGCCGAGTCACAAAGTGTCTGTCCTCGAGAATGACATCACCAGCTTGCTGCAGCACGTCAGGTGTGACAGCCGTGGATGGTCTCCCCGACTGCTGCAAATCGTTGAACTCCGCTGAAATGCCTTCTGATCACTTCACTCTCGGTGCCCAGCGACTAACTGCACTTCTGTCGTCAGCAGATGCTCCACAGACTTTGCACAAGTGTTTGTGAATATTCCCCACACTTTCTTTCTCTGCAGTGAAAAATTCAGTGACGTTCATCACCTACAGATGTCATTTTGAAACTGTTCTGCAGCTACGCTATCTGTCAGAAGTGACGGAAACTGGGCGCGCTCACTCAGGAGGCTTCAAATAATACATACGTAACGTTTCGCATTCGTAGCACAGTTTCCGGCTGAGAAAAAAATGCGGTGCATTAGTTTCTGGATATCCCTCGTAGAATCGTAGTCAATCGTTGCTAGAAGCACGCGAAAAATTTATAATCAATACAAATTCAATAGTTCAGATTCAGGAGGGGCGCATACCCCTTCTTGGCCCAACTATTCCCCTCCCCCTCCTTCTTCCCCTCTCACTGCCTGCAGACGCCAGTGCTAAAGACAGCGCTTATGGACTTTCCAATACGCCTATTTGTACCTACACACGTAAATAAAAACTTGTGTCTTTTTCAAATGCAGCTTGGGTTATAGTGTTTCAGTAACTAAGATTACTGCACAAGAAATATCTTTTGCGTACAATTAGAGAAACTGCTTACATGTAAAAGCAATTGACTGAAACGCCGAATCTTTAAAACTAACGGTCGTGGCGACTATGAATGTTTTCGACAATTGTTGTGAAGGTCCGATTGACAAAGGTGTGTTCTAGTACTTTACAACACATCAAGATGGTTTCATGGTTTTCATGAAGTCTTTGCTTTCGGGGCAAAACCTCAAAGCCGGCACTCTGGCCCGCTATTTACGCAGGCACTCGCAGCGCGATCTTGCATCAGATACGGCCCAATTTGGTTCATGGTCCGACGTGCTGGGCACCTCTGGGTGTGGCATCATATGTTTTTGCCGGAAGGTTGCTCTTTTCGAAATCATACCATCCGTCTGCATAAACATCTTATTTCTCTTTTTGTAATTTCCACTGTCCAGATATATATGGCGACGTTTGTCCTCCGTTACTTAACCTTACTTTAAGGAGAAATGGCCATGACAGCGAACCAAAGGTAAACAAGTTTCTATTGCAACACCTAATGTGGGGTCTGTATCACATTACAATGTGCGTCGTGACCGGTCTCCCAGTCTAAAATGTGGCAAGTCTAGCAACCTTCTGTGAAAATCCGCATGCACTGACCCGTTCAGTTCTCCATTATAGAAGAAACTGGAAGTCGAGGTTACCTGAAAGAATGATAAAAGTAGCTGCGGAAAATGCTTGATTTAAGGAAAGCGGCAATAAAAATAATAAAAGGAACCTTTAAGACTGACATCCTGGTGACATCGACATTATGAGAAATGGTAGTGATGAATAAGGAAGAGATAGGAAAAAAAGTGTTTTTATTTAAGGAACTGTCTCAGCCAGTGTGTAATGAGACTGTGTGAAACAAAGTCAGACTGGCTGCGAAGGGTTTTGACCCCCCAATCTCTCAAATACAAGTATGGTTTAATATCCATTGCGCCACATAATTTGTCATCTTGCAGTTTTTTTACCACAAGATCTTTTTGTTAGGCTTTTCAGAAAATATCTGATACTGAGTGACTGTTTTAACGATCAGTTCCCGCATATATAAGTAGTTGACAACAACTTCTAGACGAAAAGGTGACCGACAAAGTGTGAAGAATTTCGGTCTGGTACGAGAGAGATGTTGCTTGTAATCGCGGACTAATGAGACAGTGAAACCTTTCGGGTAAGAGTGAATTCATGTACCACCGTAGCTGATCTACCAGAGAATGCGAAGTACAATTTTTCAGTGGGCTTTATATTTAAACTGTCCGAATCACGTGCAAGCTAAATTGCAAGAAATATTCAGCCTCAATATACGTCCCATTCCAGCGATTTACAATTTTTACAAGTTTTATGTATGACAGCCGCAGTTTTGGTGTGGTCTGTTTGGATCTTGTTTAGCGGCCGCAGTATCTCCCTGAGTAATTTTCATCCTGAGCCATGAGGCCAGCGTAATGGCTACTAGCGTCAGGATCTGAATTACGCAGGAAGACTTAGATCACGTAAACAATATCCTGAACAGGCTACGCTACACAGATGTGGTATTATAGGGTCTACCGAGATAGGTGGCGCAGTGATTAGCACGCTGAACTCGCATTCGGGAGGACGACGCATAACACCTCCACGCACGTTATGCCAAATATGACGTTACCATCTGGGAGGAATTTTGAAATGTCTGACCGTGTGTTAACCTAATGGACAGAGGGTATCGAGCATAAATTTCGTGACTATGGCAATTAATAAAAAGCTGAAAGATTAAAATTTAGGAAATAATTGAAGTAGTGAAAGTTTTCGTGATTGAAATAATAAACGGTCGCCAGCCTAATTAGGCATAATAATGTGGGAACTTTAATTTCAAAGAATTTAATTATAATTTTGCAAAAAGGACTGTCATTATTTCTCTCTTTGTAAAGTGCAATGAACACACAAAACTACCGGACGAACTGAACAGTGATTAGCAGTAGTTATCATTCGCGTAAATTAGCAGTCACAGAAAGATATATGGTATGAAACTTCCTGGCAGATTAAAACTGTGTTATTAACCGAGACTCGAACTCGGGACCTTTGTCTTTCGCGGGCAAGTTCTCTACCAACTGAGCTACCCAAGCACGACTCACGGCCTGTCTTCAAAGCTTTACTTCTGCCGGTACCTCGTCTCCTACCTTCCAAACTTTACAGAGCTCTCCTGCGAACCTCAGTTGGTAGAGCACTTGCCCCCGAAAGGCAAAGGTTCCGAGTTCGAGTCTCGGTCCGCCACATAGTTTTAATCTGCCAGGAAGTTTCATATCAGCGCACACTCCACTACAGAGTGAAAATCTCATTCAGATAAACGGTACTTTACTCCTGTTGATAATAATCATCACCTCAACCATTAATTAATTCAGCACCAAATTGTTATCGAAGACCTCACGAGACTAAAATTGGGCACGGAAAGAGTCTTTGTTTAACTAACACAGACACACACCACCAATGCAGATAAATAACACTGTACAAACACTTTCTTACCCTCTCTCATTTATGAAAATTCTTCAGATTACTCTAGCAAAAAACAATCTTTAGTTTAACATACTCATAATGGTAAAGAATATAGTGGGGGCCCATAAATTGTCAGTTACTCTATAAGCAAATTCTGTAACTATTTTAGAGACAAATTGCATTACACTAATGTGGATTTCTAACCCCACTTGAATTTGTTTATATTTCAATACTATAAGCAATTTACTCAATATTTACAAACAAAACTTCAGAAATTAGTTCCTAGTAATACTCACAACAAAGTTAAGTCTCACGAAAGTTCAAATTTTGTGCCTCTTTCATTACCTGTGAAGCAGATCGTTTAACTAGCATCATTTATACACTCTATCACTGAAACGTGGCACATTCATAGTAGAAACAATTCACTGATAATTCAGTAACAGGATACTCGGTCTTTAGCATGTTTAGGATAGGACCCTGCGTAGGTTTCATGATCAGGGCAATTTCAAAGTTCAAACACATATTTTTATCTCTGAAATTATTATTGAAAAACACACACAAACACACTGGTCCATTCTATTACACATATCTGATCTCCTGAAGTTGGCGGAGCAGTGGCGCAACATTGGTGGCAAGTACGTGGTGGCTATCTGGTCTCACCTCTTGCTGTTTAAGGCTTTTTACGAATCTCTTCTTGACGATGGATTAATCATTATAGAGCCATTCCATAATATAAGAGCACCATATTACAGCCGAAAACACATCCGAGGAAATTTCAACATAAATCGACTTCCGTATGCCTCACTTGGCACCCACAGTGTTGACTGTACAACTGCTGGCCACTGACTGCGCAATGTGCTCTCTCTCTTGCCGCCCATATTGACCGTCAAAACGACCTTTTCCCGCGCACCAAGCCCCTTCTGTAGCGGAGGGGATTCCCTACACATATTCCATTATATCATACAATTTCCGTAAGTATGAACCAGTATTCACAGTACAATTTCTCTTTTACGAGCATACATATTTTATTAAGTTCCATTATTTTTCAAGATTATTCAGTTTTTACAATATATATATATATACATCTATATACATCATAAACTTCCAGTTTCCTTCTGACAATTCAAAGATCTTAACTAGTACAGAACAATCACTTCATTGTCTCCTACACATAATTACACTGTATAAAGTACTTACAATCGATAATGGTGTTACAGATGGTTCTAACCCGCATCCGACCATCCTGATTTAAGTTTTCCGTGATTTCCCTAAATCGCTTCAGGTAAATGCTGGTTTGACTCCTTTGAAAGAGCACAGCCGACTTCCTTCCCAATCCTTCCCTAATACCATGGGACCAATGACCTCTGACCTCGCTGTTTGGTCCCCTCCCACAAATCAACCAACCAACCTATAGAGAATCGTAAACGTGACTGCGTAGTGACAGCGTAAAATGTGGATCACGTCATCCAAACAGTACTCCAAGATAAGATGTCCAGGGAAAGTTAAATATGTCATGTACTCTGCAACTAAAGTTGTTAATTGCATATGAGTTTTGAATATAGATGTAGATTTGTGACTGTGGAATGCACCATCAAAGACTTCTGCAAAGAATTTGTGATTAATTGTAGAAATTGTGATTCGTATCCTTCGATGAATATGTGATAAGTAACTTTTTATAGAATTTCTGATTTGTAATTTGTTTTCTTTTGAAGAAATAGTAATTTGAAAATTCTGTATATTAGTTTGCAATATATCAAATAAATAATAGGTTTTATTGGGCTCATTTCTGAGGAAACTGGTTCAAATGGTTCAAATGGCTCTGAGCACTATGGGACTTAACTGCTGAGGTCATTAGTCCCCTAGAACCTAGAACTATTTAAACCTAACTAACCTAAGGACATCACACACATCCATGCCCAAGGCAGGATTCCAACTTGCGACCACAGCGGTCGCGCAGTTCCGGAGTGTAGCGCCTAGAATCGCTCGGCCACTCTGGCCGGCTGAGGAAACTATTTCAAAAAACCAGAATTGTAGATCTTCGACAAGATTACAGGAATTTACAAGGTGCGTCTATGTATTACTACAATTGCTATTCTCAAACGAATAATATAGAAGACATAACAAAAAAATATTTTCATGTTTAAAATCATTTCCATTGATCACAACATGGAGGGGTACAGAAAATGTATTCACAGTTGCAAATACGGACAACCTCCAGCTGTCGAATGAAATGACGACATTGAAAATGTATGCGGATCGGAACTCATACTCGGATTTCCCGTACGCCCCGCGCGGTCGCCTTAAACAGTTTGTCTATCAGTGCACACTTCAAGGCCAGATCAGATCTTCCATATGCGTGCACTCTTACACTTACTGTGATTCCCGCACATGGGAGACAGTTGCTAGCCTGGTATTGGTGGATAAATTGGATATTGCGTTGCATTTCACTTCTTTCAAACACAGACACTGCAATATCGTATCGGATAACAACGTGCTTTAAGCTCGCTTCTGAAGCAGTAGAAAACGGCCACAGGTTGCTTCTTCTAAAATCTACGTAACACTGATGCCACACGTCTTCAGGGCTCCATCGAAATTTGGTGCAAACGTGTGTGCCGTGTGTTACAGTCCATCCATGGAAATAAAATGTTTGGCAGATAAGAGAACTGGTCCCTAGTTCGAGTTTTAATCTGCCAGGAAGCTACATACCAGGGCACACTCCGCTACAGAGTGAAAAATTTCGTTTTGGAAGCATGTCCCAGGCTGTGGATAAGCCACGGTTCCGCAATCTCCTTTCTTCCAGGAGTGCTAGCTCCCAAGTTTTGCAAAAGGATCTCTGTGACGTTTGGAAGTCAAGAAGCTGTGAGAACGGGTCGTGAACCGTGCTTGAGTAGCTACGTTGGTAGAGCACTTCCTGTAAGAAAAACAAAGGTCCCTAGTTCGAGTCCTGGGCAGGTGCACAGTTTCAATCCGCCAAGACGTTTCAGACAGCAGAACTCTTTTCAAATATAGATAAAAGATATTTGTTGCCATAAAAAACTACTTCTATAGCGGGATTCTCGAATCTCGAAAGAAAAAAAAGAAAAAGTAAATGTCCAGCAGATAGCCATATTCCTTGCTACATTAAAAGGTGAACCACCCAGAAGACACGGTCGAATATCAATGCAACTTCGTACACTTACCATCGGCAGTTCTGTAAACGAAAAAAGACAAACCTCAGTGAGAGGTAGAATGACCAGCAGAGTACAAGTCTAGGGGACTGATGACCTCAGATGTTAAGTCTCATAGTGCTCTGGGCCATTTGAGCCATTTTTTTCGCCAGCCAGCGTTTTGGACGGTGTGGTCTTTCAGGCGCACCTCATTGCATGCGGCCTTCTAGACTTTAATTCTGACGACTCACACAACAAAAAACTACTCTATTAAATAACGGCACTGACTCTGGAGCTCTGCTGACACATGATGAGCGCGTGAACTGAATCTTTCGACCCCACTCTCTGAGATTCAGAAGCACCAAATCTGAGGCTGCTGTGAGCGTAGCTCTGCCGAGGTTTAGCACCATTCATTTGTCTCGTCAAACACTTTGGTAGGCTAATGTACCATGACCAGACCCAACCTGCTGCCCCATGGCAGCTACTATAACAGCGGTATTGCTGGTTGCGGGAAACAGTATTGCGAGTAATTGGCTGAGGTAAACGGCTGCAAGCCAAGGGGCATACTTTTATTGGTTTTGATATTGGTAGCGTAGCGCTGGACGAGTATGTCCACCAACATAGGTCATGGAGTGTCTATAGATTTGGTCATCAAACCACTAATTAATCCTGAAATGAAAGCTTCGTTGTCTGTTTTGGGGCTTCACCGAAAAAGTAATAACCGGACTTGTAAAAAGCCTGTCGTCGTGAATATTTTAGCAAGGAATGTTAGACTCTCTTCACGAAGTAGAACTGTGTGCTGAAGAGGAACATCTACTTTTCAATTTCGAGCATGGGACGTTCATACCTTAGTGCGGATAGGAGCTGTGAATAGTGTCCCTGACGAGAAATGAGACAGAAAGGAAATGGAAAGATTCATAAGTTAACTCGAACGAAGTGGTGTCATTCATGACTATTATACTATATAGCAGTTACAGTGTATTTTACACATGGTCATCACTTTATCTCATTCATTATCCAATGCCGTGTTCGACATTACTGAACAATTTAAATTGCTTCTACGTCTTTATTGACTTATTACATTTTGCTGGCATTTTATTGCTGTACGTATTGCATAAACATTATAAAAAGTTGCTCTTCAGACTCTCTCGACAAGCACTTTGTTGAAAATACTGCACGTGTACTGTAGTTCTGATCCTTTTTGAAGTATTAACTTTATAGCAGCCTACAACTTACAGATACGAAATCTTTATTTTAAAAAAATAAATAAAGCAAAAACCCAGTTTGTGCGACTATCGGCTATACCGATCGTAAACCGTCGCTCCCTTAGACGTCGATATAAACGGTTTCGACTGTAAATCCCCAACAGCTGAATCAGATCAAGAAGTGTTAGATTTTATGATTAACTGATTAAGTTTTGTGATAAAATGCCTAAATATGACCACAAAATAGAACTTGGTGACTATTGCGCCAAACTGAGGAAGAGAGAATCTCTCAGCAGTGTATCAGGTGAGAGAGTGAAAACAGTAACAATGGTTTGAGGATTGCAAAGTATGATGCCGCGAGCAACTCGGACGTAGCAAATACATTCAAATTCTTCTTGGATGTTCGACGTGGTAGAGTTGTAGGTATTGCAAGAATTTCGGCAACAGTACATCTTCAGGAACGGTCGGCTGGTCCATCGGTGCGTCCCTCAATCCTGTACACTCCTATCAGTATTGCAGTCCTGCGCAGTCGCCGCTGCGGCTGGAGTTGGTAGGGGGCATAGATCTGACGACTCGGTTGTTGTCTCATTGTCACTGGGTTCGTGTCCCGTGTCTGACGCTGAGCGTTCTTTTTGCCAAGTGCCGGTTTATACTTGAGATGGATCTCTACTGCTTCATTAATCCACAAAGACACTAACAAGATGTCTGTTGTTCTTTCGTTTTACAGTATTCCATGGAATGGGATTAAATGTGTGCCACACCAAGCTCACCTTCTGCTGGCGTAGAACATTATTAGGAAGATTTACAGGAAACTATGAATGACGGTAAACCCTAATACAATACTTTAACGAGTGGTTCGATAGTAGAAGTCGAAAAGCATCTAAAGAGTGTAACTTCCTGGCAGATTGGAACTGTGTGCCCGACCGAGACTCGAACTCGGGACCTTTGCCTTTCGCGGGCAAGTGCTCTACCATCTGAGCTACCGAAGCACGACTCACGCCCGGTACTCACTGCTTTACTTCTGCCAGTATCTCGTCTCCTACCTTCCTAACTTTACAGAAGCTCTTCTGCGAACCTTGCAGAACTAGCACTCCTGAAAGAAAGGATACTGCGGAGACATGGCTTAGCCACAGCCTGGGGGATGTTTCCAGAATGAGATTTTCACTCTGCAGCGTAGTGTGCGCTGATATGAAACTTCCTGGCAGATTAAAACTGTGTGCCCGACCGAGACTCGAACTTGGGACCTTTGCCTTTCGCGGGCAAGTGCTCTACCATCTGAGCTACCAAAGCACGACTCACGCGGGGTACTCACAGCTTTACTTCTGCCAGTATCTCGTCTGTAAAGTTTGGAAGGTAGGAGACGAGATGCTAGCAGAAGTAAAGCTGTGAGTACCGGCCGTGAGTCGTGCTTCGGTATCTCAGATGGTAGAGCACTTGCCCGCGAAAGGCAAAGGTCCCGAGTTCGAGTCTCGGTCGGGCACACAGTTTTAATCTGCCAGGAAGTTTCATATCAGCGCACACTCCACTGCAGAGTGAAAATCTCATTCTGGAAACATCCCCCAGGCTGTGGCTAAGCCATGTCTCCGCAGTATCCTTTCTTTCAGGAGTGCTAGTTCTGCAAGGTTCGCAGAAGAGCTTCTGTAAAGTTAGGAAGGTAGGAGACGATATACTGGCAGAAGTAAAGCAGTGAGTACCGGGCGTGAGTCGTGCTTCGGTAGCTCAGATGGTTGTCCCTAGCTCGTGGTCTAGTGGCTAGCGTTGCTGCCTCTGGATTAAGAGTTCCGGGTTCGATTCCCGGCCGGGTTGGTAATTTTCTCTGCCCGCGGACTGGGTGTTTGTGTTATCCTCATCATTCCATCATCCTCGTTAAAAAAAAAAATTCTCGCTTCGCGCGTCGGGCGACTAGGTTGTGCTCTTAGTTCCGCCTCTACCGTAGCGCAGCGTGTTTTCCTCCTGTCAGTTTAGTGCCGTGTTGGTCTCCGTGCGCGTCGCATCGCTGGTTGTCGGCTGGTGTTTGGTGTTCGTGCGGCCCTTCCTGTCGCGGCGTCGTCTCTCGCCGTGATGTCCACCATGGTTCCCACGAAAGTTCCGCGTACAGGTACAGTCAGTTTTACCTTTGACAAATCCACGCGTCACGTCCAGCCCGGTTCTTTGGAGATACATGACTGGTTAGTCGATACAGTTAAGGTCACTACTGATCAGGTGCATACCGCATATTTCGACAGCGAATTATATGTGTTTTTTTGTTAAGTTTCTTGACCCGCTCCAGGTTGATAGGCTACTTTCTCGTCATGGTTCTCAGGTACCCTTTACGCACCGTGATGGTTCCACTAGTATGGTTCTCTTGGCAAATGCAGAAGTGATATATACGAATGTTCGGGTATTTAACCTTCCGCCCGAGGTTGACGACTCTTTTCTGAAGTCCGTTTTGCTTCCTTATGGGGACGTACGCCATATTCGAAAGGAACGCTGGTCTGCCCAGCACCGCTTACAGGTATATAGTGGTATTCGGTCGGTGGAAATGGTGGTCAAAAAACCTATTCCTTCTCACCTACAGGTATGTGGTTATAGGGTCCATATCACGTACAGTGGCCAGGAAGGAACATGTTATTATTGTAATGAAACTGGTCATTTCCGTACTAATTGTCCGCGGCGTGTGGTGGTATTAAAACCTACATACGAACAGCGTAAAAAATTGACTTTAGCTGATCTTCTCCCGCAAGGATCTAGGACTGAATCGCTCACTGTTACTGAGGGACGCAGTGATCCGTTGCCCGACAACGGCCGTGATTTTCCCCCGTTGTCCTTGAGTAGGGATGTTGCTGCCCTTAATTCCGATGTGCCCGCGCTGATTTCTCACAACAAGCGTCGGCGAACACAGGATGATGCGGCTGATGAATCTTCCTTATTGGCTCGCCCTTCCGATGGGCCTCCGGTAAAGGACTTTCTTTCTCAGTCGGAAATCGTGGATGAGGACGCCACAGGTGCTATCACGCCTTTGCAGAAGCTCCCTGACACCTTATCTGACGTTGTTACTGCTGCCGCGGCAGCCTCTTCGGAGACGCCCGTGACGGAACCTGCTTCTGGTTGCCACGTGTCTTCTCCGGTTCTCTCTGACACTTCTTTTATTGACTCTGCTTCGCATCCCCCTTCTGGAATTTCTGTCGCCCCCTCTGGGTCACAGCCTCCTCCCATCAAACAACTGATTGATTCTCCAGAGCCAGTGGATCCCGTTGTTATTCACCAACTGTCCCACCGTGAACCCATGTCTGCGGACGAGTGGGATGTAGAGGCCTCTCTCCCGCAATCTGACACGGAATGTCTACATGATGCTCCCACGCAGCCGAACGCTGCAGCGTCGGCACCGCGGAGCCGCAGTCGAATCCGTAAACAGCCACAGAGAGCCGCGTTACGGCCGAAGAAAAAGCAGTGGGAAGATGAGGATTCTGTTTCGTAGTTTTTCTCTCTGTGGTTCAGCGCTTGTTTCTGGTATGATTACTTGTATGTTGCTCCGTCAGCTGACGGCTCTCTACCGATCTTTGTTCTTCTTTCTGGGTTGAAGTTCCATGCAAGCATATACATTTCTTACTCTGAATATTAACAGAATATGTTCTGAGCTTCGGCTCGCCGCTTTGCGACAGTTTATCTATCAGTCTGGGGCAGGTGTTGTTTTTTTACAGGAAGTCCTATTCGACCAGTTTTCCATTCCTGGGTTCTCGACGTTTTTTAATGTCGCTTCCGAACTTTCTACGGGCACTGCCTTGTTTTATAGAGAAGGCTTCCGTTGATGAATTTCGAAGTACTCGACAGTGGAAGGGGGATCGGGTGCACGTTTTATGATCTCAGTTTACTCCTTCTTTATGCCCCTTCTGGTTCGGGTTGTACTACCGCACGTTCGAGTTTCTATAAAGAAGAAGTCATTTACCTGCTTCGTAAATCCCCGACAAAGATAATTTTAGGTGGGGACTTCAATTGTGTTCTACGGCCGGTAGATCAGTCTCCTAATTTTAATTTCAGTAAAGAACTCGACGACCTTGTGCGCTCCTTGCACCTGCGTGACGTGTGGGTTTCTCGCTATCCTACACTTGTGCGACATACCTACTTTACTCCCACGTCTAGTAGTCGCCTCGATCGCTTTTACCTTTCCGATTCCTTGTGTGGGCAACTTCTGGCTGTTGATGTGATACCAGCCTGTTTTACTGATCATTGCGCTGTAGCCGTTACGTTTAATTACGAGCGACAACCGGTAAAATTGTTTCGTCCTCCTTGGATGCTCAATATCGCGTATTTGCAAGATACCTCCCTTGGTATCGTCCTGGAGGACATTTGGACTCGTTGTTCTCGTACTATGGACCGGTACCCGTCTATCGTGGCATGGTGGACACTGTATGCAAAACCACACATCCGTAGGGCTCTCATGCGTTTTGGGGCTGCGAAGGTGGCAGAAGATCGACGAACGCAAGAATTTTACTATTCTGTCTTACGTCAACTGTACGATAGTGCTACGCATGCTCCCCTACGGGTTACTGAAATACAGCGCATCAAAGCCAAATTGCTGCAGCTCAAACGCATTCAAATGGAGGGCCTGCGGACGAGGTCTCAACCACGTTCCCTTCTACAAGAGGAACTGACGTCACTCTACCATCTAGTGCGTTTACGGTCGCGCCGGAAACGTGGGTGTCTTGCCTCCCTCACAACCGCTGACGGCCGCGTGTTCACCTCTCACCGTGACATTTCTGACTTCGTTTACACCTATTTTACTGCTCTGTACGATACTCATGTCCCGGCGAAAACCTCTCTTGACGACTTTACCTCCTTGCTGCCTCGCGTCGTCACTCCTCAATTAAACGACGCCTTTCTGCGTCCCTTTCAGAAGGATGACATATATGATGTTGTTGCAGGATCGCAGTCCCGCAAGTCGCCTGGATTAGATGGTATTCCTAAGGAGTTCTATGTTCAATTTTGGCCGCTCATTGGTGACACCTTAACGTCAATGGTAAATGAAGTGATGCGGGGAGTCTCACTTCCTGCTCCTTTTCAGGAAGGCAGAATGGTCCTCCTCCCGAAATCCACAGGTCGACCTGCAATTGATTCCCTCCGTCCTATTACGCTCCTTAACTTTGATTATAAACTTGTCGCTCGAGCAATTAATATCCGTCTCTCTAAGCTGCTCGATACCATTATTGCCGCCCACCAAAGCTGTGTGCCTGGACGCACGATACTGACTTCCGTTCTCGAATGTCGCGATGTAATCTCGGTGGCGGCTGCCGCTAATATCCCAGGGGCTTTGCTTTTTCTTGATTTCCAAAAAGCGTTCGATCGCGTCAGCCATGATTTTTTATCGAGAGTGCTCACCGCTGTCGGCTTTAATAATGATGCTCGACGAGTCTTAACTAATCTTTTTACCGGTATCAGTGTCTCGGTGATTGTGAACGGTCACCCTACCCCCCGGATATCGATCAGACGGGGGTTACCCCAGGGAAGCCCCTTATCCATGTCACTTTTTGTTCTATCCTTAGAGACCTTACTTCGCCATCTCACCATGCAATTACGTGGCTGGAATATATTGGGGGAAATTTTTGCAGTCCGTGCATACGCCGATGACGTCATGGTTTTAGTACGACATGCCGAGGACATACCGCGGCTTAAGGATACCTTGGATTCATTTTGTGGTCTTGCTGGTGCTCGCATTAATGATCGCAAATGCACGTTCCTGCCGTTGAGAGGCTTTGATCATGTCGTCATTCCTTGGGCGACGGTTGTCGATCGCCATAAGACCTTGGGGATCATAGTGGATCGTAATCCGATCAAAATGGCGGCACTAAATTGGCGTGAGGTTACAAGTCGTGTTCACGGGGCGATCCTTGAACATGACCGCCGTTCCCTTAGCCTCCTTCACAAGGCACGGGGTTTAGAGACCTATGTCTTCAGTAAAATATACTACGTTGCGCAGGTCTTCCCGCTTCCCGCGATGATGGCCCGCACGCTGAAACAGCTGTCTAGTCGATTTCTGTGGCGCCGCCATGTCTTCCGTGTCCGGTATGAAGTTGTGGCCAGGCCTCGGAAGCTTGGAGGATTGTGTCTTTCAGATATCAAAGTGAAGACGTCCATCTTATTTGCCCGCCGCAATGTTTTAACCTGTACGCGGGCTCCGCATTCAGTCACCTCTCGTTTACTTTCCCGCCTCCGGCCGGCCAGTCTGACCCCTCTTGTTGATGTTGGACGGATTAATCCTAAATTGCGGCACATTCGTGAATACTTTGTACTTGTCGGTATTCTGGGTGCTGATATACTTTCTATGACGCATATTACTACCAACATGCTACAAATCCGTTGGGGTACAGCATGTTTCCCTTCTTCTGTTGAACTTGCTTCCCCGTCAACGTCATGGAAAACGGTCTGGTCTCATCTTAGTCTTCCATTTTGCCGATGGAGATTGTTTCAACGTGGTATAAGGTCATTTACCGTCTGATACCTACTGGTGATCGTCTTTTTCGTATTGGCCTTCGTCCGACTGATCAGTGTGTAGAATTTGTCATCAAACTGACACCTTACTTCACAGGCTAGTTGCTTGCGGACGGGATCATTGGCTCTGGGTCCGCCGTCAATTAGCTTTTCTTACTAGAGGGCCTGAAACCGCATTCCCAGACGACATCTTCTTACATCCGGACATCTCTTATTTTCCTCAGACGAAAACGAACACGATTGTCTGGCTCTTGGGTTACTATGTCCACTACGTCATTGAAGGCGGTAATGACCCAGATCCCCGCGTTTTTCACCATTATTTGTCAACTGCTCATTGGAAATGGCAGCGGTTACCACAATACCGAACGCTTTTTGCGAATATGCTTTTTCTTGTGTTTAACCGTCAAGGTGTTGGTTAAGTTCCCCTGTGATTCCTGTTTCTTCCCTGAGTTTGAGTCCCCTCCCTTGTTGTATTTTTTCGTAATTTTTTTTTCTCTTTTGCATGTACATATATACACCCAAAATTCATACGGGTGGGATAACGGGTTGGTCTTCCCCTTCAGAAGAAATGTTTTATTTGTGTTTCAACTAATTTGTTGATTTTCTTTTTGCAGCTAATATTAAATGATGATTTGACTATGGTTGTCTGAATTCTCGTGAAATATACCAAGTCAATCTGATAATAAAGAAGAGTAAAAAAAAAAAAAAAGAAAGATGGTAGAGCACTTGCCCGCGAAAGGCAAAGGTCCCGAGTTCGAGTCTCGGTCGGGCACACAGTTTTAATCTGCCAGGAAGTTTCATATCAGCGCACACTCCGCTGCAGAGTGAAAATCTCATTCTGGAAACATCTAAAGAATGTTTCTTCACAAGGAAATTTTGGGTGTTATGAAGTGACGGAGGTCATACATTTGTACAGTTTTCCTAGAACAGAATATATTTTCGAGTGATCACAGACTAGAAAGACAGAGCTAAAGAGAAACAAAATCGTCTGCCAGGGAACCAGTAATTTAGGATGTGAGAATTTATTTAAGAAGAAGGCAAGTAATTCTGAAATATGCAATGAACTCACCATTTTATGAAGATGTAATGAGCATTTAGCAAATACAAAATGGTTCAAATGGCTCTGAGCACTATGGGACTTAACTTCTGATGTCATCAGTCCCCTAGAACTTAGAACTACTTAAACATAACTAACCTAAGGACATCACACACATCCATGCCCGAGGCAGGATTCGAACCTGCGACCGTAGCGGTCGCGCGGTTCCAGACTGTAGCGCCTAGAACCGCTCGGCCACCGCGGCCAGCAGCAAATACAAATGACTGAAACCAATAATAGTACATATTTGATAGACATAACAATTCATTAGCTAAGGTGACAGATGGCACAGAAACCCTCTACCGACAGCAAATTTTTCAAAAATTCTTTTGTAAAAAAGGTCAAATAGTTCACGAGATGAATCTAGAAAGTTAGGAAAATCAGGTTTTCAGGACTCCTTGACGTAAAGAATGTTAGGGAAGGAGCAAAAGCTCGATTTGGTAAAATAAACGATTGACATCATTAAGAGTATATATGTGATAGATGCCACAATTCATCAGCTACCATCAACCAATAAACATTTTCAGAAATTTTAAATCTGAAATAAAAGTGAAATAGCTCACGAGATGAATCTAAGAAAGAAGGAAGATTAGGCTTTGAGGGGTCCTCGACGAGAAGGTGGGTAGAGTCGGAGCACAAGCTCGAATTTGAGAAATATAGAAGGGGTTATTGCTAGTGTCCTTTTTGTAAGGGACCATGTCGTTGTAGCCCATAGACTTTTCGTGGACAGACGCAACACGTGACGAATCCATCAAAGCTACCTTTTCCAGTACCTGAAAACAAGGATATATAAAGATTCACAGTTCTGACGAGATGATGAGTTTATTGTTACCAAACATGGACCTATCAGTTGTGTAATTAAATAGCTCACTAATTAAATCAATTAATTTGAATATCAAAACTAATTTTCTCTGATCCAGAAATACCATCTATGTCATGCCTGCAGGGTTGAATATCGGGGGATGGGGGGCTACACATTTTTTCCGTTCTCCGTTTGCATAATAGGCCTATTAAAACTGCTCAAGATGACGAATTTTCTTAATGTTGGAGCTGTTTCTTTGAAACTGACCAAGGAGCACCCCGGGGTGTAGAGACACCATTTGTCCGCGTGTTCGAAGAACCAGCACCCATATATTTCCGGTAAACTTAACTTCCAACGGCCGAGCCGGTCTGGGACCACAGAAACCGCCAGCGTCTCCTCCGCAAGTTGTGTCGATATCGGGCACCTCTTCGCCTCTCACGGAAGTATAGTACTGACTGGCGCACGAAGTAAGAAAAATCACGGGGAAATGATTTCCGGATTTCAGTTTACACAGTCGATTGAAGATCTAAGGCGTGTCTCTCCGTGTGTATCAGCAAAGTGGAAGTTACCGCCATCTTTGAACACGACTGTCTCGCTATCATCTTGGAAGCAGCAACGTGCATGCAGCAGCTAGCATTCGTTAACATGACAGGCGATCGGGAGCTTTGGCATTTACAATAGCTGCTACCGTGCTGTCACACAGATTGCACCTAACGAGCGATAATGTAGTAAGCTTTAACGTGCCGCCCTTATTTCTGGTAACATATCTCGATTTCTGTGGCTGTGCAGTATGTTAACTAATATTATGACTAACAGCGTGGAAAAAGTATTGAATTTTAATGGAACAAAGAAACAGACTGGCCTTCAAAGTGTATATTGAACGAAAGACCATCTGCAAATCGGGAACGAGCTCTATTAGACACCACTTCGGTGACTGCGAGTCCCTAACCTTTCCCAGCTATCCAACGGGAATCTATGGTTTAACATATAATTCGAACTATGAGTCATTTCTGGCGACTCCTCACAGCTGAGAGGTAAAGGCTAGGTTAAAACGAAGACGGAAGACATCTGTGTTTCGTTCGATATCGATACAGCGGCCTCTGTTTGCAGGCAGGCGCTTTCCCGCTTTTTTTGGCATAGGTTAAAAAGTAGATTTAAAAGTCCGTGGCCCGACTGGGACTCGATCGTGCGACCTCTCGGTTTCTAGGCGAGAATTTTACGACTTTTTTCAGTCACACGGTGCCTTATTTCTTACTTTTATAATACAGAAAATGCTTGTACCGGCAGTAAAGAACGGACACCGTCAGCTATAGGCTGGGTGGAGACAAGGTGGGCAGGGGTCGAAATCCGAGGCCTGGCCACGACGCCTCCTTCTCCCCCCCAACCCCCTCCCCCTGTCACTGTGCTGGTGCATCACATGGTACTGGTCACGTTTGCTAGACCACCAGATTCGATGTCAAGTGTTCATTTGCAGGTTTTGCAAGTTGAATTTGCGAGTAGGAGAATATGTGACAGCTATGGCCGTTTTCTTTGATTGTTATAACTTATAACTCAAATTTCCTACACCATCAATGGACTGTATACCTTAGTATTTGACATAAATTTCAGCGTGATAGTTCTATCGGTTTCTGAGAAAAAGGCGTATTGACAAATGGCAATAAAACTATGACTGTGTGATGTAATTAGAAATTAACTGCTTTCAGATTTTTTTCCTTTACCTGTAGTGTGGAAACACGCTTCTTGCCAAATTTCATGATTTTAGGTCAATGGGAAGTACCATATAATTTTTGATGAGTGAGTTTGCGACTGTCGACATATGTGACATAAATGGACATGTCTTTTGACTATTTTCAATTAGAAACTTAAATTTTTCACACTAGCAGCAGACCGTAGACGTTGGTATGTGACATTAATACCAACTTGGTATCTCTACCCGTTCCTTAGAAGCAGCGGTCTTAACAGCAGGACAGACAGAAGGGTCACAAAATGATCCTATAAAGGCTCAGTTTTCGCCGTTTCAGGTACGGATCCCTAAAACTTGAGTAGAATGTTTTTGGTGAGCCAAACCGACTTTTCAAAAACAACATACTGCCTAAAAAGGGAATCCCAAAATCTCTTCGCATTAGCAGATGTCGCTTTTGTTAGTGAGAGACAGACGTTTAATGCGGGAATCATTTCGAACCAGAGGTCTGTTCAGCAAGCAGTGGAGAGATACATATTGGGAATAAGAAATACTCTGGAGTGGTAAATGTAATTATGACTTTAACGAAAATGAGATGGACGTGCGCAGTCACGTAGCTAAGTGAGTGAATTGAAGACGCAAGCAATCTCTTCACTATATAGCAAAATGTAAGAAAATTCCAAGAGAACGACGTGATAGATGACAGATTGCCAGCAGATACATGGATGTATAGAACTGAAGACTGCAATGAATGGAGAAATCCGAAGGAGACTTATCTTCGAAGTGTGCTTTCAATCTCGTCATCGGTAATGACACGTTCCAGGATACGTAGACCATTTTCTGTCGATTCCAAAAAGGCAATGAATCACTCGCTCCTCATATCCTGTTGATCCTGAATGAAGTTTCTCGGAAACAGTTTTGAGCAGATTTCCCTCAACAACACTCATCTCGGTCCCAATCATTCTGACTGTCAATCGATGACCTGCACGCACAAGATTCCGGACTCTGTCGACTTTTGCATTAGTTCTCGCATCCGAAAGCCTTCCTCTGCGAGGATCACCTTCAGTTGACCGTTTTACTTCTGCATGATGATGTGATCTGTATTGTTTTCATCATGAGGTTGGTGTTATGGGCCTCCTGCTAAATGTGGGGTAGTCTTTTGATACGAGAAGTATTTCGGAGGATGTTCGACGGAAAGTAATGTGTGATACTGATGTGCAAAGTAACAAGTGCTAGGAGACGAGTAAGATTCCATCCGAGCGAGGTAATGGTGGGCTGGAGCCTTGATTTGATATGGGATTGGTTGATGGGTTTTGTTCAGAGGGACGGGTAATTTTCAGTGAGTTCGCCGCCTGGGAGTGGCAAGCGATTGAAATTACGATGGCAAAGGACATGAGTTGTACGGAGACGGAAGGAAGGAGAGACTTGTTGACAGAGGCGGAGCAGCAGGTCAGGGTAGGAGGGACTAAGGTGCTCTGCATGACCGACGAGGTGTGGAAACATTTTAATCTGGTACAGAGGAGACTTTTATTCAGCAGTGGATCTAATGGACTGATGATAAATCTAATGAGAAAATATCTTTTCCTTGCCCTAATATTTTTGAATGGCAGTTTTAATACAGTCGTTGCTAGTCCACAACTTCTACGACGCCAATCATACAGACAGTCTCAAATTTCGTGTCAACATTCCTTGCCTTGGACGGATTATGCTTTCCGACATAAACTCGATAGTGGACTATAATCGTTTCCCAAAAGTACACTCGTAAAAATATTTTGCTCATGGCTCCTATTTCATGCATCTGCGCCACCATCGTATTCGTCTTTATCGTTGCTTTTCGAATTTTGTTATAAGACATAATGTGTTGCGTCGTTACATTATGGTGCGAGTCTCAGAATTACTACATTGTCAATACACATATCCGAACCTGCTTAGTGTCTGACTTTCCAACGATGAGGACGTTCACAGAGCTTTTCTCGAGTAGCTTGGTAATTAAGGAGCGGTTTCCTATCGTCGAAGAACTGATCGACTGATACAGCGTTTCCACCATTGTTTGCAGAGACTTGGTGACCACGTTGTCACTCTGAAGTGTAAAGCCCCATTCAATAAAAGTTACTTGGCCTACAATAATAATGTGTAATTTACTCGTATGTTGTGTATTTCCTGACAACATTATCTGTTTTGGATTCTTTGTGATAGACGCTTCTCAAGCCTTCTTGTACCCAAAATTGCATATGCAGTGTAACGTAAAATATGATCCCGTCATTAATTGGATGCTGCCACAGTAACATACAACAGGGAGGCAGTGAATGACCACAGCAAGTGCTCTGTGTGGTGTAATATTGGTCTTTAAACTCTCCATGCCGCCAACGTATTAAAGCCTGCTATTAAAACGCCTCTTAAGAAGGGGCAGTGAAACACTAGTAGGTCAACGATTACGTGTGTTGTAATAGAGAACCAGTAACTCGTAATAGATCTCAGCTTTAATCTTCTATAATAGAGAAATTTTTGTAACTGAACGAGCTATTATTTTCTATATAAACGCTTTTATGGTGCAGACTTTTGACCGTGTCATAATCATTTACTAGAGTCTATTTGCTTTCATCTCAGATAAGGCTGCATACCATAGCGCACAGCCCTGCGGGCCTCCTGGTGTGAATACACTCTCTGTTTCTCGTGAAGCATGAGATCACGGCCTGGGAGACACAGCACATCCATCATTATTATCTAAACAGAAGCGTGACTCGCCTGAAAACATAATATTGTGCCATTAGTCACGCCCCTCAGGTCGCTGCAGTACCACATTCCTGCGCTGCAAGACGTTGCGGGGACAAGCAGCCTTAGCCTATAAGCCGACGCCTGCACAGCACACGCCGCACGACGCAAAACACCAACTGATGAGGTAGATCGATCACCCAGAACGTGTTCTTACAATATGGCGGGCGTGTCTCGGTCCGTGTTATATGTCGAAACGCTCTCCACGCTATGCTTCTTTACATTTATTTTTCCTACTCTCCTTCTGTGCAAAATTCTAGAGTCAGCACTGACAGCACTGATCAGGAATAAGAATGAAATTCCGTGATATACCGATTTTTTTATTTTTTATTTTTGAGGTATCAACCATCAGTAAATGATACACTACTGACCATTATAATTGCTACACCCGGAAGATGACGTGCAACGGACGCGAAATTTAACCGACAGGAAGAAGATGTTGTGATATGCAAATGATTAGCTTTTCAGAGCATTGACACAAGGTTGGCGCCGGTGGCGACACCTACAACGTGCTGACATCAGGAAAGATTCCAACCGATTTCTCATACACAAACAGCAGTTAACCGGCGTTGTCTGGTGAAAGGTTGTTGTGATTCCTCGTGTAAGGAGGAGAAATGCCTACCATCACGTTTCCGACTTTGATGAAGGTCAGATTGTAGCTCGCGTTGGTCGAGATCCAATGACTGTTAGCAGAATATGGAGTCGGTGGTGGGTTCAGGAGGGTAATACGGAACGCCGTGCTGGATCCCAATGGCCTCGTATCACTATCAGTTGAGATGACAGGCATCTTATCCGCATGGCTGTAACGGGTCGTGCAGCCACGTCTCGATCCCTGAGTCAACAGATGGGGACGTTTGCAAGACAACAACCATCTGCACGAACAGTTCGACGACGTTTGCACCAGCATGGACTATCAGCTCGGAGACCATGGGTGCGGTTACCCTTGACGCTGCATCACAGACAGGAGCACCTGCGATGGTGTACTCCACGACGAACCTGGGTGCACGAATTGCAAAACGTCATTTTTTCGGATGAATCCAGTTTCTGTTTACAGCATCATGATGGTCGCATCCGTGTTTGGCGACATCGCGGTGAACGCACATTGGAAGGGTGGATTCGTCATCGCCATATTGGCGTATCATCCTGCGTGATGGGATGAGGTGCCATTGGTTACACGTCTCGGTCACCTCATGTTCGCATTGACGACACTTTGAACAGTGGCCGTTACATTTCAGATGTGTTACGATCCCTGGTTCTACCCTTCATTAGATGCCTACGAAACCCTACATTTCAGCAGGATAATGCACGACCGCATGTTGCAGGTCCTGTACGGGCCTTTCTGGATACAGAATATGTTCTACTGCTACCCTGGCCAGCACATTCTCCAGATCTCTCACTAATTGAAAACGTCTGGTCAATGGTGGCCGAACAACTGGCTCGTCACAATACGCCCGCCACTACTCTTGTTGAACTGTGGTATCGTGTTGAAGCTGCAGGGGCAGCTGTACCTGTACACGCCATCCAAGCTCTGTTTGACTGAATGCCCAGGCGTATCAAGGCCAGTGGTGATTGTTCTGGGTACTGATTTCTCAGGATCTGTGCACTCAAATTGGGTGAAAATGTAATCACATGTCATTTATAGTATAATATATTTGTCCAATGAATACTCGTTTATCATCTGCATTTCTTCTTGGTGTAGCAATTTTAATGGCCAGTAGTGTACATAGAGAAGAAATTTGCATAAATGATGAACAGTCTTTGCCATTTAAAATCATTACATCGTGGACAATCACTACGAAGTGCTTTTCTTAATGCTTTCACCACTTTCACCTTTGCTTTGTTAATTTGCAACCTAAATCCTACTAAGGGCAGAGGCACACCAAAGCGCAAAATGAGATAGGAACATCTATGTCTTCTACGTACTAAATACATGTCTATTTCTCATATAACACAGAGAAAATATTTTTCACAAAGCAAACTGGAGCAAAAACCAACAGACACATTGCTACCACCTTGTAAAATGCACTCTAGCCTTGATAATCGCTTCAGTTCAGTAAGGAGGAGAGTTACTGACTGATGTTTGCATCCAGTAGAGTTACGGAACTGGACGATTGTTGGCTGCCATTTCCTACGGCATAAAAACAGGTGATTTAGCGGGATAAACGAGGTGTGACAGTGTGTCTAAGTGTTCGTCAAACAATGGCATGTATGTGCAGCCCTGTGAAAACGGTTTTTATCCTGTTGGATGATGCGAGTGTACACAACGTACTCATCATGAAGATAAAGAAAGTGCAAGACAGTCACCGAGAATTTTGAAATAAATATCGCAGTTCCCGTTCGCGGTAACCCGGATGACTCAGCCCAAGTCGTAGTACGAAAAACGCCCCCAATACATCATAGTGCCACATTCAGTCTGCACTACACCTTCCACATACCTTCCCACAGAATCGTGGCCGGTCTCGAAAACTTAGATCATTTGAAACCAGTCAAAACTGCTAGTCTTGTACCGCAATACACGCATCCAACCAGCTACGGCCCAGTTTATATGCTATTTGAGCAACAGCATATGTGCAGCTTTACGTGTCAGTATGAGGAATGGCCTTTTATGAAGCACAGGACTTCAATGTTCAATCTATGCATTTCTGTTTGCAACGTCGACCTTAGAGATGGGCCGGCGTTCACTGATACCACTAATTTCGATCAGGTTTGAAGCCGATGGTCACTGAAAACGTATGACACTCGTTTTCGTTCCCTGTCGGTTAACATCTTTATACAACCGTTGTCTTACGCCGTGTTACATGGCAGCAAGTTGTACAAGCTTTCTTTTAGACATGTTGGACAGTTCGCTTTGACACACCATTAAATAAGGCAACGTCATTGACAGTGTGGTAATGGGCGCGTCCAAATACGAGAGCTCCTTTCTGCAGCTGTGCCACGTCGATCTACACTATGTGATCAAAAGTATCCCGACACCTGGCTGAAAATGACTTACAAGTTCGTGGCGCCCTCCATCGGTAATGCTGGAATTCAATGTGGCATTGGTCCACCCTCCGCCTAGATGACGCTTCCACTCTCGCAGGCATACGTTCAACCAGGTGCTGGAAGGTTTCTTGGGGAATGGCAGCCCATTCTTTACGGTGTGCTACACTGAGGAGAGGTATCGATGTCGGCTGGTGAAGCCTGGCACGAAGTCGGCGTTCAAAATCATAGCAAAGGTGTTCTATAGGTTTCAGGCGAGGACTCTGTGTAGGCCAGTACATTACAGGGATATTATTGTCGTGTAACCACTCCGCTACAGGCCGTGCATTATGAACACGTGCTCGAACGTGTTGAAACATGCAATCGCCATCCCCGAATTGCTCTTTAACAGTGGGAAACAAGGCCTGTGCTGTGATAGTGCCACACAAAACAACAAAGGATGTAAGACCCCTTCATGAAAAACATGATCACACCGAAACACCACTGCCTCCGAATTTTACTGATGGCACTGCTACACACACTGGCAGATGAGGGTCACTGGGCATTCGCTTTACCCACACTCTGCCATCGGATGGCCACGTTGTCACTCCACAGAACGTTTTTCCACGGTTCAATCGTCCAATGTTTACGCTCCTTACACCAAGGGAGGCGTCTTTTGGCATTTACCGGTGTTATGTGTGGCTTATGAGCAGCCGCTCGACCATGAAGTCCAAGTTATATCATCTCCCGCCTGTCATAGCACTTGCAGTGGATCCTGATGCGGTTTGGAATTCTTGTGTGATGGTCTGGATAGCTGTCTGTCTATTACAAATTGCGACCCTCTTCAACTGTCGGCGGTCTCTGTCATTTAACAGACGAGGTCGCCCTGTACGCATTTGCGCAGTACGTGCCCCTTCAAGTTTCCACTTCACTATCACATCGGAAACAGTGGCCCTAGGAATGTTTAGGAGTGTGGAAATCTCGCGTACAGACGTATGACACAAGTGACACTCAATCACCTGACCACGTTCAAAGTCCGTGAGTTCAGCGGAGCGCCCCATTCTCCTCTCTCACGATGTCTAATGACTACTGAGGTCGCTGATATGGAGTACCTAGCAGTAGGTGGCAGAACAATGCACCTAATATGAAAAACGTTTGTTTTTGAGGGTGTCCGGATACTTTTGATCACAGAGTGCATCTTAGTGTGCTGCTTCCATAGAATCGAGTGGGGCGTACGTATCACTGCACTACAACAGCAGTGCAGAGTCACATGTCTCCCTAGCACCAATTCTACATCATCGACAGCGCGTGAAAGCGAACAGTGTTCTCATTTGAGGAGGTGACTAATACCATATTTTGATCAGTGAGTTTGTAAGACCACTTTTGCGACTCATCTTGGGAAACAAAATAGTAACTTCAAACTAAAACTAAAATCAGTTATTTTCTCATTTTCTAATCAAAATAAAATTCCAACAGTATTATATAACTGTGGCCGCAATCTATGGAAAGATTATCAACAGTTTGCCTAGTGAGCCATTTGGAGAAGATTAAGCTAATTAAAACGATTGCAAGCATTAGGTGTTAATAAGCTACAAGAGCGGTATACCGGGCATTTGAGTGCGGTACTTGAAAATGGAGAAAGACCGAAATATTTATTTACAACAGAATAAACTGTTTATACACCCAAATAATGTAACTTTAATTATAAATAAAACAAAATGTGTCAGTTTTTCAGTCGCTGAACCTAGAGGATGCGCCTGTAGCTGCAACAGCTGTATCAGTTTGTCTAATACCCAGTAATTTAGTTTAGTCTGTGTCATTTACTCTGTCAAGAAGTGAACCGGACCAGGATATTATTTCTGTGTAGGCTAGTGTTTAATACCTAAATCTTTTTACGTAAATTTCAGCGCTTATTTTTGTGTGAGAAGACTGTCTCCTGATGTTTTCCACCATTCGAAGCGTCACGTCAGGTGACTGAGTGTGAATCTGTTGCTCAGAGGCAATCACAGAGGACAGAGGACAAGCATGTAACTGTGGCAGTTTGTCTAACACACAGAAATTTAATGTTGTTTCAGTTTTTTACTTACTTTTGAGAAGAAGTAAACTTTATTGTGTATTTTATTGTGTAAACTAGTGTTTATTAACTTATTCTAAGTTTTTTCCATAACTTTTTGCGCATTAACATTTCCAGGGACAGATGTGAACTCTGACCACAATCTATTGGTTATGAATTGTAGATTAAAACTGAAGAAGCTACAAAAAAGTGGGAATTTAAGGAGATGGGACCTGGATAAAGTGAAAGAACCAGAGTTTGTAGAGAGTTTCAGGGAGAGCACTAGGGAACGATTGACAAGAATGGAGAAAAGGAATACAGTAGAAAGAGAATGGGTAGCTTTGAGGGATGTAGTAGTGAAGACAGCAGAGGAACAAGAAGGTAAAAAGACGAGGGCTAGTAGAAATCCTTGGGTAACAGAGGAGATACTGTATTTAATTGATCCAAGGAGAAAATACGAAAATGCAGTAAATGAAGCAGGCAAAAGGGAATACAACCGTCTCAAAAATGAGATCGACAGGAAGTGCAAAATGGCTAAGAAGGCATGGCTAGAGGACAAATGTAAGGATGTAGAGGCTTACTTCACTAGGGGTAAGATAGATACTGGCTACAGGAAAATTAAAGAGACCTTTGGAGAAAAAAGAACCACTTGCATGAATATCAAGAGCTCAGATGGAAACCCAGTTCTAAGCAAAGAAGCGAAAGCAGAAAGGTGGAAGGAGTATATAGAGGGTCTATAGAAGGACGACGTTCTGGAGGACAATATTATGGAAATGGAGGAGGAGGTAGAAGAAGATGAAATGGGAGGTATGATACTACGTGAAGAGTTTGATAGAGCACTGGAAGACCTAAGTCGAAACAATGCCCCGGGAGTAGACAACATTCCATTAGGACTACTGATAGCCTTCGTAGAGCCAACCCTGACAAAAAACTACCATCTGGTGAGCAAGAAGTATGAGACAGGCGAAATACCCTCAGACTTCAAGAAGAATATAATAACTTCAATCCCAAAGAAAGCAGGTGTTGACAGATATGAAACTTACCGAACTATCAGTTTAATAAGGCACGGCTGCAAAATACTAACACGAATTCTTTATAGACAAATGGAAAAACTGGTGTCAGAGACAGAAAAGGACCTGGAAGAGCAGCTGAACGGAATGGACAGTGTCTTGAAAGGAAGATACGAGATGAACATCAACAAAAGCAAAATGAGGATAATGGAATGTAGTCGAATTAAGTCGGGTGATGATGCGGGAATTAGATTAGGAAATGAGACGCTTAAAGTAGTAAAAGAGTTCTGCTATTTGGGGAGCAAAATAACTGATGATTGTCGACGTAGAGAGGATATAAAATGTAAACTGGAAACGGCAAGGAAAGAGTTTCTGAAGAAGAGAAATTTGTTAACATCGAGTATAGATTTAAGTGTCAGGAAGTCGTTTCTAAAAGTATTTGTATGGAGTGTAGCCATGTATGGAAGTGAAACATGGGCGATAAATAGTTTGGACAAGAAGAGAATAGTAGCTTTCGAAATGTGGTGCTACAAAAGAATGTTGAAGGTCATGTGGGTAGATCACATAACTAATGGTGAGGTATTGAATAGAATTGGGGAGAAGATAAATTTGTGGCACAACTTGACCAGAAGAAGGGATCGGTTGGTAGCACATGTTGTGAGGCATCAAGGGATCACCAATTTAGTATTGGAGGGTAGCGTGGAGGGTAAAAATCGCAGAGGGAGACCAAGAGATGAATACACTAAGCAGATTCAGAAGGATGTAGGCTGCAGTAGGTACTGGGAGATGAAGAAGCTTTCACAGGATAGTGTAGCATGGAGAGCTGCATCAAACCAGTCTCTGCACTGAAGACCACACACAACAACAACAACTTTGTTTAAGGTGAATTTGTCAGCTGGTGTAGACGAGAGGCTGCGTAGCAGATCAAACTTAGATTGCACTAAGCGGCGATTTGATTTTGTGTTGCGTTACTTGTAATATTGACAAGAATTTGTTAAAGATGGATAAGGATTGTGCGTTTTGTGTCCGGAGGCAAGGGGGATTGTCCGGAAACAGGTGGAAGCTTTGCTGTCAGTGGTCAACAGGCTTCAGACTGTTGCCCTCCGCTGCGGTGGCATTGGGATCTTAGGCGAATGCGTTGGCACCTCTGGAGCCTTTAGTGCTGCGTGGAACTCCTGTTGTGCTGCACCTCCCGAGACTCTCGTCCCTACCTGTCGACATTTGCATGCCGTTGTTTGGCGTACGTAGGCGAAATCGTGAAACTCAGGCAGAAGACGAACGAGGGTAGATGCCGCACGGCTGCCCCCCATACGCCTCAAAAGCAGGTTTGAGGTATTGTCCACTGCTGGAAGTACAACTCAGCCAGTATGAGACGCGTCGCCTCTCGGGATCACGGTCGATCTTCCTGAGAAGGCTGGGCAAGTGCAGAGGTTGAGATTGCTACTCACTGCAAGCTCCAATGTCAGGTGGGTCATGTAGCCCCTCAGGGAAATAGCGGGCAGATCTGGAGAGAAGGCCAGTGTCCACCCTGGTTGCTTGTTGGGCGCTCTCGTCCAGGGTACGGAGGAGGCTCTGCTGATAGCGATTGAGCGTGCTGGATGCACACAGCTGCAAAGCGTCACTCGTGTAAGCACGATAACGTTTGTTGCCTGAGATCAGAGGCCATGAGCGATTCCCACAGGCGGGTGGCTGATTTGGTGAACACAGCTTGCCTCGCCCGCGGGGTGCAAGTAGAACTTTAGTTTTGTAGCATCATTCTCAGAATCGGCCGCAGTCCTCTGGTTTGGAGTCGGCTGGGAGCCGTAAACCAGAGGCTCAGACTACCTGTGACGATCTTGCCTGCAGATTTCTCGGCAGCTATCGGATGGAGAAATATAGGGCCCCTTCATAGGCCATGCGTACAGTAGATGCAGGAAGCGGCTATCAGGGTAGCCGAGTACGCGTAGAATTTTTAGGGTAGACGTATCTATTGACAGATCTGAAAAGGCGGATTCTGGGTATAGACAGGACAGCATTCGTCATAGCAGAACGGAGAAAGAAAATGTTAATATAGTAGCAATTGACTGCAGGTGCATCTGTGGAGAGGTTCCAGAACTAATCTCACTTCTAAAAGATAACTGTGCCACGTAGCACTAGGGACAGAAAGCTGGCTCAAATCGGATGTCAGTACCAACGAAATTCTAAACGCCAATTGGAAATTATAACGCAAAGATGGGTTAAACAGTGCTGGTAGATGCATGTTTATGGCAATTAGTTAATATCGAATGAGGTTTAGTGCGACTCACAATGCTAAATAACTTGGGTGAAGATAAGTGTTACGGATGGATCAATTATGGTCATGGTTACGAACGCTTTTATAGACCCCCTGCCGGAGCAACACTTACTGGCTGTACGACTCAGGGGAAACTTGAATACTTCGCGTAAATTTTCTGCTCATGTTAAAATTTTAGGTGAAAATTTTAACTTACCAGCTATAGACTGGTAATAGGCACAAAGACTCAGTGAAATTGTTGAAAACCCTTTATCCGGAAATTACCTTTAGGAGTTAACCAGAGAACCGATTTGTGAAGATGCTGACAAACAGACCCGAACTTTTCTACTCCGTTAGCGCAGATCACGGGATCAGTGATCGTAAGTCCGTTACACAATCACTGAACACGGCTGTAAATAGGAACACAAGGTAGAAAGCTCTTTCTGTTTATCAAGAGATGCAAGAATCAGACTTCAAATTACATGTCAGGTCATCATGAAAGTTGCATCTCCAGCATTTATAATGTTGTACATCAATGGAGAAAGCTGAAGAGCATCGCAGAAAAAGGCTTTAGACACTTCTTTGCCGTGTACATTCGTGAGGGGTAGAAAATATCCATCTTGCTTTGGCAAGCCTGTTAGAAAGCTGCTACGAAAGGAAATAAAGCTTCACTTCAAATTTAAAAGTAGCCGAATGCTCACTTACAGAGAAAACCAATTGTAGCCAAAATCAGCATAATGAGGGCTATAAGTGAAGGGTACAACGAATTCCAAAGTGAAATTACATCTACCAACTTGACAGAAAATCGTAATTTTTGATCATTTGTTAAATCAATAAACGGATCTAAGCCATCCATCGAGTCACTCTGTGACTACAATAGCATTAAAATAGAAAATGAGACAGAAAAGGCCCGTGTACTAACCGTCTTTTTCCAAATCTTTTTCACAAAGGAGTCTCGCACTGTAAGACCTCCTTTAAATTGTCGCACGAAAGACAAATGACCAAGGAATAGAAAAGCAACTTAAATCGTTCAACAGAAGAACGGTCACTGTATCTGACAGGATACCAATACGGTTCTGCACAAAGTATGGGAAGGACCGTGTCCCTCTTTTAGCAGCAAGTCTCTAGAGGAGCGAAACATTCCTTATGATTGGAAAAAAGCACAGCTCATTCCCAGTTTCATGTAGGATTGTTGAACAGACGTACAAAACTATAGGCCCGTATTTCTGACGTCGGTGCGTTGTGGAATTTTGGAACATGTGATATGCTCGCGTATTATGACACTTCAGGAGGCAGAAAATCGCTTCTGTAGGAATCAATATGGGTTCCGAAAACCGCAATCGTGTGAAATCAAGCTCGCTCTGTTCTTCTACGAGACAAAGCAGTGGACACAAGGTGCCCAGGTAAATACCGTGTTCTTTGACTACCGCAAGGCACTCGATACATTTCTGCACTGCGCCTAATCTACAATACAAGAACGTACGCAGTATCAGACCAGCTGTGCGACTGGATTGACGAGTTTTTAGCTAACAGAACACATAATGTCATTCTGAACAGAGTTCGGGTGCACACCAAGAAGTGTTATAGAACCATTGCTTTTGACTCCGCTGCTTCCCTCGCATAGACTGTATAGTATGCATAGATTGTTTTTGTTTCTCTTTAATCGAATTCACAAATTGCAACACCTTCGAAACTTTTTAACTTTTCACGCTAATTAAGGCCATAGCGGCGTAGTCTTTTCCGAAGGTACTTCTGACAAAAAAGCGATTCTAATACCTGGAGTCCAAGGGTTTGGTTAATCACGCCGCTTGCATTTTTGTGGTGATATTCTTATTGAAACTTTCGTCCCCTAATACAGATTTATTTTTATCTGGCTGAAATTGAGCTTTAAATTTTTTTTAACTCTCGAAATATTTACATAAAAATTTTTATCCTATATTTCAGCCCCTTATAAATTGAGTTTTCAAAAGCTCTGAAACACGTTTTTTTTTTATTTGTAACCGTGAAGTCAAATACCAGTTTTCATACGTGTAACTTTAAAATTGCTTTCATAATGAAATAATTCACTAAATTATTCGTTCCCTGTTTGACTGCTTACATGGTTTGAATTTGCAAACACACTGAAACATGTATTTTTTATTTCCAAACTAGAAGTCAAATACTTACTTTCATAAATGCAGTTTTAAAAATGCTTTAGCAGTTCTTCAATAACGATTTATTTTTTAAAAACATTCACCCACTATTAACCCTCTTAGTGGTCGAATTACAATAAATGCAGAAACAAGTTTTTTTATGTTTATGATTGAGGAACCAAATATCAATTTTTGTATTTCTAATTTCAAAACTGCTTTAACAGCGACATTTTTCAAAAAGTCTTTCATCCCCTTTTCCTCCCCTTATAAGTGGAATTTCGAACAATAGCTTCTTAAAAGGCAACTACAGTATGAGATCCGCAACCTTTTCAAATTTCAAGTTTGTGTCCTTCGCCGTTCGGGCTGGGTGATGATGATTCTGTGAATGAGTCTGGGCATATTTCCCCTTCTTAGGACTAAACTTTCCAAAAATAGTGAAACTGTGATTTTTCATTGCTAACCGAGAATTCAAATACCAATTTTCATAGATTTAGCTTTAAAATACTTTCAAAATGAAATATTTTCATAAAACACTTCACTCCCTATTTCATCCCTTAGGAATTGAATTTCCCAAAACAGTTAAATACGTATTTTTTTATTTCTGCCAGAGAAGTCAGATACAAATTTTTATAAATTAACTCAAAAATGCTTGCATAAGGAGATATAAAAATTTTCACCATAGTAAAGGCTGAAATTCCAAAAGCACTGAAACATGTATTTTGTTTTTTTATTTGTAACTGGAAAGTCAAATACCAATTTTCATAGATGCAGCTTTAAAACTGCTTTAATAGTTCTTCGATAATTTATTCAACAAAATCTTCACCCACTATTTCACCCCCATAGGAATTAAATTTCCAAAAATGTTGAAACATTTATTACTTTATTTCTGACCAAGAAACCAAACACCGATTTTCGTAGATCTAGTTTAAAAATTTCCTTAAGAGTGACATATTTTCGAAAAAAGCTCATCTCCTATTTCAAAAAATCCCTTATTAAACGACGACTACAGAATAAGATCAACACTCTCTCCCAATTTCAAATTTCTATCCTTAACGGTAAGTCGCAATGATAGAAAACTGTATCGAAATGCAGGACTCTTGGTGCAAGGAATGATTGACCCTCGATATAAACAAATGTAAAGTATTGGGAATACATGAAAAGACCCTTTATTGTACGATTACACGACTACAGAACAATCATTTGAAGCAGTTACGTCCATAAAATATCTAGAAGTATGCGTACGGAGCGATTTGAAGTGGAGCGACCACAAAAAAATTGATGGCGGGTGAGGCAGTTGCCAGACAGACTCAAGAAGGTACTTTACAAAACACTCGATCGACCAGTACTGTAATATTGCTTGTCAGTCGAAGATCTGCACCAGAAAGGAGTGATAGAGGAAATAGAGAAGAGCCAAAGAAGAGCAGCACGTTTCGTTACAGCTTCATTCAGTGAGCGCGAAAGCGTCCCGCAGATGCTCCAGTGGCCGATGGTGCAAGGGAGGCGTTCTGCATCGCGGTGTGGTCTATTGCCAAAAATTTCAAGAATCTGGGTTCCTAGAAGAGTCAACCATACATTACTTCCTCCTACATACACCACGCGAAGAGGCCATAACGACAAAATTAGAGGGATTCGAACCCACACAGCAGTCTTTCCTCCAGAGAACCACAGGCGATTCGGACAGGGGAAGGGTAAGTGATAGTTGTGCACAAAGTACCCTCAGAAACACCCTGTAAGGTGGCTCGTGGAGCATAGATGTAGAAATCAGTAGGCTTTATATCAGTCAGAGCCCTGCAGATAAATCACTTCTTTTCAATTAGTTGACAGAGAAATTAGTATGAACAGGTAGCTAGAATAGTATGTGAATTGCAGCAAGGAGCAAATGGATCGTGACATGCTGCCGCACAGAAAAAAAATTCCAGCATCTTACTAGACACATTTAGAAAATTATACTTTCAGACGTATTCTTAACGCACCGAATACACTCCTGGAAATGGAAAAAAGAACACATTGACACCGGTGTGTCAGACCCACCATACTTGCTCCGGACACTGCGAGAGGGCTGTACAAGCAATGATCACACGCACGGCACAGCGGACACACCAGGGACCGCGGTGTTGGCCGTCGAATGGCGCTAGCTGCGCAGCATTTGTGCACCGCCGCCGTCAGTGTCAGCCAGTTTGCCGTGGCATACGGAGCTCCATCGCAGTCTTTAACACTGGTAGCATGCCGCAACAGTGTGGACGTGAACCGTAAGTGCAGCTGACGGACTTTGAGCGAGGGCGTATAGTGGGCATGCGGGAGGCCGGGTGGACGTACCGCCGAATTGCTCAACACGTGGGGCGTGAGGTCTCCACAGTACATCGATGTTGTCGCCAGTGGTCGGCGGAAGGTGCACGTGCCCGTCGACCTGGGACCGGACCGCAGCGACGCACGGATGCACGCCAAGACCGTAGGATCCTACGCAGTGCCGTAGGGGACCGCACCGCCACTTACCAGCAAATCAGGGGCACTGTTGCTCCTGGGGTATCGGCGAGGACCATTCACAACCGTCTCCATGAAGCTGGGCTACGGTCCCGCACAACATCGTGCAGCCCGCCTCCAGTGGTGTCGCGACAGGCGTGAATGGAGGGACTAATGGAGACGTGTCGTCTTCAGCGATGAGAGTCGCTTCTGCCTTGGTGCCAATGATGGTCGTATGCGTGTTTGGCGCCGTGCAGGTGAGCGCCACAATCAGGACTGCATACGACCGAGGCACACAGGGCCAACACCCGGCATCATGGTGTGGGGAGCGATCTCCTACACTGGCCGTACACCTCTGGTGATCGTCGAGGGGACACTGAATAGCGCACGGTACATCCAAACCGTCATCCAACCCATCGTTCTACCATTCCTAGACCGGCAAGGGAACTTGCTGTTCCAATAGGACAATGCACGACCGCATGTATCCCGTGCCACCCAACGTGCTCTGGAAGATGTAAGTCAACTACCCTCGCCAGCAAGATCTCCGGATCTGTCCCCCATTGAGCATGTCTGGGACTGGATGAAGCGTCGTCTCACGCGGTCTGCACGTCCAGCACGAACGCTGGTCCAACTGAGGCGCCAGGTGGAAATGGCATGGCAAGCCGTTCGACAGGACTACATCCAGCATCTCTACGATCGTCTCCATGGGAGAATAGCAGCCTGCATTGCTGCGAAATGTGGATATACACTGTACTAGTGCCGACATTGTGCATGCTCTGTTGCCTGTGTCTATGTGCCTGTGGTTCTGTCAGTGTGATCATGTGATGTATCTGACCCCAGGAATGTGTCAATAAAGTTTCCCCTTCCTGGGACAATGAATTCACGGTGTTCTTATTTCAATTTCCAGGAGTGTATAATCAATAAAGAAAAACAAAATTCCGTTGTCTTAAGTTCAAATGGTTCAAATGGCTCCGAGCACAAACGGGACTTAACATCTGAGGTCATCAGTCCCCTATAACGTAGAACTACTTAAACCTAACTAACCTAACGATATCACATACACATCCATGCCCGAGGCAGGATTCGAACCTTCGACCGTAACAGTCGCGCTGTTTCGGACTGAAGATCCTTTGACTTAAGTAGTCCAGTAAATCATGCAGTGTGACAGATTCATTTGAGTGGCCCGTAGATATGCCGATAGGGCCAAATGTCTGGGGAAAAAATTGAAAGATTCAATTATGTTAATTGAATCGGACCATATGCAGGACACTGAATAAATAGAAACCCTAATAAACTTTTACAAAGCAATGACAATACCAGCTGTAGTAGTAAGCCTTGGTCATTAAAAGCTGTAAATGACCGAAGAATACAAGTTGTGGAAATGATGTTTTTAAGAAGAGCATCTGGCTGCAGACCGTCTGATAATATAAGGGATACAACAACCATCCAGGGACTATGTTTTTAAAGCATAAACAAACAGATCGCAGGTTATAGAAAAAAATGTTGGGGTCATATCATAAGACTGAAGGAAAATAAAATGCTCAAAATAATAATTAATTATTGACCAATAGAGACGCAACCAGTAGCCAGACCAAGAAAGATCAAGATAGATTTCTACTGATCCATTGTGGACATGGGATAGCGGCTAGTCAAATATTTCCCAAGGAAAATTGCCAAAAATCCGAACTCTTCGAGAAGTTATTTTATTTTTAGAACCAGTTTCGGCATTTCTATATGTCATCTTCTATATGTCACTTCATATCTAGACAACCAGATGTATCAATATTATCATACTGGAGCCATCAGTATCTGGATACCATGAATTCGTTACGCGAGTGCATCCTTCGAAGACAGGAGAACAATGTACATAATAATTTTAAAAATCCTGTCTCGTGAAGTAGCACAATTTATTTCAATGACTTCGTGTCCGCTGGCACATGTCTCGTAGGTCAACAAAGACACAGACCTACCTATATAGCTTTAGATCCTTACTTTATGTATTTGTAACCACTGCTTAAGGCTACCTCGCCTCAGTGTTAAATATAATTAAGATAAACTGGGTAAGATAGGAGAACTTTCTTCTTCAGTGAACAAAGGTGGACGTACGGAAAACGTGTAAAGATTCATTAAACAAAGACCAGGGAGGAGGATGATGAATTCGTAAGATTGCAACTGCACTCATACGAAATATATTCATCAATATTCGTGTATGGGAGTAGTGGGACAACCTATGGGTCACCCCACTCTCCATTGTTGCCAGATGTATCCAAGATGAAGGCGATGACGTCATCCAATATGGCGGCCTGTAGACTTGCAAAAGCACATGACGTCATCCAAGATAACAGCCGTGACGTCATCAAAGATGGCGGATTTTGGCGAGAAGATTGGTCAATTGGGCCACCTCCACTAACCTATCCCCCTGTCCCCTCCTCTCAGAAAATGGTGGGAAGTTCAAATTGTATCAAGACAATACAACACACCATGGCTACCTCTACTAACCTAAGAAAATGGCGGGAAAATAGGTCACTTGGGTTAGCTCCATTAACCTAAGTCATTCGACCACCACCTCTTCCTAGGAAATGGCGGAAAGAGGACTGAGCCTGTGCTGGACATAAGTCTTTATTTTGCATTCAGTCTTTATTTAAACAATTTGAGGCACTACCACTATCCAGTGTGTTCGCCACGAGGTCCGAAGTCCAACTGACCTAGTTCACAGTACTGCCACCAGAGGGTGCTGTCATCCATTCCGTGATGTAACCCAAGACGGCAGGGAAAATGGTAGGAAACTGTGTTTGTCATGACGTTCAGAGTCCATCTGAATTAGTATGCATTACTGCACCAGAGGGCGCTGTCGTCGATTCCAAGATGTAATCCAAGATGGCGGGTGAAAATGGAAGAAAACAGTGTGTTCACCATGAGGTCCAGGCTGACTACACAGTACTGCCACCAGAGATCACTGTCATCCCTCTCATCTGTTAGACTGCTTTCTCTCTCACGACCCTAATGGGACATGACTGACATGCCTACCCCACATGCACGCATACTGACATCACAGATTGTGTTCTAGAAATCTATTCCACCGCTCGCGATCCTAACGGGACATGCATGACGTGTGTAGCCTATGAGAGTGCATACTGACGTCGCAGCGTCTAGCCCATACGCGCATACTGACGTCACATATCGCGCAATAGAAATCAGCTCCACCGCTCGCGATTCTAATGGGACATGTTTACTTTTGCCATGGTGTACTGCACCCACATCTCATAGACAAAAACACACTGGTGCATAATGCGAAAAGCGCTCATCTAACAAGGTTCTCAATGTCATACAAAAGTCATATCACTATGTAAAAATAAGATCCAAGTCGAACTCTTGGAAACTGTATAATGTCCCACAAATACTTAACATTCACTTTCTTGATGTCTCAGCTTGTCTGCATAGAAAAATTCTTACCCTAACATTAACTGTTCACCAAAATATACCAGCATTTCATCTTTTCCGCTGTACACCATTCCTAAATACTAAAACAAAAATCACCATTTTGTTATCTCAAGACTTTCTAAATGATATCCTTCAGCATTTACAAAGCTAAGCTAAATATAAGAAACACTAGTCTTAATACCAGCAGCCTCGAATTACCTGTATATAGCTTTCACGTTCGAAAATCACAAAGATCGCAGACTGAGCGAGATGCAATAAAAACACTTCTCTTCCTTGATCAAGAATATATGTAACTGCATTCTCCTCAAATGAGTTCATAATATACACATAATGACTTCAGATTCAGAGGTTGAATTCAATACCATACAGTGTGTATTCCAAAAAGCATCTACACTAATAGTATGAATTTTTCGCTGTAAATCCATAAATTATCACATACTCAGTTCTCGTCGAGGTATTGGAAGCGTCTGGCTAGTTCAGCTTTCAGTCACTATTACTGCTAGTGAGCCTCCCCCGCCCCCCCAAAAAAAGTTCAACACCCATTGGTTCACGCTGAGATCATGTGATGCCATGTCATCACATCTATACAAGGAGTCACTCTCCAACAGTCTTTCTCACTCGTCCTTAGTTCGTCTCAGCGTTCATTCGTGTGGGTGTCTCTGTGTTCACTAGTTCTTTTATCAATATGAAGAGAGCTAACTCCGGCAACACCTCAGAGTGTAGTGGGAAGAAACTTAGAGTCCAGGATAAGGGATTGCCAAGTGAGTAAATAATTTCTATTTTCAGTCTAAATTTACATGTTTATGTTAAATTCGCCTTATTAATTACGTTTTCCTGTTACAGTAAAACTCACGGATTTTGTCCTCAAGTGTGAGGAGAGAGAGAAGCAGGCTGGACTGCAACACTCTCTGGATATCCAGCCTCCTGTGTTCGGTGCACAGTCAGAATTGCCTTGTGAGTATAATTTTCATTTTAATTCAAAATTTTTTCTTATTTCATACTTTCTTTTTCTAGATCACCTGAAGCAAATTCAAATTCAGTTGGAGGCAAAGCTGGGCGCTGTTCCACATAGCGTTTCTGCTGCTGCACTAGGTAATTGTTTTCTGCCCCCAGCTGTAGGTAACTGACAACAGCACCCACGTAAGTATGGAGAAAAATATGCATGTGTGACCTTTCAGTGTAACTCAGCGTTCAAAATAAATAAAATTATGTTACAGGAACAGCTCTATACGACTTTGATTTGCTGGACAGGCAGCTGGAGGCTGTTCATCAGCGGACACATGAACAGCCTCTGGCAAATAATGAGATGGCCAAGCAGCATACTTGTAAGTCTAAAAAATATATATTACCTATCTCTAATAGTAGTGCTAGTAGTAGTAGCAGTATAAAAATTTTCTTTTTTCTCTAACAAATTGGCTTATATATCTTGTTTGTTGTAGTTGTTCTAAACGAGGACCAACAAAATCGATCATATCTCTCTCTCCTTTACGATGATTACGATAATTTTTTTGAGGGTGCGGTTGAGTCACCTGATCAATTGTTTCTGCCCTGGAGCTAGAGCGAAATAGGTAATTACTCACTCTGCTTATAACCATGTGATCGTCCAGTTCTTTCTTTCACCGCGCCAGCAGTGGTAAACATAGTACTTGACTATTATTTGTTTTATCTCTTCTTGTTCTTCTTCTTTTCTTCTTCTTCTACAGCAGACACGTCTCAACACGATGTGGCGTGCATCCCGGTGGTGGCTAATCCGTCCTCCTTATCAAAGCGACGACCAGAAAGGCACGCCTCGCCTATAAGGGCACCGCTAGTCGCCGCCCGGGAAGTGCCTACCGCAGTGGCCATGGCGACCGCCCCCGGGCCTGACGCTGCCCCAGCTGCCGAGGCCGCTACACCATCACTCTGGCGTCCATGGGCAGCCCTCTCGCAGCAGCTCGATTCAGCAGCGTCTCCTCCTGTTCCGTCACGTGAAGTAGAGCGCGCACCAATATCCAACTCGCCAACTCCAACGACTACTTCTAGTCATAGTATTAGTAATAGAGAGGATCTTGTGGCCAGTGGCTGTTCGGTCCCCCATCCTTTTAGTGAAGGACATCAGGTCAATCATACC
The DNA here is from genome assembly GCF_023897955.1 of Schistocerca gregaria. Lineage (NCBI taxonomy): Eukaryota > Metazoa > Arthropoda > Insecta > Orthoptera > Acrididae > Schistocerca > Schistocerca gregaria. Next base: position 865,674,064 of record NC_064920.1, read on the forward strand.
ATACCACAGTTAGAGTACTCGGTGGTTGCTGATGCCTTTGAGAAGCGAATCTCCTTCATCTGGATCAACAACCCAGCAGGAAGGTACTACGACCCTGATAGATTTCTAAGCACATGCCTTCCTGTAGTGGAAGCGGAGCTCCTCAAGGTAGTCAATTATCCATGGTATCCCAAAATTAAATGCAGTGCAGTGCTTTGCTTTGAATTATCGCATCCCTGGTGTTGGAGACTAATATTCATTATCTTTGGGGGGGGGGGGGGCGGAATGGCGTGATAATGTGGAGCACATCAACCGCCGAGTGGTTTCGCAAATCCACCTTGAGTGCTATATTGGGCCGGTTTTCTGAGATGGAAGTGAGAGGCTCAGCTCAAGCATTCAGCAGAATTCCACAACTGGACATTCATACACATGTCTCTGATCTGGTAAATGGAGGGTCTAGCTCCCTAAAGATATAGCTGATAAGCATGCATGCATTAATGTCAAAAGTAGAAAGGATCAGTTTCGTTTTGCATGGTCAATCCTGCCTTGTGAAAGAATGTGCGATCAAAGAGATCATCCTGAGTGTCCCAGTATGTACCATGTGGATAATAATATTCATGCAGATTATAAATTTTATGTTATAGCGTTCCCTGTCAAGATACAGGACATTCCTAAATTTGAGCCACAGGATACCAGCAAATCAGTTAATGTTTACGGCCTGGAGAAGAAAAGCAAGTCAGATGAGCAAGACAACCATATCGTCGTCAGCCCCTCCCTTTCTCAAAATTTCCGGTGAGTGTAAGGTGCATGTAAACATGCTGCTCTTCTCTGAAGGTGATAATTATCACTATGTTGGATCAAAGACATGTCCCGACTCCTTTCCTCTCAACTATCATCTGATCATCGCATAAAACATATTTGCTTAAGGTGCCTCAGTTATCTCACATTAGACAAGGTATTAGCAGCGCATCTAGTAGACTGTTCTCCCAAGGACCCCATCCGAGTTATTATGCCTACTGAGGACAACAGTTTCATTATGTTCAAGAATGCTCACCAGGAGCTATGCCCATTTACAGAGTACACCGACTTTGAGTGACTCCTCGCTCCTGTGACCCGCTGTGACGGTGACCCTACAGCCTCACATACCGCCTTTACAGAAAAACACGTACCATATGCAGCAGCGCACCAAATTGTATTTTCATATGACTCCAGTCTTAACCACTACAAATCTTACATGGGGGACAGCCCTGCGGTTTGGTTGCTAACTGAGCTCTAAAAACTTTCATGGGAGGTTGTTAAGCTTCACAGCGGCAACGCTCCCATGACCAAATCGAAGGACAATGAAGATTTGTATAATAACGCTGTTGATAGTCATATCTGTGGGCTGCTGTTAGACAGAAAAGCGCAATGTCCTCGTAGGGACCATTGTTATCTTGCCGAGAAGTTCTGTGGTGCAGCTCACAATGAGTGCAATTTGAAGTACCAGCTACTTAAACACATGCCCGTTTTCTTCCACAATTTAAGCGTGTAGGACGCTCACTTTCCAGTTGAGCACTTGGCTGATTTCCGCTTGGAGAACAATCAGGTCACTGTCCTATCTGAGAGCGTCGAGAATTACATTTCATTCTCCAAATGAATGACGCCAAGAAATTATGCTCCGCTTCCTTGATACGCTACGGCAGGCACCAATCAGGAAACTCGTTGAAACTCTACCCCAGAGGGATATGCACATCACTCGATCTGCATTTCCCGACAAGGGAAAGTTTCAACTTGTGACTAGGAAGAGGGTTTCCCCTTATGAGTGTATGTATAGTATGAAGACACTCAACGAAACCAGACTACTTCACACAACTGCATTCTCCAGCAACCTTACATTCGATGCCACAATGGATGCAGAGTATCAGAATGCCTTGAATGTCTGGCGGGAATTCGTTATTTCCACATTAGGAGTGTACGCACGGCTTTACACAGACACAGATGTGCACTTACTTGCAGACGTTTTCGAGAAATTTTGAGGTCTATGAATGACCACACATTCTCTGGATCCCGCCTTTCATTACACGGCACCTGGGTTGTCTTCGGACGCAATGCCCAAGAAAACGAGCTGGAGCATTGAATTATTGACCGATGCTGACATGCTTCTTTTCTTAGAGCGTGGGATCTGGGGGGAGGAGGGAGACTATGCCAGTGTGTGCACAGGCACGTGAAGGCAAATAATCTTGGATGGGTGACAGATTCAATGCATCTCTTGATGTAACTCAATGCGAATGACTTATACGGGCACGCCATGCAGCAATCACTGCCTATTGGTGAGTTTCGGTGGGTGCCCGAACCTGAATGCAAGGGATTAGGTGGAAAAGTTATGGGGGGTATGGCAGCTGATTCTGCTGTAGAGTATGTGCTGGAGGCAGAACTCACATACCCTATTAGTAAGCATGATGTGCAAATCGATTTGCCGCTGTGTCCAGAGCAACTAGTTTCGCGAGGAGGCTCCACACCAAAACTGATGACAACACTGGGGCATAAGAGGAGATACATTATTCATTGTCTTAACCTCCAGCAATGTCTCAGCTTGGATATGGAGCTGGTTTAGAATCACCCGGGACATGTGATTTTTAGAAAGATTTTTATAAATCAATGAATTATTCAATTTTCGGTAAAAAATGGAAAATCTGAGGGGACGGCGTGAAATTTTGATTACAATTGAATGGGATGGGCGTTATGGCATTGCCAGACCAAATTTTAAGCAGGTCACCATATTCAATAAGAACTTTATTACTATGAAGATGGCGAAGATTGCAGTAGAGTTTACCAAACCTATTTATGTGAGGACATGCATAGGAGACCTATCCAAACCCCACATGGATCGTTTTCATTATGAGTTTGCAAAACCTCATTTCGCAGATCCTAAATTACTTTATATGGATACAGATAGCTTCATCTATTGAGTGAAGAACTACGACCCATATGATTTAATTGGGTGCCACAGAATTCGACAAATCCTCATACACGGCCGATAATCCTTATGGTATTGTTCCACAGAACAAGAAGGTTATTGGTCTTATGAAGGACGAGGCGAATGGACTGCCGATTGTGGAGTTTGTAGGTCTACCATCAAAAATGTATGTGTATCGCACATTGGAAGGTGCCACCCAGAGGCGGGATAAGGGTGTGTGTTGCGTGGCAGCGAGAGCCCTCTCTATCGAGGACTATTTGCGGTGCCTGTGTAGTGGTGTTCATGGTGCTGCACTGCAACCGCCACATATGGTATAGCAGACCAGTATTCTATCGAGAGGACATGAGGTGTACAGTGTGCTACAGTCTAAAATTGGTCAATCGCATCATGACAAAAAAAGCGTCATTTGCGATGACAGGATTGAAACTCGGCCGTACTCACACTACTCAGGGGCAGGGGACTCTGAGCGATAGTGAGAGAGAGAGAGAAAGAGAGCGAAAGAGAGAGAGAGAGAGAGAGAGAGAGAGAGAGAGAGAGAGAGTCTGCAGGATAGTAGTATGACCATTTTATCATAGTGTAAGTAATTTTGTGTGTGTGTGTGTGTGTGTGTGTGTGTGTGTGTGTGTGTGTGTGTGTGTGTGTGTGTGCGTGGGTGGGTGGGTGGGCGGGTGGGTGGGTGGTCGGGAGGGTGGGTGTGTCATGTAAATATTTTTGTGTACTATGTACATGTGTGTATACATGCATAGAGAGAGAATGTGTGGAAAAGAAAGGATAAAAAAAAAAAAGAAATTATGTTTATATATGCACAACATATGTGTGAAAGAAAGAAAAAACCATAAACAAAAAATATTAAAAAAGGCAAAAAGAAGAAAAATTGAGAATTGATTTATTTGTTCATACGCAATGTCTGTGTAGCCTGTATATACCATGTGAGTATTGTAAATAGAATAGCTTTTAAGCTTATCACCTGCTGCTAGCCATCCAAGTAGGAATAGTTTTTAAGTGTACATACAGCACACTGCCCATCAGAATTGTTATTGTAAAAACCTTTCCTATTGTGGACTCTTGAAATTAGATTCTAATCCTGCCCAATTCATTAGAATTATTGTAAAAGCTATGCTACTGCGGCGTGGAATTTAGTTGTAGTAGTAAAGAAAGTATTTCTGCATTAGTTATTAGCATAGTTTTATGAAAAGAAAATTTCGTACCAGTGTTACTGTTGTAGCGTGTAAGTTAAAAATATTTCTGCATTGGAATAGCAGAGACAATTTGTACTTCAAGAATACTATATTGTACCTCAAGAATTATATTGTACCTTAATAACTATATTGTATTCGTGAGAACTGAATAAAGCAAGGAAAAAATTAGTCAGCATACATCTTTGTTGTTATTTACAAACATAAACCCTATCCCCTATTGCATTACGTATGTTTATATAAAGGGTGTTTAGAAATGAATATTGGGGTTTTAACGCTTTCTAATATTTATTATATTAAACTCACAGTTATAAACGATAGCCCGCATCTCGTGGTCGCGCGGTAGTGTTCTCGCTTCCCACGCCCGGGTTCCCGGGTTCGATACCCGGCGGGGTCAGGGATTTTCTCTGCCTCGTGATGGCTGGGTGTTGTGTGATGTCCTTAGGTTAGTTAGGTTTATGTAGTTCTAAGTTCTAGGCGACTGATTACCATAGATGTTAAGTCCCATTTTTATAAATGATAAGTCAAATAAAAGAGCAACTCAAACAATTTTACCAAGAACCTTAGAAATGCTCAATGTGAGCACTGAGGACTAAGGACTGAGAAAGAAGAACGCAGAGATTGTGAGGTAAATATTCATTTATTTATCATCCAACTTAAAAGTAATTTTACATTTTCATAAGCAGACACAGCAACACCTTTTTCGTACATGTTCTTGAGTCAATGGAGAGAAGGACACCTGTAGAATTCCAGGTCTTGAATAGCAGCAAACTCAGAGATTCGACGCATCCATGAGATCTTTTCCTTCCCATTCAATTAGACGATGGTTTCCGTGTGATCGGTTAATTTAAGTGCCGTCACCATATCTTTATAGAGTATGTCAGGATCATCCCAATGAATTCGATCTATAGAAATGTGTTAACCACTTTGCACTCTTCCATGTCTTAGCACACTTCACATACCTGAAAGACCACAGTTACGCAATGTTTGCTGAGAATGTCCCTATTATTCCATCATATTGTGTGTACGCTGCCACATCTTTGAATATGAACTGTCTACACTCATCATCATAGAAACTCGCTACGAATTTCTCTCCTGTGCCAACCTTTCCACCTCAGAGGAGCAATTGCGACCTACGTCCTCAGTTATTAGCTGGATGTATTCCAATCTGTCTTCCTCTACAGTTTTTATCTTCTACAGCTCCCTCTTGTACCATGGAGGTTACTCGCTGATATCTTAACAGATTTCCTGTAGTCCTGTTCCTTTTTCTTGTCAGCGATTTCCGTATATTCCTTTCCTCACTGGGCCACCTCCTCATTCCTTACCTTCTTCTGTAGTACCACATCTCAGTTTTCCCACAGTACATGTTTCACAACCAAACAATGCTCTGCTCCAAACGCACGATTCTCAGAAATTTCTTTCTCGCGTTAAGCCTATATTTGATACTAGTAGACTTGTCTTGTCCAGGAATGCCTTTTTCGCCAGTGCTAGTCTGCTTTTTGTCGTCCTTGCTCCATTCATCGTGGGTTATTTTGCTGCCTAGGTGACAGAATTCCTTAACTTCCTCTGCTCGTGATTACCAATTCTGATGTCGAGTATCTCGCTGTTCTCATTTGCGCCGGCTTTCATTAATTTCGTTTTCTTCGATTTTCTCAGTCCATACAATGTACTCATTACACGATTCCATGCAATGCTCCCGTAATTCTTCTTCACTTTCACTCAGAATGGCAATCTCATCAGCGAATATTATCATTGATATCCTTTCACCATAAATTTTAATCCCAGTCTTCATTATTTCTTTCATTTCCATCATTGCATCTTCGTGTATTGATTGAACAGTAGGGACGAAATACTACAGCCCTGTCTTTCGCCCTTTTTAATCGGAGCACTTCGCTCTTGTTCTTCCATTCTTCTTCTTCCCTCTTTGTTCTTGTAAAAATTGTTCATTTCCCATCTTTCCATATGGTTTACCCCTGTTTTCCTCAGAATTTCGAAAGTCTTGAACCATTTATCCTTGTCAATGCTTTTTTCAGGTCGACAAATGCTCCAATGGTGTCTTGATTTTTCTTCAGTGTTGCTACCATTATCAGCCTCAACGTCAGAACTGCCTCTCTGGAGCGTTTGCGTTTCCTAAAGCCAAACTGATCATCATCTAACAGATCTGCAATTTTCATTTCAACTCTTCTGTATATTACTCAAGTCAGCAACTTGGAATCATCGGCTGTAAACTGACTGTGTGATAATTCTCGCACTTATCGGCTCTTGCCATGTTTGGAATTGTGTAGATGACGTTATTTCGAAAGTTTGATGGTATATCGCCAGTACCATACATTCTACACGCCAACGTGAACATTCATTTTATTGACACTTTCCCCAATGATCTTAGGAATTCCGATCGAATTCTATCTAGCCTTTCTGCCTTATTTGATCTTAAGTCGTCCAAAGCTTATTCAAATTCTGATTTTAGTACTGGATACCCTATCTCTTCCCTGTCGTTCCCTGTTTCTTCTTCTATCACATCATCAGACAGGTCCTCCCCTCATACAGTCCTTAAATATATTGTTTGCACCTACTCGCTCTCTCCACTTAAGGGGGGTAGGACGTCAAACGGGCCGACTTGGAGCAGGAGAGGTATCACAGGACATTTTATTTTGTACTGTCTATACTTTTACAAATAAATTCATAAAACTTTGTCAGCACGACAAGGAAGGATTCAGGATTCACACTCATAGCAGTAGAAGTGCAAAAACATAAAAAATATTTTTTTTAGATATGAAATCTCATCATTTTTTCACTTACTGTAGGCTGCATTTGTTGCTATACGACATTTTTCTTCACAAGTAAGAGAGATCTTTGATGAATTTTGCACAGCATATAAACCGTACATACAGGTGTATGAAACTCTAAAATTTTCCAAATTTATTAAAAACTGTGGTAAAAATTGAGATAATTAACTACAAAATTTGATTTTTTTCTAAACATAAAGTTTAAAACGTAACAGCTCATTCATTTTTTCATAAAATAAATACATTCTAGAGTTTCAGACACCTATAAGTATGGTTTGTGTGCTGTGCAAAATTCGTCGAACAGTCTCTCTTACTTATGAAGAAAACTGTACCTATAGCAACAAATGCAGCCAGTAGTAAGTGTAAAATGATGAAATTTCTCATGTAAAAAAAATATTTTGCTATGTTTTTGAGCTTCCGCTGCTACGATTGTGAATCCTGAATCCTTCCTGGTCATGCTGACAAAGTTTCATGAATTTACTTGTAAAAGTATAGAGAGTGGAAATGAAATTGTCCTGTGATGCTTCTCGTGCTCCAAGTCGGCCAGTTTGACGTTCTACCCGTCTTAACACGGGACTTCCTATTGCACTCGTAATGTTACCTACCTTACTTTTAACTTCACCGTAGGCAGTTTTGACTTTTCCATATGCTGAGTCAGTCCTTCCGACAGTCATTTTTTTCGATTTCTTCAAATTTTTATGCAGTCATTTCGCCTTTGCTTCCGTGCACTTCCCATTTATTTTGTTCCTAAGTACTTGTATTTCTGTATTCCTGAGTTATCCTACAAGATTTTGTACTTCCTTCCTTCGTCGATCAACTGAAGTATTTCTTCTCTTATTCATGGCTTGTTCGCGTACCTACGTTTCTCTTTCCAGCTTCTGCGACTAGCCTTTTTTAGGGATATCTATTCCTCTTGAACTGAACTACCTATTAAGCTGTTCGTTATCGCAGTACCTATAGCCTCAGACCACTTCAAGCGTATCTCTGAACAGTTCGCAGCATCCACTGTCAGCCCTACCTTCCTTCTTGTAACGAATCCTACTTCCATTATACCACTTTCTGCTGTTGTTGATGTTACCCTTTACTCGTATGTCCAGAAATCCTTTGACCAGAAATCCTTGCCTTCTTTCCTGTTCACTACTCTTAACCCAGTGCATCTAGCTTGAGCCCGTGCAGTTCCCTTTTCTGACTTTCTAGCTTCCCTTTGAAACGTCCCCTTAGAACAATTATACAAAACTGTGCTTAAACTGGCACACAATATTTTTTAGCGAAACGCAATCTGACTTTCAAAAATCCCTACAAAAGAATGCCCCAGACTAACATTAACCTATACCTTTCACAAATCACTTACCTCTCCAAAAATCTTCGTTACTCGAACTACTGCAATACAGCGAGCGCCACTACTGCCAACTAAATAAAAGATTCAAACTACTGAAGGCACTAACTACTGATAGGCATAGTTAGCAAATGAAAGATTTTGATAGAGAACAAACAATGTATTTACCTTAATAGTCATAATATATATAGCAGTTCATAACATCCAGTCTTACAAATTTCAAAACTCCGCCATCTCTCTCCCCACGTCCACCACTGCTGGCGGCTCACCTCCAACTGCGCAACGCTACGAGCTGTTAACATCCAGCTGCCCAACACTACAATGGCGAGTATTAGAACAATGCCAACCAGCCACAGACCGCACACAGCACAGCCAGTGATTTTCATACAGAGCGCTACGTGGCGTTACCAAATAAAAAAAAAACTAAACAGCCTACATACACCTTGTACGTTCAAATTTTTGACACTGCACGCAACGACTCGTAGACCGTAATTACATCTTTACCTTATGGGCATCTCTCTTCAGCATCTCCGTCCTGGAGATCAGAATGGGGGACTAATCCGAATTTTTTTGCCAATGGAGAGATTATCATCATGCTTTTCAACTACAGGCCACATGTCCTGTAGATAAACGTTACGTGTCTTTAATGCAGTGATTTCCATTGCCTTCTGCATCCTAATGCCATTGATCATTGCTGATTCTTTCGCCTTTTGGGGACTGTTCCTACCCCAAGGGTCATATCATACACGTGTAGAATTACTGTAAGAACAGTGTTCTGCGATTATTTCAGGTGTGTGTGTGAGTGAGTGTGTATGCTTATTTAGTTATATTTAAGATGCAGCTGAATCGACGAGATATTCAGAGAGCTGCAAAAGTTACTGCAAATAAGCTATATGTCCAAAGTTCTGAGATTTAATAATCGAGCAAAATAAGGATGAGATAATGGTGTGTGAAGGCGGCATTTAAGCAATCTGAGGCACGAATTAAACCGAGAGGGATCAAAATAAGCGCGCGTTAGAGGCACTCTGGCGCACGAGTGAGCCGCAAATGTATGGTAATTTCCGCTAGGCGGACAGCAGTCAGTGCAGTACGTAATCTCGTCCGCGGCGCAGTCATAATTAAGAGGCTCGCAGCACGTAGTAAACGTCACGTGGAGCCGCGCAGGGCGTGCGCCAGGCTGGTCGTTAGCTCCGGCTGGGCACGTCGGCGCTGTCTCAGCGAGCAGCAGCGGGCACCGCCGCTCCAGTTGACACCCATCTGAGGGGGAGGGTAATTTCCAAAACCTGCTACTACCCTCCAGAACACGAGCTCAGGAAAGGCGTATCGTGGCGGTAATCGCAGGCAGGATAGTTGGAAGCTGCCATTCCGTCTAGTGGCGGCAGCCGACCCGTGAAGTGGAGGTCTCGAACTCGATTCCGCCTCGGGCGTAGGTATGGATTTCAGACGTACTGTCACTAAGTGTGTGCTTACAGAAAATTATAATGGCAACATTACGTGCAGATGAAGAATGTGATGCAGGTAAATACGCTAACACAAATGGGTAGTGCAACGTCATCAAGCACCAGTCCGAGATATAGCAAACTTTCTGGAGACTTTCATCATACATACACACACAAATACATAAATATCTCACGAAATAAGCGCCAAACGAAAAAACTACTAAGAACGAAACTTGTCCAGCTTGAAGGGGGAAACCAGATGGTGCTATGATTGGCCCGCTAGATGGCGCTGCCATAGGTCAAACGGATATCAACTGCGTTTTTTAAAACAGGAACACCCATTTTTTATTACATATTCGTGTAGTACTTAAATAAATATGAATGTTTTAGTTGGACCACTTTTTCTGCTTTGTGATAGATGGCACTGTAATAGTCACAAACGTATAAGTACGTCGCATCACGTAACATTCCTCCAGTGCGGACGTTATTTGCTTCGTGAAACATTACCCGTGTTAACATGGACCGTTTACCAATTGCGGAAAAGGTCGATATCGTATTGATGTATGGCTATTGTGACCAAAATGCCCAACAGGCGTCTGCTATGTATGCTGCTCGGTATCCTGGGTGACATCATCCAAGTGTCCGGACCGCTCACCGGATAGTTACGTTATTTAAGGAATCAGGAAGTGTTCAGCCACATGTGAAACGCCATCCACGATCAGCAACAAATGATGATGCCCACGTAGGTGTTTTAGGTGCTGTCGCGGCTAATCCGCAAATCAGTAGCAGACAAATTGCGCGAGGATTGGGAATCTCAAAAACGTCGGTGTTGAGAATCCTACATCAACATCGATTGCACCAGTACCATATTTCTATGCACCAGGAATTGCATGGCGACGACTTTGAACGTTGTGTATAGTTGTGCCACTGGGCACAAGAGAAATTACGGGACGATGAGAGATTTATGGCACGCGTTCTATTTAGCGACGAAGCGTCATTCACCGACACCAGTAACGTAAACCGGCACTATTGGGCAACGGAAAATCCACGATGGCTGCGACAAGTGGGACATCAGCTACCTTAGCGGGTTAGTGTATGGTGCGGCATTAGGGGAGGAAGGATAATTGGCCCCCGTTTTATCCATGTCAATCTAAATGGTGCAATGTATGCTGATTTCCTACGTAATGTTCTACCGATGTTACTGCAAGATGTTTCACTGCATGACAGAATGGCGATGTATTTCGAACATGATGGACGTCCGGCACATAGCTCGCGTGCGCTTGAAGCGGTATTGAATAGCATATCTCATGAGAGGTGGACTGATCGTCGAAGCACCATACGATGGCCCGCACGTTCACCGGATCTGACGTCCCCGGATTTCTTTCTGTGGGGAAAGTTGAAGGATATTTGATATCGTGATCCACCGACAACGCCTGACACCATGCGTTGGCGCATTGTCAATGCATGTTCGACCATTACCGAAGGTGAACTACTCGCTGTTGAGAGAAATGTCGTTACACGTATTGCCAAATGCTTTGAGGTTGACGCACATCACTTTCAGCATTGATTGCATTTATTGCATTAATGTGGTAATCACGCTGTAACAGCATGTGTTCTCAGAAATGATAAGTTCTTAAAGGTACATGTATCACATTGGAACAACCGAAATAAAATGTTCAGACGTACCTACGTTCTGTATCTTAATTTAAAAAAGCTATGTGTTACCAGCTGTTCGTCTAAAATTGTGAGTCATATGTTTGTGACTATTACAGCACCATCTATCACAAAGTGGTTCAACTAAAACATTCATATTTCTTTACGTACTATACGAATATACAGGGCGTTTCAAAAATGACCGGTATATTTGAAACGGCAATACAAACTAAACGAGCAGCGATAGAAATACACCGTTTATTGCAATATGCTTGGGACAACAGTACATTTTCAGGCAGACAAACTTTCGAAATTACAGTAGTTACAATTGTCAACAACAGATGGCGCTGCGGTCTGGGAAACTCTATAGTACGATATTTTCCACATATCCACCATGCGTAGCAATAATATGGCGTAGTCTATGAATGAAATTACCCGAAACCTTTGACAACGTGTCTGGCGGAATGGCTTCACATGCAGATGAGATGTACTGCTTCAGCTGTTCAATTGTTTCTGGATTCTGGTGGTACACCTGGTCTTTCAAGTGTCCCCACAGAAAGAAGTCACAGGGGTTCATGTCTGGCGAATAGGGAGGCCAATCCACATCGCCTCGTGTATGTTTCGGATAGCCCAAAGCAATCACACGATCATGGAAATATTCATTCAGGAAATTAAAGACGTCGGCCGTGCGATGTGGCCGGGCACCATCTTGCATAAACCACAAGGTGTTCGCAGTGTCGTCTAAGGCAGTTTGTACCGCCACAAATTCACGAGGAATGTCCAGATAGCGTGATGCAGTAATCGTTTCGAATCTGAAAAATGGGTCAATGATTCCTTTGGAAGAAAAATAAGCTTCGTCAGTAAACCAAATGCTGCCCACATGCATATCGCCGTCATCAATCCTGTGCACTATATAGTTAGCGAATGTCTCTCGTGCAGCAATGGTAGCGGCGCTGAGGGGTTGCCGCGTTTGAATTTTGTATGGATAGAGGTGTAAACTCTGGCGCATGAGACGATACGTGGACGTTGGCGTCATTTGCACCGCAGCTGCAACACGGCGAACGGAAACCCGGGACGCTGTTGGATCACCTGCTGCACTAGCTGCGCGTTGCCCTCTGTGGTTGCCGTACGCGGTCGCCCTACCTTTCCAGCACGTTCATCCGTCACGTTCCCAGTCCGTTGAAATTTTTCAAACAGATCCTGTATTGTATCGCTTTTCGGTCCTTTGGCTACATTAAACCTCCGTTGAAAACTTCGTCTTGTTGCAACAAGACTGTGTTCTAGGCGGTGGAATTCCAACATCAGAAAAATCCTCTGTTCTAAGGAATAAACCATGTTGTCCACAGCACACTTGCACGTTGTGAACAGCACACGCTTACAGCAGAAAGACGACGTACAGAATGGCGCACCCACAGACTGCGTTGTCTTCTATATCTTTCACGTCACTTGCAGCGCCATCTGTTGTTGAAAATTGTAACTACTGTAATTTCGAATGTTTGTCCACCTGAAAATGTACTGTTGTTCCCAGCATATTGCAACAAACGGTGTATTACTATCGCCGCTCGTTTAGTTTTTCCTGCCGTTTCAAATATACCGGTCATTTTTGAAACACCCTGTATAATAAAAATGTGTGTCCCTATTTTTAAAAAAAACGCAGTTGATATCCGTTTGACCTATGGCAGCGCCATCTGCTTTCCCCCTTCAAGCTAGTCAAGTTTAGTTCTTTGTAGTTTTTTCGTTTGACGCTTATTTCGTGAGATATTTGGCCCGGTGACGAGTAATGGATCACCCAGTATATACACTCCTGGAAATGGAAAAAAGAACACATTGACACCGGTGTGTCAGACCCACCATACTTGCTCCGGACATTGCGAGAGGGCTGTACAAGCAATGATCACACGCACGGCATAGCGGACACACCAGGAACCGCAGTGTTGGCCGTCGAATGGCGCTAGCTGCGCAGCATTTGTGCACCGCCGCCGTCAGTGTCAGCCAGTTTGCCGTGGCATACGGAGCTCCATCGCAGTCTTTAACACTGGTAGCATGCCGCGACAGCGTGGACGTGAACCGTATGTGCAGTTGACGGACTTTGAGCGAGGGCGTATAGTGGGCATGCGGGAGGCCGGGTGGACCTACCGCCGAATTGCTCAACACGTGGGGCGTGAGGTCTCCACAGTACATCGATGTTGTCGCCAGTGGTCGGCGGAAGGTGCACGTGCCCGTCGACCTGGGACCGGACCGCAGCGACGCATGGATGCACGCCAATACCGTAGGATCCTGCGCAGTGACGTAGGGGACCGCACCGCCACTTCCCAGCAGATTAGGGACACTGTTGCTCCTGGGGTATCGGCGAGGACCATTCGCAACCGTCTCCATGAAGCTGGGCTACGGTCCCGCACACCGTTAGGCCGTCTTCCGCTCACGCCCCAACATCGTGCAACCCGCCTCCAGTGGTGTCGCGACAGGCGTGAATGGAGGGACGAATGGAGACGTGTCGTCTTCAGCGAAGAGAGTCGCTTCTGCATTGGTGCCAATGATGGTCGTATGCGTGTTTGGCGCCGTGCAGGTTAGCGCCACAATCAGGACTGCATACGACCGAGGCACAAAGGGCCAACACCCGGCATCATGGAGTGGGGAGCGATCTCCTACACTGGCCGTACACCTCTGGTGATCGTCGAGGGGACACTGAATAGTGCACGGTACATCCAAACCGTCATCGAAGCCATCGTTCTACCATTCCTAGACCGGCAAGGGAACTTGCTGTTCCAACAGGACAATGCACGTCCGCATGTATCCCGTGCCACCCAACATGCTCTAGAATGTGTAAGTCAACTACCCTGGCGAGCAAGATCTCCGGATCTGTCCCCCATTGAGCATGTTTGGGACTGGATGAAGCGTCGTCTCACGCGGTCTGCACGTCCAGCACGAACGCTGGTCCAACTGAGGCGCCAGGTGGAAATGGCATGGCAAGCCGTTCCACAGGACTACATCCAGCATCTCTACGATCGTCTCCATGGGAGAATAGCAGCCTGCATTGCTGCGAAAGGTGGATATACACTGTACTAGTGCCGACATTGTGCATGCTCTGTTGCCTGTGTCTATGTGCCTGTGGTTCTGTCAGTGTGATCATGTGATGTACCTGACCCCCCTGACCCCAGGATGTGTCAATAAAGTTTCCCCTTCCTGGGACAATGAATTCACGGTGTTCTTATTTCAATTTCCAGGAGTGTATAATGTTCGTCTAAGGGACAGCAAAAATGTAACAGAACACAGGGAATGCTCCACTGAACAATCTAAGGTAGTGAGCCTAGAGTCAGAGATGCCTGCTTAAGGAGATATTTCAGAAAACGTGTCTAGCATTACTGATTACCAGCTTACTTAGCTAAATTGAGTACAAGTTTACATGTACTATGCTGTTAATTTAAATGTACGTTTTTTTATTTCCTGCAATAAAATGACTAGGTCGAGCCTGATTATTAGGCAGTATTTTCTGGTAGCTGGATTGAAAGGGGAGGTCCTATTTCGTAGCCTGCGAGGTCCTATGGGGATATAGTTGCCAGAATTGTACCTGCCTGTGATGTCATTCGAAACGCAAAAGGGATATTTGTCAGGGTGCGTCAGAATGCTGTTCGCCGATGCTTGCATTGAGGTTGATGGCCGTCAGTTTCAGCACATTTTCTAAGATGCAGTACAAATGATACGTTCACTGTGTCAATGATAGTGCACCTTGTGATCAAAAGTATCCCGACCCCTGGCTGAAAATGACTTAAAAGTTCGTGGTGCCCTCCATCGGCAATGCTGGAATTCAATATGGTGTTGGTGCATCCTTAGCCTCGATGACAGATTCCACTCTCGCAGGCATCAGTCAGGTGCTGGAACATTTTTTGGGGAATGGCAGCCCATTCTTCACGGAATGCTGCACTGAGGAGAGTTATCGATGTCGGTCGGTGAGGCCTGGCACGAAGTCGGCCTTCCAGAACATCCCGAAGGTGTTCTATAGGATTCGAGTCATGACTCTGTGCAGGCCAGTCCATTACAGGGATGTTACTGCCGTGTAACTACTCCGCCACCGGCCGTGCATTATGAACAGGTGCTCGATCGTGTTGAAAGATGCAATCGCCATCCCCGAATTGCTCCTCAACAGAGGGGAAGCAAGAAGTTGCTTAAAACATCAATGTAGGCCTGTGCTGTGATAGTGCCACGCAGAACAACAAGGGGTGTAAGCCCCCTCCATGAAAAACACGATCACACCGTAACACCACCGCCTTCGAATTTTTCTGTTGGCACTACACACGCTCGCAGATGACGTTCACCGGGCATTTGCCATACCCACAACCTGCCACTGGATCGCCACATTGTGTGCCGCCATTCGTCAATCCACACAACGTATTTCCACTGTTCAGTCGTCCAAAGTTTTCGCTCCTCACACTAAGCGAGACGTCGATTGACATTTACCGGCGTGATGTGTGGCCTATGAGAAGCCGCTTCACCATGAAATCCAAGTTTTCTCACCTCTCGCCTAACTGTCACAGTTTTTCCGGTGGATTCTGATGCAGTTTTGAATTGTGGCTAGATGTCTGCCTATTTCACATTGCGACCCTCTTCAACTGTCGGCGGTCTCTGTCAGTCACCAGACGAAGTCGGCCTGTACGCTTCTGAGCTGTACGTGTCCCTTCACGTTTCCACTTCAATATCAAATCGGAAACAGTGGACCTAGGGATGTTTAGGAGTGTGGAAATCTCGCTTACAGACGTATAACACAAGTGACACCCAGTCACCTGACCACGTTCGAAGTCCATGAGTTCCGCGAAGCGCCCCATTCTGCTCTCTCACGATGTCTAATGACTAATGAGGTCGCTGATATGGAGTACCTGGCAGTAGGTGGCAGAACAATGCACCTAATATGAAAAACGTATATTTTTAGTTGTGTCCGGATACTTTTATCACCTAGTGTATTTGCAGTTAACTGTAACTAATGTAAATAAAACAGTAGACAGTATTGTGATACTATTACTATTATCTCCTTAAGCTGATTTCTCTGATCGTAGGTTCCCTACCTAAAATCGTTCAGTCTCAAACTGTCAGTGGAGCATCCTGTGTCTCATGTTAAATTTTTCCACCCTCTTACGCAAAATAAACCTGCCGCTATTGCACATCCCGAGATACAAGCATGAACCGCACGTTGCTCGTAATCGCGATGTGATTTACGTACGTGATCTTACTTTCCCTGTTATCACGAAGGTCAAAAGTAGTAATAGGTTTTCCTATCACAAACACTGATATGCACGTAACGGTTATTCTCTTGCATGTGTTGGGTGTCTACTTACACAGTACAGAACAGCACTGGTCAGTGTACTAAACCAACAGTTCCTACATCGACAGGACAGTCCTGGACAGAGATTTACAGTGCTCTTGCCGGACTTCATCCCTATGAAGTTTTCTGTCTGCGGACATGTGAAAGGGTGTATCACAAGTTTCAAACAACAATGGACAGCATGAAAGCCCGTATTACCGCTACATGGGCGACAATAATACCAGAAAAATTGCCAGCGGTGAGTCGATCACTGTTGGAGCGTGCACAGCGGCGTTGACTTGTAGCTGGCCACCTTTTCGAACATACGTTGTGGCGTTTCTGCTATGAGAAACGTGACTGCATACCGGCGTATATTTTATGTGCTTCTGAGGAGACGTATGTTTGTTTTTTAGGTACTATTGCATATTTGTGTAATCGCTTCACCACGTGCAGAAGTTCAGTTCTAACGTATTCATCAAAAATGTTGAGTGAAATGTCCTGTACCTGTCATGTACCATAATGTAACTGATGTACTACTACGCACAACTTACAATTACGCCTCTGTTAGATCCTTGGTCAGCCATTAACTATGTTTACTCTGGCACGTGATATTTGATATTTTGTTACCGTTACTGTTTTAGTTCTGTAGTAAAGATCAGTGAAGCAAGAACGAGTAAACCCTTTCCTTATTTCTTATTTTGTGTGACTGGACATACGTATTGTTTCCAGTAAATAGCAATAAGTACAGCGTTTGTCTCGTCATAGCAGGACAATCACATCGCTATTACGAGCAACATGCAATTCATACTTGCATTTCGGGATGTGCAATAGCGGCAATTTTCGTTTATTTCAAGCGTCGACTTTGCTCTCAACTTCATGGGATGTAATTGATGTATTGCGATAAACGAACGCCTTTCTTTTTGTGATTTTTTCATCTTCTTGATTGCATAAGAAATAGTACGGGATATCAATCATTCAAAAAAACAACAAAAACAGATGTTTGTGTTGAAAATAATATTTGCTTCCGTTTTAGAATGTCATTTTCATGAGCCTTAGCCTTACATTGATACTCATGAAAATCGTTTTTCAGTATTTATTGTTGTTCCAGAGATATTTGCGCTTAGACGCTTAAGTGGGCCACCTGTCTTCTGTCTGGTTTGATGCGTTGTGCCATGATTTCCTCACCTGTGCCAACCTCTTTGTTTCAGAGTATCATTCTTGCAACCTATGTCCTTGTTTATTCACTATATGTATTCCGGTTCCTGTCTTCCACTTTACTCTGTTTTCCTCTACAGTTCCCTCTAGTACCATATTGCTTGACTCAACATTCGTCCTGTCAGCCTATCTCTTGTTTTTGTCAGCGTTTCCGTATATTCCTTACTTCGGTGATTCTGATTAGAACTTCCTCATTGCTTATCGTACCAGTCCACCTGATTTTCAGCAGTCTTCCAGAGCACATCACAAACGCTTCGATTCTCTTCTGTTCCGGTTTTCCCACTGTCCATGGTTGACTGCCAAACAATTCTATGCTCCAAACGGCCATTCTCAGAAAAGTCTTTCTCAAATTAAGGCCTAGTTTGTCATCAGTAGACTACCGATGGTCACGAATGTCCTCTTTGCCTGTGCTAGGCTGTTTCTTACTGCCTCCTTGCTTCGTCCATCGTAGCTTTTTGGTTCCACATTAACAGAATTCCTTAATCTCAATTGTTTCGGGAGAACCAATTTTGATATTGCGTTTCTGTCTATTCTCATTTCAACTTCGCATTACTCTTTCTTTTTTCCAGTTTACTCTCAGTCCACATTCGTACTCATTAGACTCTTCATTCTTAACAGACCCGTAATTCTTCTTCACTTTCGCTGAGGACATTTCTGTCCTCAGCAAATCTTATCATGGTATCCTTTCAACCTGAATTTTAATCCCACTGTAGTCGCATACAAGGATATCCAGGATGCTATCTCCCTGACCGAGTAACGGTACTGAAATGTTTACATATCCCGACCACCGCCTGTAGTTCCAGATTTTTCATCAGACGATCATGTTAAGCCTCAGGATGTTCTACTGAATATTGATGAGGAAGGTATGCGTGTTATGTGTTTGTTTTTATAACAATTAAATAATTATTGTTTATGCATGTGCTGCATAGACACAGATTTCAATTGCAACAGTTATATTTATACACTGCTGCTTTCGTGAGGTTTTACAAGTCTTACACTACATTTATGAAGGTGTGTTTTTACTCTAATATTCCACAATATGTTGAATACCGGTACGTATTGTAATACTAATTACTACTCTTACAGGAACAGTTGCCTAAAAGGCTAGGTAATCTCGTGGCCGTGGGCGTCGTTGACAACGGAATGACGAACGTTGTGGACTATTTCAGTTTCCTTCAATTAGGCTGGAGATATTGCAGCTCCGGACAGAACGCCTTGCAAAATGGGAGATATAGGCGACTGTTCAGCTGGAAGATATGGACAACAGAATATTTTGAAAGACTATGAAGAACCATCTCCACATCCAAATAGAAACGTGGTTGAGATCTGCTAAGGTGCTTGGCATCTTATGATAACGGACAAAATTCTGAAACGCATTGAAAATGCACTGAGACCGAAGCACGTCGAGTATTGGGTTCTGCTGATTGGATTATGAACGTTGAAGAACCGGAGGCTTTTATGGTTATATTGCAAATCCGTGGTGCCATAGGAGCGAAGAGCTTATAGCTAGATACAATGTGATCAATGAAGCTGGGAAACAATTTTTGGAAGTTAACAATGGCTCGTGACAGTTTCAGAGACATAATGCACTGTCTCAGATTTTTACATTAGATACACAAGATCAGAACGTCTGAAAGAAGACAGGTTTCTTTAAGTATCAGAAATCTGGTATGATTTCATTGCGAACAGACATACCATGTCCGTATATAACAATAGATTAACAGCTTTTTCCTTGAACGTGCCGTTGCAGGTTCAAACAGTCCATGGCCTCAAAACCGAACAAATACCTGCAAAAGTATTAGATGGCAGTAGATAAAGATTCCGAATATATTGTGAATGCTTTCCCGCATCAAGGAAAGGATGACACTAGGCCAAGTGAAGTTGTTTTGACGATTTTGTTGTGAAAAATTGATACACCATTACCTCAGTAGGGGAAGAAATGTCACATGAGACAGTTTTTTCACCTCCTTGGCTCTCTCTGAAACCTTGAAAGCACCTGCTACAAGCCTGGTGGGCACCATAACTCGATCTCGTTGGGAAATTCCAGTCTGTATCAAGAAGGTAAAGGAAGTATTATAGAGCACAGTATTGTTGAAGAAGAATGATACCACACTGACAGTTTACTAGGGAAGGAGCAACAAGAATGTCATTATTCTCAGCACTGGGCATCCGTATGTTTAAAATTGAAGATGGTTTGAAAAAGAAGTCACACACAATTACATTTCATAAGGGCTCTAAAAATGGAGGTGATCGACCAAATGGCTCGCTGATACTATGTCAAAGCACCATTGAGACTTTGGCTTGTTCACACATTTTAGAGCTTGCTGGATTTGGATGGGATAAATGCCTGGGTATTGTACAATGCTGTAAACTTTAAAAAGTTGAAATACGGAGACTTTATACTGCAGGTTGGAGGAGAGCCTGCCGAGAAGTTTGCAGCAACCAGGAAGACTACTACCTCCGTCACACCCGAAGACATTCCTGAAAGACAAGAAAAGAGAACACGTTGCCTTGTAAAGTCTAACTGTCAAGGAAACAAGTCATTTTTAAAGTATGTGCAAGAAAACTGTCTGCAACAAATGTAGATTAATATATCATTATTTGTTTTTAAGATAACAGATGATAATTAGTGAAAAGCTACTTTATTGTTGTTGATATCAAAATAAAACTTCCGGCACTTCAAAGAATAGATTCATTAGTAGTAACGATAACCCACTGACACAGGATAATAAAAGGGAAAATACGCGTGTCGTTAGTGACTCAACCTCGATTCTAGGTATATCGAAATATCAGGGGTTCTAGTGAAAAGCAGGTGTTTCGAAACGGCTCTTTGTTTATCTCTTGCAACGCATTGAAACCTTCAGATTTAATGGATATTTTGGGAACCCTGAAGTAGCAGTTATCTTCTTCCTTCAACTTATAGAGCATCTGTGTTGTTTTAATGACTGTAACCACTATTTGTGCAATGTATTATCAATTCTGGGCTGCCGTAGACAATACTGGAAATGAATGGAAAGGTCGCCCCTCCCCCTCTCCTCATGAATAGTGCCATGGAGACCACTGAACTTTGAGCAACCATCCGAAGGAACAATTGATGAACTTTCCTTCATATTATGATACAACTTGGCATTTGCGAGTAGTGCCAAAGATGAACGCATGTTATCGAAATAGATATCTCACAAAAATAAATAAAAGTCGATACAAAATCAGTGTCGGAAGACCCAATCCATCACTTAAGATGACATACTGACTGGCAACGGAATAGAAAAGCGTTTGTGAACAAGAGAAATTTGTAAACATCTAACGTAAATTTAAGTATTGGGAGTCTTCCCTGAAGATATTTATCTACCGAGTAGCCTTGTGAGGAGACGAAACGTGGACGATAAGCAGACAAGAAGATAAGCTTTTGAAGTAGGGCGCTACGGAAGAATGCTGAAGATCGGGTGGGTAAACCGTCGAGGAGGTATTGGATCGGTTGATAGGACACATTCTTGAGACCAGGCCACGGTTTTCCAGACGTATTGGGTCCAACCGATATGGTGATATGATGTCAAGTGATATGTTGTCGAGTTGTATGAAGAGTTGGGTGACGCTGTTTACGATGCAGAGTGGTCCAGTATGGCGCTTGCAAATTCCAGACAAACTCTGCTGCATGACTGCGTCCAAGATAATCGACTTCTCACCGTAGACTGAACTTCCGAAAGACTGCTCACCGAAGACTATCTTGCAGACTTTCGGGCCATGGGTTACACTGTCAAGCACTGATTGTGCACATTGGCGTGATTGGCTCCCACTGCCGGAAATCACGCACTCTTCCCTTGCTGGTTCTTCAAGCGGAATGATGTCTTCACTTCATCTGGTTGGGTCCCATGATGACCGTGGCAAAGTTGTCTTGCCACTGCAGGTGGCCTCTGAGAACAGTCACTGAAGTTAGCACTGATCCTGGCATCGCAATAATGTATGCTACAGCGAACACAGCCACGGTGGCTGGGAGGCCTACCTAGCAGGGGTAATAGCGTGGAAAACATCATCAATAAAATTCAGTGTAATTGTTTAGAACAATACGCCACGGGAATCACAAACTGTTGGACTAAAATGACGAAGCTCGGCTATGTGCATACCACATTATCATAAGCGGCTTGTAGGCCACACGAGCTCTTGCTCAGGCCAAGGACAACCACCAAATGACATCTAAACAAGCTCCGCTAACGCTGTCCTCAACTCTGACATAACACCAGTACTGCAATCATGTCCACTCTTAACTTGTAGACCAATCGTTTCATATTAAACACACAAGATATATTTTATAATGACTTCACACTCCATTAACATATAGTTCATCGCCCTGCAGTATTAATCTACTCAACTAACATCCTTACAACAAATTTTCTTATTAATTCACATAAACAATAAAAGCTAACAGTGTCAACAATACATGCGGACACTAACATTTTTGTGTAACTGTGGAAAAGTTCTGTTTCGGCGTACCTTACTAATTATATAATGTTCTATTTATAAAAACTTTCTCTCCTGTTTGTTAGTACCAACCGATCCCTTCTTCTAGTCAATTTGTGCCACAAACTCCTCTTCTCTCCAATTCTATTCAATACCTCCTCATTAGTTATGTGATCTACCCACCTAATCTTCAGCATTCTTCTGTAGCACCACATTTCGAAAGCTTCTATTCTCTTCTTGTCTAAATTATTTATCGTCCATGTTTCACTTCCATACAAGGCTACACACCATACAAATACTTTCAGACACGATTTCCTGACACTTAAATCAATACTCGATGTTAACAAACTTCTCTTTTTCAGAAACGCTTTCTTTGCCATTGCCAGTCTACATTTGATATCCTCTCTACTTCGACCATCATCAGTTATTTTGCTCCCCAAATAGCAAAACTCCTTTACTACTTTAAGTGTCTCATTTCCTAATCTAATTCCCTCAGCATCACCCGACTTAATTCCATTACATTCCAATATACTCGTTTTGCTTTTGTTCATGTGCATCTTATATCCTCCTTTCAATACACTGTCCATTCCGTTGAACTGCTCTTTCAAGTCCTTTGCTGTCTCTGAAAGAATTACAATGTCATCGGCGAACCTCAAAGTTTTTATTTCTCCTCCGTGGATTTTAATACCTACTCCGAACTTTTCTTTT
Source organism: Schistocerca gregaria (assembly GCF_023897955.1). Taxonomy (NCBI): domain Eukaryota; kingdom Metazoa; phylum Arthropoda; class Insecta; order Orthoptera; family Acrididae; genus Schistocerca; species Schistocerca gregaria. The sequence continues at coordinate 865,697,080 of NC_064920.1, forward strand.
CCTTACTGCTTGCTCAATATACAGATTGAATAGCATCGGAGAGGCTACAAACCTGTCTCACTTTCTTCCCAACCACTGCTTCCCTTTCATGTCCCTCGACTCTTATAACTGCCATCTGGTTTCTGTACAAATTGTAAATAGCCTTTCGCTCCCTGTATTTTACCGCTGCCACCTTGAGAATTTGAAAGAGAGTATTCCAATCAACATTGTCAAAAGCTTTCCTTAAGTTTACAAATGCTAGAAACGTAGCTTTTCCTTTCCTTAGTTTTTCTTCTAAGATAAGTCGTAGGGTCAGTATTGCCTCACGTGTTCCAGCATTTCTATGGAATCCAAACTGATCTTTCCCGAGGTCGGCTTCTGCCAGTTTTTCCATTCGTCTGTAAAGAATTCGCGTTAGTATTTTGCAGCTGTGACTTATTAAACTGATAGTTCGGTAATTTTCACATCTGTCAACATCTGCTTCCTTTGGGATTGGAATTATTACACTCTTCTTGAAGTCTGAAGGAATTTCACCTGTCTCATACATCTTGCTCACCAAAAGGTTGAGTTTTGTCAGGACTGGCTCTCCAAAGGCTGTCAGTAGTTGTAATGGAATGTTGTCTACTCCCGGGACCTTGTTTCGACTTAAGTCTTTCAGTGCTCTGTCAAACCCTTCACGCAGTATCACATCTCCCATTTCATCTTCATCTACGTCCTCTTCCATTTCCATAATATTGTCCTCAAGAACATCGCCCCTGTATAGACCCTCTATATACTCCTTCCACCTTTCTGGTTACCCTCCTTCGCTTAGAACTTGGTTTCCATCTGAGCTCTTTATATTCATGCCAGTGGTTCTCTTTTCTCCAAAATTCTGTTTAATTTACCTGTAGGCATTATCTATCTTAACCCTCGTCAGATAAGCCTCTACATTTGTCCTCTTTCTATCCCTGCTTAGCCATTTTGCACTTCCTGTCGATCTCATTTTTGAGACGTTTTTATTCCTTTTTGCCTGCTTCACTTACTGCATTTTTGTATTTTCTCCTTTCGTCAATTAAATTCAGTATCTCTTCTGTTACCCAAGGATTTCTACTAGCCCTCGTCTTTTTACCTACTTGACCCTCTGCTGCCTTCACTGTTTCATTCCTCAAAGCTACCCATTCTTCTTCTATTGTATTTCTTTCCCCCATTCCTGTCAGTTGTTCCCTTATGCTCTAACTGAAATTCTGTGCAACCTCTGGTTCTTTCAGTTTATCCAGGTCCCATCTCCTTAAATTCCCACATTTTGCAGTTTCTTCAGTTTTAATCTACAGTTCGTAACCAATAAATTGTGGTCAGAGTCCACATCTGCCCCTGGAAATGTATTACAATTTAAAATCTGGTTCCAAAATCTCTGTTTTACCATTATATAATCTCTCTGACTCCTTCTAGTATCTCCAGAGTTCTTCCATGTATACAACCTTCTCTCATGATTCTTGAACCAAGTGTTAGCTATGATTAAGTTACATTCTGTGCAAAATTCTACCAGACGGCTTCCTCTTTCATTTCTTAGCCCCAAACCATATTCACCTACTACGTTTCCTTCTCTTTCTTTTCCTACTATCGAATTCCAGTCACCCATGACTATTAAAGTTTCGTCTCCCTTCACTACCTGAATAATTTCTTTTATCTCATCATACATTTCTTCAATTTCTTCATCATCTGCGGAGCTAGTTGGCATATAAACTTGTACTACTGTAGTAGGCGTGAGCTTCGTGTCTATCTTTGCCACGATAATGAATTCACTATGATGTTTGTAGCAGCTTACCGGCACTCCTATTTTTATATTCATTATTAAACCTACTCCTGCATTACCCCTATTTGATATTGCATTTATAGCCCTGTATTCACCTGAAAAAAGTCTTGTTCCTCCTGCCACCGAACTTCACTAATTCTGACTGTATCTAACTTTAACCTATCCATTTCCCTTTTTAAATTTTCTAACCTAGCTGCGCGATTAAGGGATCTGTCATTCCACGCTTCGATCCGTAAAACGCCAATTTTCTTTCTCCTGATAACGACGTCCTCTTGAGTAGTCCACGCCCGTAGATCTAAATAGGGGACTATTTTACCCAAGAGGACGCCATCATCATTTAACCATACAGTAAAATTGCATGCTCTCGGGAAAAATTACGGCTGTAATTTCCCCTTGCTTTCAGCCGTTCGCAGTACCACAAGAGCAACGCCGTTTTGGTTAGTGTTACAAGGCCAGATCAGGCAATCATCCAGACTGCAACTACTGAAAAGGTGGCTGCCCGTCATCAGGAACCACACGTTTGTCTGGCCTCTCAACAGATACCCTTCCGTTGTGGTTGCACCTACGGTACGGCTGCCTGCATCGTTGAGCCACGCAAGCCGCCCCACCAACGGCAAGGTCCATCGTTCATGGGGGGAGGGGGGGGGGGGGCTCATACAATTAATTATCCATCTCAAAACTTCCACTTTCATTACGAGTTTCCCTTCTCACTGGACAGCAGAATGAAAGTATTTCAGCATTAAGAGATGTATTACAATCATTAGAAATTCAGCAATCGGACTCCTCTATTCTCAATTATAACAGCAGAGTAACTGATTGGGCTACAACGAACAAGCCAGCCCATTCCATAACAAGAGAAATAAAAAAAAATTCCGACGACGATTTTTATGGACATTCTAATGAGAGACAACATTTTGATAACCAATGGTTTCAGAAACAGCAACAATATCAGAATTTCGACGCCGACAATCACAGTTTCTACCTGCAGTTCTTGCCGCAGTAGCAGCAGCTCGGAAATATTCAACAAGAATACGATCTACAAACCCAAACGAAGGACAATGTGCCACCGCCCAGCTTTGCCAGTACAGCCCAGCCTAGTAATTTTACACAACCGCGAGGGAATAACTTCTCCCATAAAAACCAATAGTCCCAGTCACGTCGAAATGATCAAGAGCAAAGAAATTTTCGCCACAAGCATGAAAGGAATACTCAACTATTTAAGCCAATTTCACAATCAACCTCAGCACTCTTGCTTCATTCTTAATGAACCTAATGTTCTTTTCCATTCATCGTGGCATTCTGCACATCTAAACAATCGTACAGTACACGTAACTGAACCATCACAGCAATCTTCCGCCACCAATCAGTCCACTAGTAATGCATGTCTACAAACTATCGACGCTGTTCAATCGGAAAACGCACATTGTTATTCTGCTACTCATGATACCGTTCAGCACCACTTCATAACTTTCGACGACATTAGGGACACCGTGCTACAAGAGAGACACGTGACTCAAAAGAATATTTCTCATCCCATAGCTGAAATTAAAATTGGCTTATATTTATTTTCTGCAGTGATCTACTGTGGTTCATCTGTAACGGTGGTAATTGGAGTAGCGTTTCAAACATGTAACGCCGTCAATACCTATCCAACTTTTCCACTTGGTAGAACGAAAGTTCGAGGCGCTGTCTCTAACAGGGAAGTATATGTGAAACAGCAAACTCGTCTATATTTTATACTTGCTGATCACATATTTCAAGCTAATTTCTGGTTCGTTCCTCTCTTTACAACTTACGTCATACTTCGCATGGATTTCCTTATCGAACATAACGCTGTTATCAACTTAAAGAAGTCATTGCTTATATACACTCCTGGAAATGGAAAAAAGAACACATTGACACCGGTGTGTCAGCCCCACCATACTTGCTCCGGACACTGCGAGAGGGCTGTACAAGCAATGATCACACGCACGGCACAGCGGACACACCAGGAACCGCAGTGTTGGCCGCAGCGCAGCATTTGTGCACCGCCGCCGTCAGTGTCAGCCAGTTTGCCGTGGCATACGGAGCTCCATCGCAGTCTTTAACACTGGTAGCATGCCGCGACAGCGTGGACGTGAACCGTATGTGCAGTTGACGGACTTTGAGCGAGGGCATATAGTGGGCATGCGGGAGGCCGGGTGGACGTACTGCCGACTTGCTCAACACGTGGGGCGTGAGACCTCCACAGTACATCGATGTTGTCGCCACTGGTCGGCGGAAGGTGCACGTGCCCGTCGACCTGGGACCGGACCGCAGCGACTCACGGATGCACGCCAAGACCGTAGGATCCTACGCAGTGCCGTAGGGGACCACATCGCCACTTCCCAGCAAATTAGGGACACTGTTGCTCCTGGGGTATCGGCGAGGACCATTCGCAACCGTCTCCATGAAGCTGGGCTACGGTCCCGCACACCGTTAGGCCGTCTTCCGCTCACGCCCCAACATCGTGCAGCCCGCCTCCAGTGGTGTCGCGACAGGCGTGAATGGAGGGACGAATAGAGACATGTCGTCTTCAGCGATGAGAGTCGCTTCTGCCTTGGTGCCAATGCAGGTGAGCGCCACAATCAGGACTGCATTCGACCGAGGCACACAGGGCCAACACCCGGCATCATGGTGTGGGGAGCGATCTCCTACACTGGCCGTACACCTCTGGTGATCGTCGAGGGGACACTGAATAGTGCACGGTACATCCAAACCGTCATCGAAGCCATCGTTCTACCATTCTTAGACCGGCAAGGGAACTTGCTGTTCCCACAGGACAATGCACGTCCGCATGTATCCCGTGCCACCCAACGTGCTCTAGAAGGTGTAAGTCAATTACCCTGTCCAGCAAGATCTCCGGATCTGTCCCCCTTTGAGCATGTTTGGGACTGGATGAAGCGTCGGCTCACACGGTCTGCACGTCCAGCACGAACGCTGGTCCAACTGAGGCGCCAGGTGGAAATGGCATGGCAAGCCGTTCCACAGGACTACATCCAGCATCTCTACGATCGTCTCCATGGGAAAATAGCAGGCTGCATTGCTGCGAAAGGTGGATATACACTGTACTAGTGCCGACTTTGTGCATGCTCTGTTGCCTGTGTCTATGTGCCTGTGGTTCTGTCAGTATGATCATGTGATGTATCTGACCCCAGGAATGTGTCAATAAAGTTTCCCCTTCCTGGGACAATGAATTCACGGTGTTCTTATTTCAATTTCCAGGAGTGTAAAAATGCGATACGTAACAACTATCTGTCACTTTTCAGAATTTTTTGTCAGCTGAAGAAAAAGATATTAAAAGAGTGGAGGTCATTTCAACATCTAAGAATACTAATTGTCATACAACATTCTTTACAAACACGTATTTCCGTAGTAACAACATCCCTGACGAATTTCACTACGACGTTGTGCAGACGATCAACAGCAAGGTAAACGAATGTAAAGCTACGACCTACAATGAGCCCCAGCAGTTACAGTTTACAACACTCTGAAGTATTTAACAATGTACCGGGAAATAAGTCCAGTTTTGTTTATGAATTCCAAGTAAAACCGCATGATACACTTAAGGCAAAACATTATTCCATTCTGTTCACCTGTAGAGATCAAGTCAAGCAAGAACTTCAGGCTATGTTAGACCACGGTATCATTGAACTAGCCGTTAGTCAATATATTAACCCTCTTCACCTTGTTAACAAGAAAGATGGCTCACTTCGTCTTGTCTTGGATTCACATCAGATCAACGAAATCATCCGCAAACGCAGGAAGAGCTCTTTCAATAATTTCACGGAACGTCAGTCTATTCTACTCTAGACCTAAAATCTGGATTCTGGCAAATTGAACTGCATCCTAATTGCAGAAAACACACTGCTTTCCTTTTGCTTTGGTTACTGCTACCAATTTTTTAAATTATTTTTTCGGTTTAACAATTAGTTACGCTCCTTTCATCCGTGCGATTAATACTACTCTTCCAAATGAATTAAAAGAATCACCACATGCATTGACGACACTGTAATTGCGGAACTTTCTTGGTCTGAACATAATTCTGTTCTTCGCATGCTATTGCAAACTTTTCTTACAGGTGTTACCGTGAGCCTTAGTAAATCTCATTTCTACAAGACTTCCAATAAATTTCTACGTCACGTAATTTCGGCAGACGGCATTACGCTCGATGCCGACGAACTACAAGCCATCCGTGACATTACAATCCCATGTACCAAAAAACAATTCGCGGCTTCCTCGGTTTGATCAATTTTTTTGCCGTTTCACACTCTGCACTAGATACCCCCAGATTGTGTCATCTTACTGGTAAAAATACTATCTGGTGGTGGACGACCAAGCACAGACCGAGTTTCTCAATCTGAAAAAGGCTTCACTTAACGCTACACTTCTATCACATCCTGACCCGACAAACAATGTTTCGATTGCTACAGACAGCTCCAAGACTGCTCTTGGTGTCAATGTATTGCGGGAAGTAGAGGAAAACGGTACACTGTTAAGAAGAACATCGCGTTTGTTAGTCGCATCCTCACACTCGAAAAATTATGTGCTGTTTGGGCTTTCACTGAATTTCTTCACTTTCTATACGGCAGAGACACAACATATACACAGAGCAAAGAACTATTCAATTTCTTTTATCACCTAAATTCACCAATGACAGACTAAGTCGTTGAAAACTTTATTTGCAGGAATTTAATTTTACGATTGTGCAGATCCAGGGAATCCAGAATACTGTAGCAGATACACTTTCATCCTCACTGCGCAGTAACCAGCAAGAAATCGCCGCTAATTTCTGTGAAACTAATTTCAGTATTCTCTACATTAAACAGGTAGCTTTGGAAAATTTTATTTCAGCATCATTAAAAGACATCGCCAGAGAGCTGAGCAAAGCGACATCTGGAAAGAGATCAAACTTCTATGGCGTGACTCGAGCCAAACAACAACCAGAACCTTCTACACCGTGCACGATAATATTCTGTTTCGCCGCGCTCGCCCTGACAGCGATAATTGGACTCTTTGCATACCTGAAGAACTCGTCAATAAATTAATCTGGTATACACACTTGAGCTACACCCATTATGATGTTCGCAAATACATTCTGATACTACGACAGAACTGTTATTTCACAAATTTGGAAAAGCGTATTCGACGAGTCTTAGCGACTTGCAAAATTTATCAAAAAGCTAAATCTTCCACAGTATCCCATATTGCCCTTCGGCACCCCATTGTACCCATGAAATTAAGATATATGGCAGCTGTTGTTCTATTTGGATCCACTCCAAGAACTAATAAAGGTTTCTGTTACATTTTCGTTGCTGTAGAACTAACTTCGAAATTTGTATCTTTCACTCCGTTACGAAAATACACTGCTAGAAATGTTTCTAATGCTTTTACTAAACATTTTTTGCCTGATATTGCACATGTTCAGAAGGTAATCTACGACAATGGACCGCTATTTAGATCAGTAATACGGAAAAGCACACTGTAAGCTAGAAATATGAAACTCATTTTTATTTCCAGATACCATGCTTCTTCCATTTCATCAGATCGCATCATGAAAAACACTGGAAAACTTTGCCGTACATACTGTCACAAAAACATATTGATTGGGCCAAGCCCATTTCCGATTTTCAGGACGTCATCAATTCCATACTAAACGACACTATCATGCTTTCGCCGTATCTTGTGTTGAAAAATACAGATCCACCTAACAAACCTTTTCCTTCTACAAGAAGGTTACGTCACCATGAAATTATAGGCATCGCACTTAACAATGTAAAGCGTGCAGCACAGCGCCGCAAACGTCAACAAAAACAGGTGAGTAACCTTCAGAAATTTCGCATAGGACAAAAAGTGTTAATACGTACTCATTACCCATCCAACCGAGGAAAACGTCGTTGCAGTAAATTTGAACTTTAATGTACTGAAGTTTTTAGGATACGTAATATACCCCATCCGAAAGTGATTCATGTTGAAACTTTACGGATGAGAAAATCGCGAGGCAATTATCACATCAGCAACGTCAAGCACTTCATAGAATAACTTTTGCTTTGGTTCATTTCACGTAACTAGATAGAAATTTGATGATCACATATCAGAACTATTTTTTTCAGCATGGTATAAATTTGTTTTGCTCTTTTTCAGGAACTATGCTAATTGCCAAAATTTTATAGATGTACGTATTTATGTTGCCAGCTTTCGTGTATGCTTATTCTGATATACATATTAGTGTGGATAATAATATGACACAAGACAGATTTTTTTACCTGATGCTTTTCACATGCTTATACAAATTCTATTGGTACCTTGTTTTCACGTTTCCTTGATTATTCAGCATTTGCAGGTGGGTTCTCTTACCGTAAGCTTAGGCCTTGCACAGTTTCCTGTTTTCATACGTATATCCATGAAAACAACTTAAAGAGACACCATTTATTTTGACATGTGTCCAGCGGATCACATCCCTTGGGTGGTCTGATCGCTGCAAACTGTAACTCAAACATTTTTTTATATAATAATAATTTGTGTCCTTTTCGTATATATCCTCTATATATCTTATGTTCATTTATTTCTGATGCTATTTTGTCTTTACTGATACCACAAAATGTGCCATTTTTTGATGGTTGCTACTCCACTTGGCCGTTATTGCACACCTTAGCCAAGATAGTATTACTACTGATATTTAAGCTATTGTCTGATGAATTATTATTACATTTTTCGTTAGGTTAGTCACTCTTTGTACTTTATAATGTTACCATGTTTCATTTATTCTCAGTCTTGTGTTATATTTTGCTAAATATCTCTGTTAACTGATGATGTCATAGTTTACTTGCTTTCACCTATGTTGATTTCAGAAATCAATGTACCCTGTAACTCATGTCCATTGCATGTACTCATCCATTTTGTATATTCATGCAGAACCAATGTACTAAAGTCTCATTGTATCCAGACGGCACATTATGCTCATAAATTGAAGGTCATGGAAGTGCAACAAATTCATTACATAGAAAGCACGACCTAAGTAACTTACAGGTATATGGAATATTAAACATCATTGACACTTCTCATGTTCTTTACCGTTAGGCTTTTACAACCATTTTCCTATTGGTGTACTAGGCAAATTAGGAAAATGATTAAGGATATTTTTTCTCTGCCTTTTGTGTTAGGTGTAATAGTAATGTTAAATGAATGCTCATGCCCTCAGCTGCACTAATTTTATGGAATAATGAGAATGATATTGACATATTGATTATTTTCTATAATGATGTTAATACATATTTTGTGTGTTTTGCGTCCTTTCTAGGAAAAGCTGCCTTACCTTGTGCTAAATGATTGGTGGTGTTTGTGGGAGACTGTCACAGAAGCTTTACACTTAAAAACATTTTTTTACCATTCCTTATGAAACTGCATATGCTACTGCCTTCTTATGGTAGCGTGCATGACTTCTTTTTTTTGGGGGGGGGGGGGGGGGGTTACTAATCACATTTACAGGTTCCACTATTTCTGCAATTTATTCGCATCTTTGCATATTTATCTCATGATTTTTTGTGGTGTGTTACATTTATCTAATCAGTAAGGTATATTGCACTTAGTACTCTGGTCTTTATGCTTGCATGTTCTAAAATTAAATTTCTTTTTTTTACTTTGGTCATAGTGGTTCTTGGCTTAAGACAAATGACTTCACAGATAAAGTGCACTGTCCTTATCAACCAGTCCCATATCCTTCCTTGTAGAAATTCGCATTGTTAGAGATATAGTTCATTTAATAAATAGTTTTATTAATCCCCAAGGGTGTTACACAACTTATAAATATTGTGTCTCTACTCACATGATACCATACTTTTATTCTATTTGTCTAATATGTACTCATACAAACCATACAGAGCTGTAATTTTATGTAATACTGCTACTGATGCAGTTTGTCCTTGTAAATGCAATGTCGAGTTATGTATTCTCATTATGAATTATGCATAGGCCTCTGAGTGCCATATAAAGCTAATTATATTTTATGATACTTTCTCAGCTTTGATGTTCATACTATGTAAAACTAGGCCTTTGTTACATTTTGCTATTAAAGTCACCATTTATGTATACAAAAAGACCACTTGGAGCCTCTGTTTGATATTTTTACTCAATTGCTTCAGATATTAAGATTTGTATGTATTTCATGTACTAGGCCACTAAGCCCCATTCATTTTATAGCTACTAAGATCAGCATTTATGTGTCTAGAAAAGCCACTTGGAGTCTCTGACTGACATTTTCTATAAAATTGTTTTACTTATTAAGATTTGCATGTATTCCAAGTACAAAATGCCATTATGTCTCAATATTGCAGATACAAGGCCATAAAGAGCCACAGTATAATGTTATGAACCAGTGCTGTTCTGTGTAATGTTTGGCTATTCTATGTCTGATTGGCAGCCTGATGTCACACTTATTGATGTTATCTTATCCAGAGTTCACTTTCACTTTTGCCTATTGACTCTGATGTAAAGCATTGTTGCTTCATCCAGTCTGTAATTTCATTATGATACTGAACTTTTTTCTGATCAGGTAGATCACTCGATGCTGACATAGGTAGAAATGGTCATGTTCCACTGCCTTACCTTCGCTACTTTATTGGTTAGTCCCCTACCTCTGGTCATGGTATTGGATCAATTTACTATTGGTATTCATACTTCAACATAAGCGACTATATATGTCTTTGGATCTCAGAAAAACCTCCACTATGAAGAGCAGTAATGGTGCAGGTCATCACATTACTGACATTATGATAATCGCCAACTACGGTTCTTGGTAATCTGTTGCCACGTACCTATTGTATTTCTGCAGATGACTAAGGAAAATTATACGGAGTTCAGATGTATTGGTACACTGAATGCAATCTACATTGGTCACTAATAAGTTGTTGAACCTGTAGTCATTCAACATGCTCATAGGCTTCAGCCATGTCTCTTACTTTCCCTTGCCCAATCCTCACCTATGCTCTTGACGTTTAGGACTTTACACTAATTCTGCTTTACATGATTTATTTGTCCGCAACCTCGTTTATGAGACAATTTCTTCATATTATAACCAGACTACGATTTATACTACTGCACCTGAGCACTATGAATTCTTTCAAGTTTAATGATGTTCTAGAGTTAAACAAATTTACCACAGATTTGCTGTACAAGGTACTTCCAAATATATGCCAAATTTGCTAAACCCCGCTGGAGGGTTATGAAAGGAGTCTACTGGGGCACACTTGTACGTGACAGAAGAATAGGATAAGAATATTAATAAATTAAAATGAAACTAGTATACTATAAACGATGAATGTCTCTGATAGGCTCGATAATGAGGATCGCTGACTGTGCGCGACCACAGAGCCAAAGGTACTGCTTCTGGTCTGAGAGTGTTGGAGTAAGACAGCACTGGGGGCACATTTGTAGGCAGCTGCCTGTGGAGGAAAGATGATGGAGTAGACAGTTTTTGTTGTATGTTGTGTCAAGCCACCAAGTGTTACATTAATTTAGGTATGTCAATATTGTTGAACTTGAAAGCAGAAGTCTTCATGAAAGCAAGATTAAGATGATAAATAATTATTATTTTTGTTTCTTGCCAGCGCATTAGCATAAATGAGTTGACGGATAATTTGTCATTGTTAAGTAACCCAAAACGTAGGTAAACTGCTTTTATAAAAAGGTTAGTTGGATATTTCACTTTTGTAATGCTTCTAAGATTTGTTAACAAAGCTACGTGTAATTTGATGATTTGTATCTATGCCCTTTTAGTGAGGTTTGATAATACTTTTTGTTTAAGTCTTATTGTTTTTTGATCAATTGTGAGTAATGTAACTTCAGTTGACAGATGTTTTTGAAAAGCCAAATTTAATTTGCAACAAAATGTTCCTAAAAAAGAAATCAGTGTTAGAAATTCACCACAATCAGACCGCTTCCCTCTCCAGGTTATATGTTTTTCAAAGAAGTTGGATTTTTATAAATGTTTTCATTTACCAGCCAAAACAATTTCATATACATTTCAAAGTATCACAGCCAGCATTGCGCATCGGTGAGCCAGTAGCTAGCATTTATATTTTTTTATGAGCGACCAGAATATATGGCGTTACACCGTTGCTGCTTTAGAGGCAAGACAATTTAATTTATTTGTTATGTGCATAGGGACCAAAATTATCACTTTTGAAAAGGGCCAAATTATTCAGTGACTAAGGGGCTGAATGTATTTTGCAGTGACTATATTTCTTTATTGATGTTGGGAGTTGTATTGCCCAATCAATTGCTGTATAGTTTTGCTAACAATAACAGAGAGTAAGCAACCACTTGAGCACTTACAACACGCATCATGACAGTTCGAGTTCAGTACTCATTCCACAGATCAGGCATCCATCAACGTAATCGTAAAGTTTGTTATTACATTTTTTTAAAGAACATTACAAGCTGATAAGGTAGTACTTGAACTGCCCAGGTGTGGCAGCACAGGCACCCAGCTCCCAGGCTGAGCAGCTTGCACATGGACAGATCAGATCTTCATTCACGAGAGATCAGCCCGGCCCCCATCTTCGGGTATTCAGGAGTGTGACCAGCTGCAAGCCGTTCAGAGAGTTGAAGTTTCCTCCGGAGCTGGACAGTTGCGGATTTGTAGCAGTAGACTCCATGTCGGCAGCGGCTGGTAATCTTTCATCGTATTCAGTGGATCATCTTGGAACTTGTAGGGCTGACCTTCCATCGGTAGCAGTGACACAGATGGAGTATCCAGACTTAGAATGAGTGGAAAGAAGGAGAGCGTATTTTAAGCAGTCGATGAAGTGATGCTCCCCTACTGGTGACCGAATGTCTTCCCGTTATCCGAGCCCTTCAGCGTTCTTTGCTGGCTTAATGCTCGGTCTCAGAACTACAGAGCACTTGTAACATCATAGCTCTAATGCTCTACTGATTTATTTTGCCTTTTTGTTTTATTTAATGTTACATCGTTGAGTTTCTGTAAATGTTGTTGGACTGAATCGATACCATGAGAGTGGTTTTTCTTTTCTGTGTAAAAAACTTTGATGTCATGGTTTGATTCTATGCAATGTAGTGTATCTATCATTTAAATTCTTTGTCTCATTTGGAAGGAACGAAAATTAATGTATATAATTGTAATTTTGTTTAAATAATCTTTTGTAGGAATACCAATATGTGCAAATGTTCTGTTTTAATTAATATGTTTGGCTGTTGTTATGTAATTTATGATCCTCACTTAGGGTTCTTAGTTATATTGTATGTAAAAGGTGTTGTGGTTCCCCTCGGGAACGGAAGCATGCAGCGAGCGCAAATTGTGGTTGGCCTAGGTAGAAAAGGTGGAATTGGGAGTCAGTTGGGAACGAGCTACCAAACTGTCAACTCATCATGTATTGTGATGGTGCCGATAGAGGGTTTTTGTGCCACTTTCCAATGTCTCGGATGGACGGATAAAGAGCTGGAACTATTCTGGAATTGGTATCTATTATCGCCACCAAGAAATGACAGGGTCCAGCATTTCCGCCTGCTAATCCACCCACCGACATGCACTCGCCACCACGTTGCGCAGTCCCTGAAAAAAGGAACCAAGGAACTGTAAATATGTAACGTGAAGGATCAGCTCATTTAATGTTTTAGTGTGCGCAAATGTAAGATAACTTCTACTCGAACTCTTATACCTTCCTTGATTTTTTATCCCTAGTCACACAACCACTTAGGGTCCTTCCCACGTCAAGGATGCTTACCGAGTGTCCGTATTGTGTAAATAGGAAAGCCCAGTGTTTACTCATTAATGCCATTCGACGATAGTAAGAAGAAACTAAGTTATAGTTAATGTAGCAGAACGAGTAATGTAGTAAATGATGCTTGCTGAAAATAATTTTTCCATTAAAACTGTTTATTACTATTTTGTTGCCAACTACTAAAGCGAATGTTCTCAAAATTATGGCTTATAGAGTTTTGCAAATTAAATGATCACAATGCAGTCTGTTGAAAATCACCCAAAGGTGAGCTATTGTCTTATAACCACATCAAGTTGTGTTCTACTGCAGTAAAAGTTGAGAACTATTACTGTTGAAAGTTACATGTTCATGTTTGTTAAAGCCTTGTTTCTTTAGTGTATTGAAAGTGTGTTTAGTCTGCTCTGTTACAGTGGTCAAGATTAAGGGCCCCCCCTTGTATACCATCTTACGGGAGAGCGGTGTGCTGACCCCACGCCCCTCCTATCCGCATCCTCCACTGAGGATGACACGGCGGTCGGATGGTCCCGGTAGGCCACTCGTGGCCTGAAGACGGAGTGCTTTTTTTTCATTGAATGTAGTTCAAATGCACAAAGTTACTTAATTATAGAAAGTTTTAATTACTCTTGCTATTCAAGTTAAACTCTGTACAATATTGGGTTCCTCTTGTGTATTAAAAGTGAATATTAATGGTGTAACAGGATCCACGTTTGTCTATTGTGCTAATGCTAGATAACGATTAATAGAAAGACCACTAGCTAAGAAAACAATAATTTCTTTATTCAAAAGACAGTGAGAAGTAGTCTGTTAGTGACTTCCATTTAATTTTCATTCTAAGTAAAAAGGTATTTAGTATTGAGAGACTTAATCTACGCACAATAACTAATTTTGCTGTGAATAATATCTATATTTCATGTCAGATAGGAATATGTTTGAAAGGTAATATTGAACCTATGTCCAATTTACGATTCTGCCGTGAATATTAGTAGTAACATTATTGAGACCATTCAATTTGACTAAGTCCTCAATGTAATAGTGTGTTTCGTTATCTGTTATATTTATCCAAATAGTTTGTTCTGATCGTTAGCTCCAATCATAATGTGAACTTACTGTATGTAGGTGCCAGAGTTCATTGCACTCGCTTGTGGTAAAGTATAGATTGTGTTTACTTATACCTATTTTCTTGAACTAGAATGTCAATCATTCTCTTGCCTAATTAGGCTGGCGACCGTTTTCTTTATTCTTTGAAATGTGTAGACAGGTAAAATATTGTTTATTACTGTTTAAATATTTACGTAATTCTGACTTTCACTTCCGATAAGCCACCTCCGTTAGGCACAACACGGTCAACATAACAAAATTCCTTCGAGAGGGTAACATTACATGACTTCTATAAACCATAATTGGTGAACAAAATAGTTTCAGTACATAAACGAAAGGCAGTGATAGTGTTATACACTCTTTTATGCAAAGTTTGTAGCCTGAAAGGTGTTCTTTCGTCGTCCCTGCGTGTAGTTACTACACGTAGTCCTTTTTATGGGACATCATTGTGTCTGCTCTGTACTGTTGTCAAGGTGCTGAATAAGGTGTTTCTGACGCTCTCTCTCAGTCTGAGGCAATGGCCATCCTGCTTGTCTTTGCTTCAGGTCTTCTGAGTGTAGACATAGGTTTTGTCAATGCTGCGTAATTGACAAGCGTGTTCCACTTAGTGTTTTCCCAGGCGCTTTCAACGAAATTTTATTCCTCACTTAATTATAATTGTACTTTGCACCAGAAGTATGTTCTGTAATATTCACTGTTAATTATATATAAGAGCGCACTCGGGTCAGATTTGAGCTCTATAATAGATGGCGTCCCTTCCGGGATGGCCGAGCGGTTCTAATCGCTACAGTCTGGAACCGCGCGACCGCTACGGTCGCAGGTTCGAATCCTGCCTCAGGCATGGATGTATGTGATGTCCTTAGGTTTGTTAGGTTCAAGTAGTTCTAAGTTCTAGGGGACTTATGACCTCAGCAGTTGAGTCCCATAGTGCTCAGAGCCAATAGATGTCGTGCTTCAGGATGTGGTGAACTGGATGGTCGGACGCGGGTCACACTTCAGACATCATCGATGATTCCCAGAACAACAAACGATTTTTATCGACCTTCTCATAATTCATCTCTGACAGAAACCCTAGTACAAAGAAATTCTGCAAACCAGTTGTAAAAAATTGTTTACTGAAGATGATGAATTATCAAATGTTGAACTAAAAGGTTCGTGACATTGCTGATGAGCTAGGCTTTCAGGAAACTGAAACTGGAAAAGAAAAAAAAGTCGACTGAAAATTTTCATTTTTTCAAAACACTGCCTCTGTAAATGCTTTCTGTAAACAAACTACTTGAATTTCTCATCTACAGTTGTTTTAACCACAACGTATCAAATTTGGAAGCATTAGTATTGTGACATCTCAGCAGTGCCACCTAGCGGTTGTTTGTGAAGCGAAGGGTGAACCTGATGAGTAGGAGAAAAGGAGCGGCGTTCCGCCAGACGAGTTGGAGGAGTCAACGAGTGCGGGAGCAGTGCCCACCTGGGCAGGTCGAGACCGCCTGCGCCTCCATCAGCGAGCGTAACGCGGCCTTGGTCGTGGCCTCGCCAGTATTGCGCTGGTCAGGTTCGGCGCAGGGTGGCGCCACGTCCCTGCATCACAGCCGTCGCCGACCGCGACTATTGCCGACTTCACACGAGGCGCGGAAGTGGACGTTGTAAATATAGAAATAACCGTTTCCTGGAAGAGTCATAAAACAAAGTTAAATTCATTCACTGCCGTTCAGTCTCGACGTCTGTATAACCCCTCTGTAGCACAGGAAACTATGTGTCTATGATAGTTCAATATCTCTGCCCACATAGGACAGAAAACGTCGACAGTGTCTCGTATAGCTGTGGTGCTCATTTAATCATAAGAAAGTACGGGCCCTGCTCGCATGATACGACGTTATTGTTTGAGTGTTTTAACGTTTATAACCTGGTTTCCTTTTGTTTTGGGTAATATGAACTGATATATTCATCAAGTAAATAACCTGATAAGATGTGATGAATGCATTCTAAGAAAAACAAGAAAAAGAGACGGACCATGCAGGAATCATCCGAATGAAACGGAACTCGGTCGATCTGCTGTACGTGAACAAACAAACAAATGATTGCAATTTCAGAAAACATCTGACCCTTCTTCAGCAGTTATTCGTCTTGGCACTGACTGACACAGTTGTTGGATGTCGTCCTGAGGGCTGTGGTGCCAGTTTCTGTCCAATTGGCGCGTTAGATCGTCAAAATGGTTGGAGGCCCCTGTCCATAATGCTCCAAACATTCTCAGTTAGGCAGAGATCTGGCGGCATAGCTGTCCACCTTAGCGTTTGGCAAGTAGAAGACAAGCAGTAGAAACACTCGGCACGACAGGTGGGCATTATCTTGCTGAAATGTACACTCCTGGAAATTGAAATAAGAACACCGTGAATTCATTGTCCCAGGAAGGGTAAACTTTATTGACACATTCCTGAGGTCAGATACATCACATGATCATACTGACAGAACCACAGGCACATAGACACAGGCAACAGAGCATGCACAATGTCGGCACTAGTACAGTGTATATCCACCTTTCACAGCAATGCACGCTGCTATTCTCCCATGGAGACGATCGTAGAGATGCTGGATGTAGTCCTGTGGAACGGCTTGCCATGCCATTTCCACCTGGCGCCTCAGTTGGACCAGCGTTCGTGCTGGACGTGCAGACCGTGTGAGCCGACGCTTCATCCAGTCCCAAACATGCTCAATGGGGGACAGATCCGGAGATCTTGCTGGCCAGGGTAGTTGACTTACACCTTCTAGAGCACGTTGGGTGGCACGGGATACATGCGGACGTGCATTGTCCTGTTGGAACAGCAAGTGCCCTTGCCGGTCTAGGAATGGTAGAACGATGGGTTCGATGACAGTTTGGATGTACCGTGCACTATTCAGTGTCCCCTCGACGATCACCAGAGGTGTATGGCCAGTGTAGGAGATCGCTCCCCACACCATGATGCCGGGTGTTGGCCCTGTGTGCCTCGGTCGTATGCAGTCCTGATTGTGGCGCTCACCTGCACGGCGCCAAACACGCATACGACCATCATTGGCACCAAGGCAGAAGCGACTCTCATCGCTGAAGACGAAACGTCTCCATTCGTCCCTCCATTCACGCCTGTCGCGACACCACTGGAGGCGGGCTGCACGATGTTGGGGCGTGAGCGGAAGACGGCCTAACGGTGTGCGGGACCATAGCCCAGCTTCATGGAGACGGTTGCGAATGGTCCTCGCCGATACCCCAGGAGCAACAGTGTCCCTAATTTGCTGGGAAGTGGCGGTGCGGTCCCCTACGGCACTGCGTAGGATCCTACGGTCTTGGCGTGCATCCGTGCGTCGCTGCGGTCCGGTCCCAGGTCGACGGGCACGTGCACCTTCCGCCGACCACTGGCGACAACATCGATGTACTGTGGAGACCTCACGCCCCACGTGTTGAGCAAGTCGGCGGTACGTCCACCCGGCCTCCCGCATGCCCACTATACGCCCTTGCTCAAAGTCCGTCAACTGCACATACGGTTCACGTCCACGCTGTCGCGGCATGCTACCAGTGTTAAAGACTGCGATGGAGCTCCGTATGCCACGGCAAACTGGCTGACACTGACGGCGGCGGTGCACAAATGCTGCGCAGCTAGCGCCATTCGACGGCCAACACCGCGGTTCCTGGTGTGTCCGCTGTGCCGTGCGTGGGATCATTGCTTGTACAGCCCTCTCACAGTGTCCGGAGCAAGTATGGTTGGTCTGACACACCGGTGTCAATGTGTTCTTTTTTCCATTTCCAGGAGTGTAAGTCCAGGTGGCTCCCACTGTGCTGTAGAGATGCCATGTTTGACAACCATAGGGTTCTTGCTAAGAGAAATGTCATACCAGAGCATCACTCCTGGTTTTCAGGCCGTATGGAGGATGGCGGTCAGATTGATATCCCCCTGTCGACTGGGGCACCTTCGGACATGTCTTCGGCTTAGAATCCCATTGACTGAAGCAGATGTGTCTTCAGTGATAACTTCCGCTTCGAAGTCAGCTCGACGATCAGCGAAGACGTGTCTGGAGACGCCCCAGATAGTGGTAGGGTAACAACCTGATTGTCGACTGCCATACGATCCGACAACCAGCAGTGATGGTCTGGTGTGCCATTCATTTTCATAGGAGTACTCCTTTGGTTGTCATCCGTACCACCTTTACAGCACAGCGGATGCCCTCCTGAGGCTATAGTGCCAGTTTCTGTCCAATTGGCGCATTAGACCGTCAAAATGGTTGGAGTGCCCTGTTCATAATGCTCCAAACATTATGTCGACGACGTTATACGCCCCATTTTGTTGCCGTTCAAAGCAAGCAGTCCTGGACTTATATTTCAGCAAGATAATGACCGCCCACACGTGATGACTGTTTCTTCTGCTTGTCTTCGAGTTTGCGAAACCCTATCTTGGCTAGTAAAGTCACCAGACGTCTCCCCGGTCGAGAACGTTTGGAGAGTTATGTGAAGCATCCTCCAACGATTTCCGGATTCTGACAATGTAACGCGCCATTTCGACAGAATCTGGCATGTTATCTCTCAGGAGGACACCCAGGAACTTCATCAGTCGATGCTAAGGCGAACAACTGCTTGTATAAGGGCCAGAGGTGGATCAACGCCTTACTGAGTTTCTCAGTTTGTGAAACTCTTTCGCCTGAATAAATTATCCAGTTTTTTCTGAAATTGTTAACACCTGTCTGTCAGTGTATGTACATCACATCTACTGAGTTCCATCCTCCTTCATTGTGCATTTTTTTAGTGTCTTAGAGAGTATATCCTGACGGTTCTCAGAATGCCCAGAAGTGTTTCGTACATGAATTAAGACAAATATATTTGTTACAATCCACTACTCTGTTCTTAGTTGCTTCGGTAGCACTCTCCCTAAAAAGATTGGAGAGAAAGGGTTAAGCTATCTAGACGGCTATATTCTAAAAGTATTCGTTATGACCGCACAGTAATTCAGGAGGTTCCATTTCCTTTATTAACAGATACGACAAACTCCAGGTAGCTGAGTAAAGGAAGATAAATTTCTACTAAAAACGAAATAGAAGAATGACTAGCTTTGTCGAAAGTAGGCGGATACGCCTGAAAAGAGAGCATTTACAGGGTCATATAGCCATAGTCTGCAAATCAGTGTTTATGATTCTGCTAGTAAGTAATGTACCGATAATATTGATAGCATACTTCTATCTCATCTCGCATAATTTTGACTTTACCACAGTTGTGAGACTTTAGTGCTAATGTAGTTCGTAAGTCAGCTGCATGGCACATGTAAGCTTCTAATTTTTAAAACTAATGCTGTTCAGATTACATATTTTCCCAACCTTTTTTATTCCAGTCTTTGATCACAATATCAATTCTTTTGTCGATGACCGGTTTCAGTCAGTAATTACCATCCATAGATCTTTTCTACACCATGTCCTAAAGTGACAAGACCGTAATGGCATCGTCAAAACATATAAATATGCTCAGCACAGGATCGTTACGTAGATGAAAAATAATGTGTAAAATAAGCCACATCCTTCACATAGTCATTCTTGCAACTGCTCTTTTAGATCTATGTGACGATGCTGTGCTTAGTATATTTATATGTTTTGACTATGCCACTACGGCCTTAGCACTTTAGGACACGGTGTAGAAAAGATCTGAGGATGGACATTACTGACTGAAACCGGTCACCGTCAAAAGAATTAATATTGTGATCAAAGACTGGAATAAAAAACATTTGACAGTATTGGATCACTGTTCATATACGCGACTATGTCGCAGCTGGTGATATATTTCCCCGATTTGCAGTTTATGGTAAACTGTTGCACTAAGCTGTGATGTGAACAAATTACACTGTCCGGTCATATTATTGTGACCACCTGTCAGAAGCCTGAACAACCACCTTTTGCAGCGCAGGCCGCTGCGAGACATGCAGAGAGTCAGTGAGGTTCTGGAAGGTACCGACTGGGATGTGGAGCCATGCCGACTCCAGTGCCCCGGTCATACGCCCTAGGATTCATGGCGCAAACAGCCCGATCAAGGTGGTCCCACAAATACTAGACTGAGTTTTAATACGGGAAGTTTGATGGCCAGAGGAGTGCTGTAGAATCATCCCAGTGCGCTTCAAACCACATACATAAACTGCGGGCTGTGTGACATGTTGCATTGTGATGCTAGTAGAAGTCATTGTGCCGACGGAAAACAAACTGCATGTTGGAGTGTGCATGGCCCCTAAGGTAATGTGCGTACTTGTACTGAGCCATTGCGCCTTCCAGACTGACGAGATCACTCAGGGAATGCCACAAAACATCCTCACACCATAATACACTCTCCTCCTGCCTGGACCCTTGCAACTATCCAACAGCCACCTCTTTGATGGTGCACACCATATCATTCACCTGTCGCCACTGGTCGACGTCCAGATGCGGTACTGAAGTGCAAATTCCAGCCTTCGCTGCTGATGAACAGCAATCAGAATCGTTCCAAGAAGCAGGCGTCTGCTCCGAAGACTCATACAGAGCAACATTCGCTAGACGGTCCTTGACAAGACACTGTTGGTAGTCCCTTGTTTCTTCAGGGAGCTCAATTGTACAACAGGTGCCCAGCTATTTGCCCGTACACATCTCCGTAGTCTTCGCTCACCCCTGTCATATCTGGCCCATGCCGCACCACAGTTGGCTCTGCGCGGGTTTTGGATAGCGCCATTTTGCCATGCAGTGTATACTTTAACCACAGCGGCACTTGAACAGTTTACAAACTTAGCCGTTTCGGAGCTGCTTCCACTCTTGGCCCGAAAGTCAATGATTATGCCCTTCTGGACGTCAGATAAATTGCTCCATTTCCACTTTAGGACGACTGATATCTTTTCCGCGCCCATCCGACTCGCTTTACATATCCTCCAGTGCAAGCGCGGCCGCCTGTCGTCTGCGAGTGGTTATTGTGAAATCCTAGTAATCTCTGTCATTTTAAAAATGATGGTAGGTGAAGGTAACTTATGGGAGAAGAAGGGACAGAGGAGAGCTAGTGTAACGTCCCCTTAGAAAAATTATGAATAATTGTGCTAGTAAGCTTCTACGTTATTTGATACAAAGACAGCTGAGTAAAACTGAATGTACACTCTTTACTTATTCTGATCATCAGCTTAGACACACAATATTTTTTTTAGCGCAACGCAATCTGACTTTCAATAATCCCTACAAAAGAATGGCCCTGACTAACAATAACCTTTACCTTTTATGAATCACTTACCTCACAAAAATCTTCGTTACTCGATCTACTGTAATACGGCGAGCACGAATACTGCCAGCTAAATAAAAGATTATAACTACTGAAGGTACTAATTACTGATAGGCATAGTTAGCAAATGAAATATTTTGATAGAGAACAAACAATGTATTTACCCTAATAATGTTCAAAAGTCATCATTATACTGTATATCAATTTATAACATCCATCTTTACAAATTTCCTTTTTCTGGCTGACACACGTTCAGATCGTCCTCTTATAGTAATCTCTCAAAACTCTGGCATCTCTCTCTCCATATCCACCACTGTTGGCGGCTCACCTCCAACTGTACGACGCTACGCGCTGTTTACATCCAGCTTCCCAACACTACACTAGCGAATATTCCAACAATGAGTCCAACCAGGCACAGACTGCACGCAGCACAGCCAGTGATTTTCTTATAGAGCGCTGCTTGGCGTTACCAACATAAAAACGTAAACAGCCTACTTACACTAGTAACAAATTATGACCCAATCTCCCGCCATCCCTCCCGGAACCGATCCCTAGATACACACCGACCGAGGTGTTGTAATGGTTAACACAACAGACTCGCTTTAGGGAGGACGACGATTCAAACCCACGGCCGACCATCTTGATCAGGTTTCCTGTAATTTCTCTGTATCATTCTAGGCAAATGCCAGGATGGTTCCTTTCAAAAGACCACGGCCGATATCCTTCGCCATTCTCGAAACAATCCTAGATTGTGTTCCGTCTCTAACGACATCAATGTCGATGGGACGTTAAAACCTAATCTTTCTTTCTTCTTTCTTCCCTAGATCAACGCCAGTCCCCAGCCCAGTTGACGGGTGTTCACTGGTGACATCAGTTAATATGGTGTTTACTTTGTTTACGCAAATGGTCAAGGGCAAAATTTTAATTTTATTTCGGACTGTCGAAAGTGAGCGTAGATGATACGGAAGAACCTTTTGCAGTAGTCATTGGAGTCAGAAACATTAATGTCGTCAAAATACAACTTCATAACAGTCAAATTTTCTCGTAGTTCTCACTGGCAACATTTCTGGGCAAGCAAAGAAAGTGTCTGGCGTTGCTTCGGAGACAAAATTATATGATCAAGAGGAAATCAAACACCAAACATAATACACTACCAAACAGACTATTTGTGCATCGCTCATGAACGTTACAGTTTTTGCTTCTCGCTTGTCTGCTTTCATACAACCAGAGCTCATCTCAACCAAATTTTGCAATTCTACACCATCAGTGGGGTCTTCACTAAACTTGATTGAGTACAGTCAGTGGAGAAAATTAATTCCAATCCAAATATTCGCACCTAGAGATCAATTAGCGCTTTTAGTCATCAACGTATCACATCCCGATGTATGCCAAAAAATCAGTAGATTTTTTTCAATGTTATGTGTCCCTGACTTGCAACAGCATATTTATAATAAAGGAACCGCAAAATTTAGCACAAAGAATGGCAGCCGCAAATAAACCAATAAGTGAAAGACGGGATAATTTCCTGAATCAGGGTTTCGAGCGACTATAAGTAGCTGTTACTACCGTTATGATATATACAGTTACACATGTGTAACACTAGTCCTTACACATTCATTCGTTTCGGTAAAAAATTGTTGGAATATGCTCGTTTTTCGCCGAGAGTGCAAACAAATGATATAGTTAAAAACATAGATCCACATGGGAAAAAAACATGAAACGACCTTTGAAGTATCTGACGCCGAAAATGAAGATTTAACGGCTTTAAAATCATATTTGCCGCAATTCAGTCCAAGTGTACTCTAAAGTCTTTAAGCAGAAAAGTGTCTTTTGAAGAACTATTGGGAAATGTAAGAATTTTTTTTTTACGCTAGTGAACTGAAAGAATACATCAAATGTCAGGGTTTACTGACGACTTAGTTTCACACCTTCCCACATATCGACTTACTTGTTGAAGGAATATTGGCCATACCGACCAGTGAGATGGGGTAGGCCAGCTTAAGAAGGCCTGTTCCAACCCCTTATCATAGTAGTTAAGTACAAACAGCATGTCCTGTCTCTAAGATGGACGAAACCGAGTCCTCTTGCTGACGCGTAAAGGGTGAGGGTTCCAGGTGATACAAAGTACGCAAAGGCTGTCTCGAACTGTCGTAATAGAACATTGGCAGAGGGAAGAACGGGGCAACGTCTACCGGCTTCGGCATGACATACGTGTTGACGTAAGCAACTCGATGGGTTGGATTCAAGGTGTTGTGGAGGTTGTGTTGGATGGGGGCTCATATCGTCTGAAGCAAACGGCGGTAGGCATACGCCGTCGTAAAGTGTGCATGTCTGGTTAATATGATACCCACGTAACGGTGCTTGAACTCTGTGGGCAGCGGCAGTGCCCCTTCATCTTGGAGGCCATGACAGATCTTCATAATCGCTGCTTTGACCACACTAACGATGCTTCCTGAGGTTCTTCCATACTGTCGCATCCATTCAATGGCATTATGTCTTTCTGTGGGTGCACGTCCACATAAGGTGAGTTCTGTAAGGCACCTTAAGAGGCTTTTGATAGAGAGCTCGAGGGCGATAGGGCACAGCACAGTGGACAGGGGACAGTCCAGTCTGACGGAACAATGTACTGGAATCAGTCCCGCCTGTCGTGTGTGATGTGGCACCAGTAAGCGGGCGTCATAGTGTCGACGCATGCGGGGGAAACTTCCTATGCATGGCCCCTGATAAGTGGAACTGGTGTCAGATGCTATCAAAAGCACTATCGATATCGATTGATTCGAGAGTCACAAGGAGGTGGCAGGATGTGGCAAGCCATTCTTTCCGATATTCGCCCTTGGCAGTTTGTAGGTTGGCACGACGACTGCGCAATGTCTGCTCCTTTCAAAGGATGGCGGACAGTACCGTGTTAATGCGTGCCGCCAGTAGTTGTGCATGGCTCCTATAGTCTGCATTGAGAGGAGTAAGTGGACCTCCCTGGACCTCAGGACGGTCTATGTACCGGAACTGAAATTCCGGCCTCAATGGCCATTCACACTTGGAAGTTGGGAATGAGTAACGCATGGAACATTTCGGTCCAACGCTGAATCATCAAGTCAGGGAATTCCCAGTAAAATTCAACCATAAGGCTATCTGGGTCTGGTGAGTTGTTCGCCAGCCTTTGGCGATAGCGTCGTCACTTCGCCCGTGGTAATTACTACCACCAAGGATGTTGCCTCCGTAGCGTCGAGAGTACGTGTGACGTTTCGGAGAACATCTGACGTCGCATCTCCTGTGGTACTGATAAGCTGTTGACAATGACGATGACTGTCAAACATGGTATGGAGCATAGATGGGGTTTCCTCTGGCATGATATTCTGTCTACGTGTTCTCACTACCACACTCTGTAGATCATTGTGTGTCAAGTAAAGGAGCTTGCCATTAATGCGTTGTCGTTCGCTGTGCGGTTCAGATGATGGAGGTATGTTGTCGAGTTCCCGGGGCACTGTGTACTAGTAATTCATCGTGGCTTGGTGCCATTCAACCGATTCTTTCCTGCATTAGACCAACTCCCTCGTGATCATTGGTTTGGTGCAGTTGAGCCACCACATCAGCGTAGAAGGGTACCTGGGAAGGCGTCATTCGCAGGAAGTCCGCACCGCTGCGACGTGTTGTCAACGTATTGGATCATGCAGAAGAGACGTGCTAACTTCCATGTCCCACAGCTGCGGCAGACTGATTGCGGTGGAAGTAGGAGGGAATTGATGAGCGTGAGTGGTCGTAGAAGGCGAGCACTGCGGACTGCAGTGTGTTGGAGACATTGATGGGATCTATCCTGCTTGAAGAATGAGTTGTAAGATGTCTGTTGAAAGGGACGTAACCGTGGATCTTCTCCAATGCGTCAATTTAGTGGACTTCTTCCACCATTGTACGTAGGGCTGGGCATGGTAAGTAGCTGGGATGTCGGTCTTCTGGGCGCAATACGCAATTAAAATCGCCTCCAACTGCAGTGTGGTCAAAACGACCAAGGAACGAGGGGGGGGGGGGGGGGGGAGGGGGAGGGGGGGGTCGATGTCAGGAGACTAAAAAACAGAAAATTGTCGTCGGTTGGACGTGCCTGATGGAGCGTACAGATTGATGACAGGCGTTCTCAATTGCTAATGGGTACGCCCCTTGTGGACGGGAGTATGGTCACGTCTGTGACCAATAGCCCCTCTCGAACATAGATTATTACCCCACACCCAGCCTGATCATCAACAGTACAAGTCATATCCATAAATATCCAGAATCGTTGCAATATGCACCTCTTGTAATAAGGCAACGTAGACATCTGACCCGCGAATCATATCTCAGAGTAACTGTATCTTCACTGCGCTGCGAATCATATTAATGTTGACTATGGCCACCATCACTGGGAGAAAAAGGTGACATTATTCCATCTCGCCTGACCTCAGGGACACACGTATAAATCATTGGTGAATGGGGTTAACTGAGTGCATCGGCCCCAGTGGGATTCCAGACATGTTTTCTTCGTCGTCTGCCCATGCTGTTGTGGCGTGGGGGTATTTGGTGTGCACACGATATAGCCCTGTGAGGGTAAGGTTGTACAATTCCGGCAGGGAGACAACTATCCCCATCCACACATCGTTCGTTACGCTGTCCACAGAGTGGACGGGCGTTGGCGTAATCATTGTGCAAGGTTTTCCGCCACTATCACCGTCATCTGAAATCAGGAGGTGAGCGTCGAAATTTGTATGACTGGATGTCATGATTTGCTATATATATTATGACTTTTGATGATTGTTAAGGTAAATACATTGTTTGTTCTCTATAAAAATCTTTCATTTGCTAACTATGGCTATCAGTAGTTAGTGCCTTCCGTAGTTTGAATCTTTTATTTAGCTGGCAGTAGTGGCGCTCGCTGTATTGCAGTAGTTCGAGTAACGAAGATTTTTGTGAGGTAAGTGATTTGTGAAACGTATAGGTTAATGTTAGTCAGGGCCATTCTTTTGTAGGGATTTTTGAAAGTCAGATTGCGTTGCGCTAAAAATATTGTGTGTCAGCTTAAGCACAGTCTTGTATAATTTTTCCAAGGGCACGCTCAACTGCTTTTGCGTCTATATCTTTCTACCCGTTGTTTAACTACATAGATCATAACATTGATCAATGCAACCGATTATTTACAGAAACTAATTTCCAGAACGCTGCGATTTGAAGAGAGGTTAGTAGAAGAGCTTAAGTAGCTCATACCCATCCACTTCTTTCTATAACACAACCGTCTATTATCTCCCAGTATTATATTTTTCCATCTGTTTCCCGTTGTCACTGTCTCCTTCTCTCTCTCTGCATAAAATAGGGCAAGTATGTTCCGGTGTCAAAATTTTTGAAGGTGCTGAGGAAGGCAGAAAAAGGCAGCTGGTACCCCAATTTTCAGTCAGAGCCTTTCAAACAGGAGCATATTCACTTTTTCTGTGCTCTGATAGGAGCATTTTTCTGCTGGTTCCCCTCTTTTCTCTGCTACAGCAGGGCGTGTCACTCATATGAAAAGAGCTTTATAGATCAGTAAAATTATGATACATTACAAATGTGAAATTGAAATCAAGTATAACTAATATTACACATAGACTGGATGTTAAATGCACAAAAAGTTTGCATGTGCTTCAGTATCACAACATGGGGTCTCCAGAATCCTTATGATGATAATGGAGGCACTTTACAGCATATTTCTCACTGCTACGTCACTTTGTCAACTACGTTTTCGCCTCACACCGGATTTTAATTGCGCATTTTACGTGTACGAGTAGCGTAACTTTTGAACCTGTCTCTCGGTAGCAGATAAATATATCAAGAAAATCTTAAAGATTGTTCGATTTCTGGATCTTGGAAATATATCGCAAAAATTACAGCCATTCGCTGTGCATAGTCGTCTTGGAATCCGCGGCTCGGTTTTGGTACCCAAAAACAATGTTTTTGAGGTGTTTGTCGATAACGGATAAAGATTTCTGAAAACAGCACGATGGTTCAAAATGGTTCAAATGGCTCTGAGCACCATGGGACTTGACTTCTGAGGCCATCAGTCCCCTAGAACGTAGAACTACTTAAACCTAACCAACCTAAGGACATCACACACACCCATGCCCGAGGCAGGCTTCGAACCTGCGACCGTAGCGGTCGCGCGGTTCCAGACTGTAGCGCCTAGAACCGCTCGGCCATCCCGGCCGGCCAGCACGATGGCACTTCTAAATAAATACCTAGAGAATATGCCGTTAAAATATGAACGACCTAACTTGTGATTAACTATTCAGCTACCCGACATTGATAGCGAGAACATGGTGAAAAATACTTTTTTCTGTTTTTCTCAGGAACCACCCACAAACTAAATGGTTTCTCCGAAAGTGCCTTAAGGTACACGGTAGACAACATCTAATGTAAAAATAACCATACGATTTGCTGTATTTGTCTCAGTTGAGCCTCGGAAAAAACCGTTTTTATGAGCTGCGTTTTGGAGTATATTGGTGGCACTTGCTGTCGCATGCGTACTGTTGGAGTGCGGTAGAGTTGTCAGGAGCGCAGTAAATAATGAAGGTAAAATAGAATTAAAATTAGGAAATATGTTATGCTGCAGAAGAACAAAGCAGAGAGGAGATTTAGGTATCTGTTTTATTTTAAACATAAAGACTGAAAAGAGTATTACAAAGGAACTACAGATATAATAACAAGACTTGTTTCAAAATGAAATAAATTGTATTCAGTGGAAAACATTTAAGTCGACGCAACAACGTGCTTACATACTGATGATGAATCAGATCACATCTATCAATGTTACATACTCCAATAAATTATAACAGGTCACACTTCTATATGATTATGGGAGATTTTAGTGCAAGAGTGGGATAGGCATTAAAGAATAACTTTTTCATTAGGAAAGTTTGGGTACGGACCAAAAATGATAGAAGTCATATTGGTAGAATTTGCACGGAAGAACATGTTTGTACTTAACAAATTCTTCAACGAAGATGGCAAATACTAAATGGTTTCCGCCGTCGGAGGTTCGAGTCCTCCCTCGGGCATGGGTGTGTGTGTTGTGCTTAGATTATGTTAGTTTAAGTTACATTAAGTTAGATTAACTTTAGACCGATGACCTAAGAAATTTGGTCCCATAAGACCTTGCCACAAATTTCCAAATTTCACTAAATGGTGTCGTCTGGTTCAAAAAGGAACAAACAGTGAAACTGACAGTTGTGTAATTGCTGTGCTCTCATAGCGTTTACGTAACATATTGTTGTAACTTGATTTCAGATTTCGCCACGTTTCTGGTCTTCGCTCTCAGAATTGCTTATTGTATCTTGCTTATCTACCAAGACCTCTCTTTTGTTCACTTTCCTTTTCACTCTCTTTCTTCCTGTTCACACTTGGCGGTCTGGTGTTGACTACCCCTGGCCAGTCAGTACAGTTTCAACAGGTTTTCTTGTGCCGTACCCGTCTTAAAAGAATTATTGGATGGTCACGAAAGGGAATAAATATTAAATAGCGCTTTTGGGAAACGAAATAGGGTTTTCAAAACTAAGTTTCCGATTTGTCTGGAAAGGAAGTTTATGTGCGCTATGAATTACCAGTTTTGTGTTTGACATAGACTCTACACGTGAACATCAGGAAAAACCGTTCTGTTTCTCATCGAACTTTGAAGAGATGCATGTAGGAAATTGTTAGAGGAGATAGGAAATTAAATAAATTAATCGGTAAAAATACTGTAGTGTACGATGGGCTTTTGAGTTTAATGAAATTAAAAAGGAGGAGAACGTGACAACCAAGATAACAAACGGTACATGTCCAAGAAAAGTCTCTGAAGTCTGTTTTACTTGGTATTTGAAAATTGCAGCAAACTGACCTATGATGTACAACATAACCTGAAAGCAGGTGAGAAACCTTGCAGCAGTAGACCTGTTTGGCTCACTGCTATGCAGCAACAGCTATGCATATGTGTTGGTTGTTACAGAGCTCTGCTCAAAAATATATCAGATTAATTACTAATGCTGAGGAAAGATACAGGCAATATAACAGTCAAAATAGCAAAACAGAATAAACCACAATGAGATCACCCAAGGAAAATCATCTCTTAATTCTTGTCACTGACATGGATGGGCGCACTGAAAGAGTCAAGAATGGCAGGTGAGGAGAGAAACTGCACAACTTCTGCTTAGTTACAAGCATCACTGCCTTAAGAAGTTGACAGGACTCGCTAGTTAGAGGAAGTAATGAATGATCTGCCACATTAGCACACACTGTATGCACCACAGAAGACTGTATCTGGGAAGTGACTGGCATATCTCATAGGTTTATACACAAATCTCCCACACAACAGGAGAATAGGATTGGTTGTTATCAGAAAAAGCTCAAGAGAAAATCTGTTTAAAGCTGCAAGCTATTGGAAGGAAAGGAAAGGTGCAAAGGCCAGATAGCCACACAAAGCTGACTTAGTGCTGGTAAAGGCACATAATCAGTCAAAGAAAGCTACTAGCGAAAGTTGATAGTTATTCTTACTGAACAAGAGGCTCTTCTAGAATGCAAACATTGCACATGCCAATGCCGTTGAACAGTTGCAACTGGTAACTGTTCGAAGTGTCGTTGCTTACGAAAATTCATGAATGAATCCTGTTTTAAGTGGAACCTGAGCGACTACCCATCACAATTTCGATAACATTAACACATCTTAACTAAGGAATTATAAGTAAATATCCTATTACAGTTTAAGCAATATAACTTAATTTTGTTAAGAAGCCGGAATGAAGTGTCGGTAGCAGAATATAACTATTGAATAGGCACGAGACATAAGGGTTGGAGTCAGGCATCCATGATATTGCTGTAAATGTGTTATACTCGTATTTTACCATGCTTGTAGTCTTTTCTGCACGTCAAGATATCTGGTGAAGTATCAATACAGTTTTTAGAGTAAAATAAAGAAAGGTTCTTTTAAAGTTAGATTTAAAGATGGTAGTTAGTTAATAACGCTAGTTCATTATGAGTTTAAAACAAATTAGATAATAATTAACATCAAAGTCAGTTGCAGTGTATAGAAATATCCCTCTTTTTCGTACCATACGAAGCACGATAGTAACTGGTACTCACTAAAAGTATCGGTAGAGTGACAATAATGGCAACAAGTGTATATAGAGATGTAAACATAAAAATCTGCATTGCATATTTCCAAACTATACTAAACTACATTCTAGAAGAAGGTTTCTGTTATGCATTACAACAAAGAATGGAACAGAACTCATATCCAAGGAGACAACAAGTTTATATCACGTGCTGTGGTTAAACTCAAAAATGGTGTGGTATCTGGTGCAGAAGTGAAAAGTGAGTGTACGTCCGACAAAAGATTTGGAGAGCCAGAATAGCTCTTTGTAAGTAGCCTGTTCGAATGCTGCTTATAGGGGAGCTGCCATGGGGACCACTTCAGACTCAGCCATTTACTGCACAGAAGTGGGAACCCAATGGTCTGGATGTTCACACGTGCCCAAAATTTTCGAGAGTCCATCAAACAGTCAGCCAATGAATCACAGCCCTCAGTTCAAATTGTATATGTGCAACTTAATATATAATCTGTTTCCTAATTTCAAGACGTATAGACGAAGAAACTTATTCTGCCACCAAGGCTACACAGGTAAAGACATTGGTGGAGGTCTGCTTGAGCAGTACAAAGACACCATGGCCCACTGGTTTTCACAGGCTACGGAACCCACTCACGCAAGCACGATACGTCTTAACATCTTTTTAAACCACAATGCTCACGCCTTATATTATCGCAAAATATTTAAGGAAACTTTACATTTCGAGCAGGACTTTGGATAGAAACGCTATTTGTGTTGAAAATTAATTCAGAGGGGAGAAATTCAGAGCCTTAAAGAAGATATAGACGATCTGGGAGGTTTCCATTTGGCAGTGAATTCATTCGATGAGGTTTTCAAAATCACAAAATTGTGGCTACCATCATGAGGGTTGTAAAACATAGGATGCTGGTTCATTGCTTTATTATTAGGTATTCTACTACGGAAGAGTTTCAGTGAACATTCGGAAAAGGAAGGTTGCCCCTGTCACATTTTATACAGAAGATGTTGCAGATTTTTAGGGTGGCTGAAAATTTAATTTAGATTGTGTCACCTCAAAGTAAATGTTATGGTCAACCAACCTGAACCACAGTTGTGGGTTAGACTAGATTGCGTTGAAATTGGTGTCATTTGGCAGGGTAGTGGAGTGGATATAATTAAGGTAGTGTTGGATTACAGGTTGAGTGAGAAATCTTAATGGAAAAGTTACAGTTTGTTTATTTGATTTTGATGATGATTTATTTGATGATAGAACCACTGCATACTAGTTACTTAGTGACGACGGATGGGGTATAATTGTTTTGTTTATACCACTCGGAGATTTGGAATCGAAGCGAGATGGTGAGGAGCAGAGTGTGGGAAGAAGACATATGAATTCGTTCACATATATTGTTGGGTTTTCATTCGTCTTTTTTCTTCTTCTCCATCGTGAATGAAGCAGTAATGACAATTCTGTAGCGTTTCCGATACTTCTTGAAGATATTGAGATGGAGAAGGATTATGGAATACAAAGTGATAAAATACATCGTGGTTGTAGGTTATTACCAGTTTACAGTGCCGTTTCTTCGAGGTCTCGATTGGTGGCTGTGGATGTGACGGGTTGATAGTAGAGTTCTTAATAGTAATGTGATTCGATGCAGTAGTTCCAGAAATTGATTCAGTTAACCTTCTTGACTCTGACTTTTTTATGTGTCTCACATTGTGACCGGTGATGTGTCGATAATGGCCACTGTTTATGTTCCCGGCAGAAAAAGAGAAGAGTGTAGTGGAAGGACGGTCGAAGGGCTAGAGTGTTACAGAAAAAGAGCTGGTAGAAAAAGTGACTGATTGTTGCATAACGCGTTCAATTATATACGACGATGTCGTTGGAAACTTCTTGTTGAGACCTATGGCACTGCGTTTAAAAAGTATATGGCAACGTATGGCGGATACAGAGTTGTAGTACGGGGGCAGAAAAAGTTACCATGCGAAATTAAACGGAGAGCTGCAGCTGTCGCTACGATGGCAATGGAAAAGGATATGAAATGCAAATGGTACACAGTAGTTCATATGCCTGTGAATTCTACGATGAAAGAAGTGCATAGGGCGATGGCGAAATCTCAGCTTGACAAAGAACAGCGACGATTCACAGACGGCACTAATCGAAAGACATCCGTGTCGAAGCTTGGAACGAAAGGCCCTGAAAGTGGTGTCGATATGTAACAGTTTTTAAATGCAATTCTGTGCTTCAGCTGTGTGTGTCGTTTGGCTTGAATGCCAATGACATTCTTTTCTGACCTTTACCACATAGTATATGAGTAGGGAGTAGGCGAGACATTGGTGATCATGCGTCACAGGCACTACAAAAACCCTTCCACACGTTCGCGGATCAGAGACAACGTCATTTGTCACCATAGATTCAAGCCTGACAGCACATACTAAAGAAGAATTGAGAAATGGCTAGAATGAAGTTCAAGTGTTGTTCGGTACGTTACAAGCGGCAGATGTTTCCGATGGAATGGGGCGTGGCGTGCCGTCATACGTCATCATTATAGACTTAGCAGCCAACGCTGGGCGGCCCTGCGTAGCCGACACACTTTCGCAGCAGTTTATTGCTCGTATTTTCCTTCGACATCTCAGTTAAGAGGCTTCATTTCACGCCTAGGATCACGTCGCACCTAACCTCGCTCTGACCTCCCATAACATAAGATAAATTGTGAGCAAGATATTGCAACGCACATGCTGCGGTCTGATCGGCACAACGTGTCTTCCTCGCTACGTCACCCGCGGCAATAACTGCTAAACTGCTAACTCTCAGCACTGAAAGTCAGAAGCCTGAAAGATGAGACGAAATATGTTTAGTATCCGCATTTTCGTCACAATTACGTTTTATTCATTTATCTTGTTTACAGCACTATACAGCTTATGCGTACATTATTACAGTGCTCTCGTTTATGAACGCTATACGGTACAATTACTTTTTCAACAAAAAAGTCATATAACATCTGCACAATCAGAAATGAGCAATAGTTCTCATACGAACACAACATCCAATTTGTAGACATTTCAGATTGCTAGTGGCAAGTTATCACCAAGCGACGGAAAGTTGCCTCACTATGGTGAGATTCAAATTCACAGGCTTCTTCAACACTTACACGATTGTTTCGCACTATTAGCTCCTGGTCACATAAACGTTGTTACATAACGCCTACAAGGGAATGAATTACTTTTTAGTCATACGTAATTTTTTCTGTAATAACCTTTTCTCTGGTAAATTATTGTATTTCACATCTGTCTCACTAAACTCCTTCTGGAAAGTGATAACTCGAAATATGAATCTGTGGAACCTCTGTTAAGGAGTGAGAAATAATTTTTGGGTTGTTATTAATTACTACTGCCATTCTTTGTATCGATTCTAGTATATGTAGAATATAGTTAGTTCGTTCTCAAATCCATACATCACTTTCTAAATTCATTCCAAAAGTTTTTCAATAATTTTTAACTTCTCCTTTTTCCCATGACCCAGCAGGTCTGTTTCAAATATATTTCGGGGCTGCCGTTTTCTTTCTAAAAGATTATTTTCATCTTGAATTGGTCCGCCCCTGGTAGCTGAGTGGCCAGCGCGACGGAATGTCGTGGCTAGCGGCCCGAGTTCGATTCCCGGCTGGGTCGGAGATTTTCTCCACTCAGGGACTGTGTGTTGTGTTGTCCTTATCATCATCATTTCACCCCCATCGACACGCAAGTCGCCGAAGTGGCGTCAACTCGAAAGATTTGCACCAGGCGAACGGTCTACCCGAAACAACCCGAAACATTCCTTTCGTCCATCTTCCTAGCTTCTGTGTCGGCGAGTAAGACTAATCAAGCGACGTACTGCTATCCAGGTTATTGAAAACGTTTATTCGCATGCCCTGATTAATCCTCTGCGCAGTTAAATTTACAAAGCTTTCAACTTTAAAAGAAAAAAATGTCATTTATAATTGTAATTTATTAAATTTAATTTGCAATTTATATAATTTATAATAAAAATAAAATATTAAGAAGCAACATGAAAATCAAAATTGCATTCTAAGACAAAGTAAACAACGTACCGTGAAGGAATTATCTGAATGGGGCGGAAATCGGTAGATGTGATGTACATGTACAGAAAACAAACGATTACAATTTCAGAGAAATTGGATGATTTATTAAAAAAGACGTGATTCACAAATTGAACAAGTCAATAATGCGGTGGTCCATCTCTGGCCCTTATGAAAGTAGTTATCAGCTTGGCACTGACACAATTGTTGCATATCCTCTTGAGGGAAATCCTGCCAAATTCTGTCCAAATGGAGCGTTATATAGTCAAAATCCTGAGCTGGCTGAAGGGCCCAGTCCATAATGTTCCAAACGATCTGGACTGGGTAGAGATCCGGCGACATTCCTGGCCAAAGTAGGATTTGGCAAGCAGCAGAAACTCTCTCCGTGTGTGGGAGGGCATTATCTTGCTGAAACGTAAGTCCAGGATGGCTTTAATGAAGGGCAACAAAGTGGGCATAGAATATCGTCGACGTACTGATGCGCTGTGAGAGGGCTGTGGATCATGAGCAAAGGGATAGTGACAATAAAGAAATGGCACCCGAGAGCATCACGCCTTGGTTGTCATGCCATATGGTCGGCGCCAGTCAGGCTCGTATCCCACTGCTCCAGACACGTCATCGCTTGTCATCGGGGCTCATTTCGAAGTGGGAGGCATCACTGAAGACAATTCTACTCCAGTCAATATGGTTTCAGGCAGAATGTGGCCGACACCACTGCAAACGGGCTTGTTGGTGTAGAGAGATCAATAGTAATCTCCACAGTGGGCACTCTGAGCTCTGCCTCCTTCCTGTGAGCCGCCTAACTAATGATCCTTGTTGCCACTGAAGCATTAGTCTCACATTGAATCGATGGGCAATGATGAATCCCGAGCTCTAAGCGGCTCTCTGACGATTCTCGGTCTTCACGCTCTATCGTCTCTCCGGGTCGACTGCTCTCTCCTTGACGTTGTGTTCGACCGTGGTTCACCCATTCCTGCAAACGTGACGATTACTGGCATCGCTCCTAATCAAATGTCGAGCGATTCGCCAATTACACCAACCGGTTTCCTTGAGCCCAACTACACATCCTCTCTCAGATGATGATATCTTTGTACATTATTCACGTGTGAAGGCTTTATGCCATTGTGTCGACATGCCCCTGCTGTTTATTATCTTTGCCATCTGTGTGGTGAAATTCCGCTGGGATCTAGTTCATAAGATACAATATTAATAACTTTTTTTCTTTCTGTTAACCCCACAGATGTGACTGGATACTAATAGCAGTGTTAATGGCATTATTTGTTCTATTCATTACACTCCATTCTCCGGAACAAGAGACGTACTGTAAACACGGCAAGGCGCGTGACCACAGAGCTGCCGTCGAGGGCTGTACAAGGCATGGGCGTCAGAAATTAAAAAATGAGAGTCGTATTTTTTTATAATTTGGCACCTGAACATGATAAAGTGATCCGAGAACTTCCTTCCGACACCCATTTTTACATTACATTAAAATTTATTGTCACTGAAAAAGAGAAATATTTAAGCTTTCAGGAAAAGTTATTTTTTCGCGTTACTCTATATTTAACACGCCATATCTCCTAAACTGTGTGTCTCACAGCAAAATAATTTTATAATTGCCTTTAGTACTGTATGTTGATGACGTTTGCAAATTTTCTGCCCAACAGAGTCAGTAATAGTGAAGTAATAAATTAGAATCTCACGTCTGATGCAGAACTATTACCAAATCATCGTCCGAAATATAGTAAGCTACAAACTTTACCCCTTTAAATTTTTTGTGGGGGTGTAAGCTAAAAAAGTTTCAGAAAGGTTTGAATTAGTAGTTTGTTCGAATGCGATGGGTGCAACCGTTTGTCCTTTATGTGCGATGCATAGTGCCGTTCGCAGGCACGGCGCTCACTCAGTGTGGCTGTCTCAGTTGCAGGTGTGAGCTTGTTAGTGGGTGTTGGACAGCGGCGATTTCAGGATATCTTAAGTTCATCTGTAAAGACGCTTGAAAGACTAGTTGTTGATTATTAGAGTAAGTATATGTGTTTTTAGTCACGCTGAGCATTCACTGTTTATGTGCGCATCCAATAGCATCGCATGGTTTCTTATTTTATATATTCACTTATTTCATTAGCATCACATGCGGCTGTCCTCATTATGTCATCCACGGACTCGGCGAGCGAGGTCGACGTGTCAGTTCTGAGTCCACCAAAGAAGCGAGCAAAGAAGAAATCATTAAGTTCTTCTGAGAAGCGCATGGTGCTTTATGTGTATAAAACGGAACTGTTACATCCAGAGCAGTAGATGAGTGACATTGTTCCGAAAACAGCTGCAGCTACAGGTGTTGGACGTTCTTCAGTGTATCGTGTGATAAGTGAGTACAAGCCCACACACGCTTTGAAGTCTCCCAAGAAAGGAAAATTACGACAGAAACTTTATGAAAGTGTCGATGACTACGATAGAAATGCGATACGAAGGAAAGTACACGATTTTTTTTTTTCGTAACGAATTGCCAACAATTGAGAAAAGTGCTTACAGTCGTAAACGAAGATGCAGATCTGAGCAATTTTCGGAGAACTACATTTTACAAGTTATTGAGAGAAATGAATTTCAAATATATCCAGCGTGGGCGCGATAGCGTGCTAATAGACAGGGATGACATCATTTTATGGAGGCGGCGTTATCTTCGAACCGTTAAACGGTTAAGCGATGAAGGCAGACCCATTTACTATTTGAACGAGACGTGGGTGAACGGGGCGCGACATACACGAAGTTACGTCTGGGTAGATGACACAATAAATTCCTTAAAACAAGCGTTTGTGTCCGGATTATCCACCGGAAGCAAGGGCCCATCAGGTAAAGGGAAACGTCTGATTATCGCACACACTGACAGCAAAACAGGGTTCGTTGAAGGATGTTTGTGGACTTTCGAATCCAAGAAAAGTGGAGATTATCATGAGGAGATGTGCGCCGAAACCTTCGAGAAGTGGTTTCAAGATGTTCTTCCTCGGCTTCAGGAAAACGCAGTTATTGTTCTTGATAACGCGCCGTACCATTCTCGGAGAAAACAAAATGTTCCCAATATCAGAGTGGCTAGAATCTAAAAACATCGATTTCGAATACGGTATGTTGAAGAAAGAACTTTTAGATACAGTTAAAAATCACAGAACAACGCACAACGAATACGCAATAGATGAAATGACGAAAAATGCAGGGAAAACAGTTCTCAGAATTCCTCCGTACCACTGTGAATTAAACGCCAAAGAGTTAGTGTGGGCTAGAATCAAAGTCTATGTTGTAGAGAAAAACAAAACATATAAAATACTGGAAGTTAAAGTACTGCTAGAAGAAGCAGTAAGAACAGTGACTGCAGAGGATTGGAACAAGTGCGTCCTCCATGTCGTAGAAAAAGTGGAAACTCAAATGTGGAAATTAGACTGCATTATAGAGGAGAGAGAGGAGCGGTTTGTTATAAACCTCAATGAAAACAGTTCAAGTTCGACAGAGTGAACCTTGTTTCGTCCTTTATCATTATTGTTACTGGTTTGTTATTAAAATTAACAATTAATTATGTTTGATTGGAGCGATTTGTTAGCAACCTGAATGAAAATAAATCTGCTTCGACAAAATGAACTCAGTTTAACATTATTTTAACAATATTGTTAAATTTATTTTGTACATTGTTTCCCACGTTTTTCACAGTCCGCTGTGACAGCTCGGCAACCAGCCGAATGCCGCCAGCTGCAAAGCGTGCGCCAAGGATTTTCCACACCACTACGTATCACGTGAACACCAAATGCTTTCTCTGCAAACGAGCATAATCGCTCACGTGACACTGTTTATGTTTCGTCCCAGCCCTCGGTGAATAGACTTTAGCCTTTAAGGGTAGTGGGACAAATTGTTGCAAAATTTATTCAAGATGGCAAATCCAAGATGGCGGCGACAGATATGGCAATGTCGCACTGACGTCATCGCAGGAAGTTCAAATTTTGGCAGGAAGGTATGTCAATTGGGCTACCTCCACTAACCTAATCCCCCCTCCCCCCTGCCCCCAGAAAACGGTGGGAAGTTCTAATTTTGGCAGCAAAACGGTCAATTGCGCTTCCTCCACTAACCTGTGAAAATGGTGGGAAAGAAAGGTCACTTGGGCTACCTCTACTAACCTAAATCATCCAACCGCCACCTCTCCCTTTGAACTGGTGGAAGAAGCACTCAGCCTGTGCTGCGCTGCTGGATGAGATGGATGTAAGTCTTTATTTTGCAGGCAGTCTCTATTTACACTATTTGAAGCAGTAGCTGCATCCTGTGTGTTCACCATGGGGTGCAGAATCCAGCTGACATAGTGTAAGTAGGCTGTTTAGGTTTTCTTATTGGTAACGCCACATAGCGCTCCGTATAAAAATCACTGGCTGTGCCGTGTGCAGTCTGTGGCTGGTTTGCATTGTTTTCTGCCATTGTAGTGTCGGGCAGCGGCAGCTGGATGCTAACAGCGCGTAGCGTTGCGCAGTTGGAGGTGAGCCGCCAGCAGTGGTGGACGTGGGGAGAGAGATGGCGGAGTTTTGTAATTTGTAAGACTGGATGTCATGAACTATCATATATTTTTTGACTATTAAGGTAAATACACTGTTTGTTCTCTATTAAAATCTTTCATTTGCTAACTATACCTATCAGTAGTTAGTGCCTTCCGTAGTTAGAATCTTTTATTTAGCTGGCAGTAGTGGTGCTCGCTGTATTGCAGTAGTTCGAGTAACGAAGATTTTTTCTGAGGTAAGTGATTTGTGAAAGGTATAGATTAATGCTAGTCAGGGCCATTCTTTCGTAGGGATTTTTGGAAGTCAGATTGCGTTGC
This sequence comes from Schistocerca gregaria, assembly GCF_023897955.1. NCBI lineage: Eukaryota > Metazoa > Arthropoda > Insecta > Orthoptera > Acrididae > Schistocerca > Schistocerca gregaria. The sequence goes on from NC_064920.1 coordinate 865,736,908, forward strand.
GCTAAAGATATTGTGTGTCAGTTTAAGCACAGTCGTGTATAAATTTTTCTAAGGGGACGTTTCATATGGCGACCCTGCCAGGATACCTCACTGGAATCTTCTGATTTTTTTTCTTGCAGTTTGTGTAGTTAGTGTAGCCTTTGTTTATTGCTAGCACGTAATCATAGAGAGAATTTCCTTTGTAGTTGTAGTCTTTCATTCTTGTACAGTACAACAGTTGTGGCATGCATGTAGATTTGCACCAAGTATTTCGCAGCTGCGCTTGCAATTAACTAGATATTATTTTCAGTGCTATGTTAATGTGTTCTCTTATTTTTGCTCTTCGAATTGTGTTTTTCTGTGTTGTTGTGTGAAATATTGTGACAATAATGGCGTGTGAAAAACGTAATACTAGGCTCCAAAGTAAACTGAGAAATGACAGTGAAGACGAAAGCAATATGTTAACGCCACCATGTAATGAATTAACTAATGTTCAAAGTAGTAATTTGGGAATAGTGCATAGGGAAATGGAGCGGGCTGCAAATAATGGTATAGACAGTGAAACAATTAGTGAACAGGGAAGCATTATCGATCGATCGGTCGGCAACAGCTCGCGTCAGGAATCGGAAATGACAGGACGCATTCTTGCAAATACTGTAGATTCAGGTTTTTGCGTCCTCACCGCTCTCTCAAATAAGTCAAGACACATTTTCTGTTTTTCAAACTGCGAATATTGCCGGTTCAAATGCATTGCCGAATAGCACTAAGGAACATGTTTCAGACACCAGTGCACTGTTATTACAATTAATGCAACAAATGGGACAAAAGCTTCAAAAGTTAGACACAATGGAACAAAATCTTCGAAAGTTAGACACCACACTTGAACAAACACGTGAAGATTTAACTACTGAGTTACATAACATTGAATCGAAATGCCAAAAAATCTGTAATGACGTTAAAACACAAATTTGTGAGCATTTTCAACCTATTTTTTCGCGGCATGAAAATGCATTACAGAATCATGAAGCAGCCATAAAAGAACTGCAAACTATTGTTCGTGAAAATCACGACACCTTGCAAGCTAAAATGGACTCAGTTGCATCCACCGATTTGGTTACGCAACTTGCAAGAACTCAGGAAAACTTAAAGGTCACAGTAGATTCGATTTCATCACAAATGGACACTCTGAAACTTGGTTCAGAAAAACACACTGAGGAAATGTGTTCACTATCGGAGAAAGTAGCCGAACTTTCAGATCAGTTCACTAACTTATCTACAAAGGTAGATGATGATCTGAATGATACAGAAGGGTGCGAACAAATTATGAAATTCAAACAAAATCAGAATCAAATTAATACACAACACCAAAGAGAAATCCGGGAAGTGCAAGATCAGCTGACACAGGTAATACAAGAATTACGTATTTCAGAGGACAGTCGCGCTCCAACACGGGAAGAGGGACTTATAAATACGGAAAAGCCACAAAATAATAACACAGGGCATTTCGGAAATTGTGAAAGAAATTGGCAAGGTGCACCGAATTTTGAGATGGAACTGCCGACACGACGTAACAATGAACGATATGCTACCCGCCGACACGATGATTTTGACTATAAGCTGTTCATTACTACACGTAAATTCAAAACATTTAAGAATTCTGGCAAAGACATTCATCCACAAGCGTGGCTCCATCAGTTCTCTCATTGTTTTCCTCCCAACTGGTCATTAGAGCACAGATTAGAATTTATGTGTGGCTACTTGGAGAATGAACCAGCTGTAAGAATGCGATCGGTCATTCACGATTGTCATAGTGAAGGAGAATTTTATCATGCGTTCCTCTCAGCATATTGGTCTCAAGCTACACAAGACCGAGTAAAACATAGCATCATAATGATGAAACATTTCGAACAATCTGAATTTTCCAGTCTTGTCAAATATTTTGAAGACATGTTACATAAGAATCAGTATCTTTCAAACCCATACAGCCCCTCAGAACTCATCCGCATTTGCTTAATCAAATTACCTGAACATTTACGACAGATTATTTTAGCAGGACGATGCAAAGACGACATTGAAGCTTTTCAGGGACTGTTACAAGAACTGGAAATTGACACTGACAATCGCGGAACGCGAAAGCAGGAGCACAACAATTACAGGTCACACCTGTCACAATTCCGCGATGACAGAAATAATACACGACAAGGCTATTCGTACAACGTAAATCGTGACCAAAACAGACACCACCCGTATGACAACCGTTGGCAGAGTAGTAATTATTACAGGGAAAGATCACCTCTCCGCGGTAATGACTATCACAGAGACAATCAGAGAAACATACAATATGGAAACCAAAATAATTATTATCAAGGGAGACGGAATAACTTAAGACGCAACGGTCCAGCGCGCAGTTACGATTCAGGGAGAAATTCTCCACCACGTGACCGACAAGAAAGAAACTATGGAATCTACCGACATGACGACACACGATATGATCGTAACGACAGACCTGAATTGCAGCAGAACTGGCGGGAATCAAACAGAGCAGGGAGCAGGGCCCTCTCGACAAGATGAATTTGTAGAAGTTAGGTCTCCAAATCCCAATAACGACGTGCGCCAACAAAGACACAATAGGCAATGACTCATACCGCTGGCAGCCTCAAAACGTACTTATGAAACTGACGACGCAGCTGCCGTAGCTAGTAATTACGTTAAAATGGAAGACATTAGGGACATCTTACTCCAGGAACAGGACGTAAAACATAACAACATTGCATATCCTGTGATTCACATGACGTAAAATTTACGGCAGTACTTGACTCAGGCAGTCCCATTTCAGTAATTAGTGAAACAGCTTTTAGTAAATGCAGCAAATCGAAAGATTGCCCCACACTTCCGTTACGCAAGATTAAATTACAAGGTGCAGTCATTGGAAAAAGTGTAGATGTACGCCAACAAACCAACTTAGAATTCTTTTGTCAAAGCCACAGCTTCTCTATGAATTTTCTTATTGTTCCATTATTGTCGACGGAAATTATACTGGGAGTAGACTTTTTGAATGAAAACAAAGCAATCTTAAACTTTCACGATGCTGAAATAAGTTTAGAGAAAGAAGGTAAGTCAATAGCTTTGAAATTTAAAGATTGGCTCTCAAACCATGACGAGGAAACTAATCGGCTTTACCTTCTGTTAGACAACAGTTCGGAATTTTCTACGGAACTAGACACTAACAGTCGCTCTGCAAGTACTGACAGGGATGATATCGACGGCACAATTGAAACTAATGAGTTAATTCAGAATAAAATTCAAACAATTGAGAATTGTAATGACACTGATAGGCAGGACCTTTTTGAGATTTTACAAGCACATTCCACAGTTTTTACTTACAAAACAGGAACAATCAAGGGATTTCAATACCAATTTCGTGTTCGTGAGCATACAAAATTTTGTGTTAGACCATACGTAATTCCAGCACATTATAGGGACCGTGTTAGAACAGAAATACAATCTATGCTTGACGAGGGCATTATTGAGCCTGCAGTAAGCTCATACAACAATCCATTACATGTTGTTGAGAAGAAAAATGGATCGATCAGGCTTGTCTTAGATTCGAGACAAATCAATACTATCATTATTCCTGAAACAGACAGGCCGCCAACGTTGGAAGAACTTCTTCAAAATTTTAATGGTGTAAAAGTGTTGTTTTCCATTGATCTCAGATCCAGCTTTTATCAGATCGAACTTCATCCAGAATGTAGAAAATATACAGCTTTCCTTTGTTTCGGCGTTTGTTATCAGTTTCGGAAACTTCCTTTTGGTTTGAACATTTCCTCGGCAGCATTCATTCGCGGTCTAAATTCCATATTACCTGAGCTCTTAAAACGTCACATCACCTTATATGTGGACGATATTCTGATAGCAGAAGCCTCATGGGAACAACATAATCGCATCCTCAACAGCGTGTTACATATCTTTGCAGAATCTGGAATTACAGTTAACTTGGAAAAGTCTGAATTCGGTAGGACAAAAGTGAAGTTTTTGGGACATATTATTTCTTCTGAAGGCATCCAGCCGGATCCTGAAAAGTTAGAAGCAATCAGAGCCATTCCACTTCCATCCACAAAAAAACAAGTCCGCAGTTTTCTAGGTCTCGTAAATTTTTACCGTCGTTTTCTGAATATGCAAATTCTAGTTACACCAAAACTTTGTTCTCTCACTGGAAAAAATACTATTTGGAACTGGGACGACCAAGCACAGTTGGAATTCAATTCTTTGAAAGAATCGTTACTTAACGCGCCAATACTAGCTCATCCAGATCTCTCACAAGATTTTTGCCTTAGCACGGATTCTTCTAAAGTCGGTCTTGGTGCCCATTTATTTCAAGAAGCCACAGAAAATGACATTACTGTTCAGAAAACCATTGCTTTTGCTAGCCGAGTGCTAACAAAATCTGAAAAAAATTATTCCGTTACTGAATTAGAAGCTTTAGCTATCGTTTGGGCATTTAACAAATTCCGTTTCTTTCTTTATGGTAAGCACGTTAAAGTATACAGTGACCATCGTGCATTACAATTTCTTATGTCTTCAAAATTAAATCGTGACAGGTTAAAACGTTGGGCATTGTTTCTGCAAGAATTCCACTTCACAATAGTCTACATTCCCGGCAAGGAGAACATTGTTGCGGACGCACTGTCACGCGCACCGGCTGGGCTCGAGAAAAGTAACACAGAAAGCAACCTCGAGAGAAATTTTAGTATTCTTTACATCCAGAAAGTCGCCTTTGAAAACTTCATCACCACATCTTTAAAGGACATTGCTCATGAACAAGATAAAGATCCGATTTGGAAAGACATCAAAAGTAAATGGCATGAAAAGACACACACACAGATTCGGCATTATTATCTGGTTACAAACAACATACTGTTCAAACGATGCATTGTTGATGACAAGCTATGGGTACTTCGCATTCCAGACGATTTTGTTAATAAGCTCATTTGGTACATTCATTTCAGCTATGCACATTTTGGTCCACGAAAATGTTATCATATTCTTCGAACGACTTGTTATTTTAACAATATGGGAAAGAGAATTCGAAGAGTCTTGTCTATTTGTAAACTTTGTCAAAAGGCGAAACCATCTACTGTCACTCATCGTGCTCCATTGTTTCCTATCATTCCTTCTAAATTAAAAGAATTTGCTGCTGTTGATCTCTTGGGACCGCTTGTCAGAACATCTAATGGATTTTCGTACGTTCTAGTCGCTGTTGAACTTACTTCAAAATTTGTTTCTTTCACTCCGTTACGTAAAGCCACTGGACGGTCTGTATCCAACGCCTTTGTTAGAAATTTCTTACGTGAAGTTGGACACGTTAGTAAAGTAATTTCAGATAACGGACCGCAATTCAGATCTGCTGTTTGGTCACGCATGCTTCGTAACCATAAAATCAAATCTGTTTTTATTTCATTGTACTCACCACATTGTAACCCGTCTGAACGGATTATGAAAGAAATCAATAAGCTTTGCAGACTTTATTGTCACAGAAAGCATCAGCATTGGGACAGATATTTACACTTATTTCAAAACGTGCTGAATGAAATGCCTCATGACTCTACTGCTTTACCACCTGTTCTTGTACTGAAGAATAAAGAACCACCTAACAGAATCAGAGAGCTTGTACCTTTTCCGAATACACGTAAACTTCGACACAAAGACATAATTGATTTGGCTATTAAAAATATAAATTATGCTGCAGACAAAAGAAAAAAATTACATGGTAAAGCAAATGCAAAGAAATTATATATTGGTCAGAAAGTTCTCATTAAGGCTCATCCATTGTCACATAAGAAGAAACACTTGAGTCACAAATTCTTTCTAGTTTACAATGGACCTTACAGAATCCGACATATACTACATGATAATTGCGTTGAAGTTGAAACTCTGCGTACTAGGAAGAGTAAAGGTTTGCACCACATTTCACATGTAAAACCGTTTATTGAAAGATAATCTGCTTTTTAACTTAGTCTTTGCTATAAAATACTTCACTTCACATTTCTAGTATGCTTTGTCACACTGAGAAACTGTTAACATGCAACAATGTTTGAAGTTTACTATCCAGTCTAGAACCTACGGAACATATTTAGACAGTATTTACGAGTGCATTGTTATAGTGAACAGACATCACAGTGTTATTGCGTGTGTACATTCTAGCTTGTTAGTTGCACAATTACGAAACGACTATAAGGCTCACATACTTAGAACATTTACCAGTATTGCTAATGAGATTTTTATGCAACATTTTGGTTTACTTGAAAATAAATTCTGGATTTAAAGTACTTTCTGTGAGATACCAGATGACTCAGTGGTTAGTTTATGTGACAGCTATACGATTTTATCACGACGCTACTAATGAGTGACAATTTACAATGTTGCTTTTGCAGTTTATCTGTTTTATATCTGCACAGTTTTTCTGAATTTTTCTGGAAAGTAAAACATGTTTTAGTAGTAACGTTTGTGGTATAGCTACAATGAGACAGCCTTTTCTGTAGCACAACAATATGTACAGTACAGTACTTACTTCATCATGGCAATAAGCGTAATAACTAAGATATCTATATGCAAAGCATTTCAATTTCGTTTATCATGAGGTAAGTACATTGACTTCTGCAGAACTTAGCTTTCGGAGGACAATAACTACGACACTTCCACAGAGATTGTCTTACAGCAAGACGCACATTTAGCGCTACAGGACACGCATTAAACTATTTATTTTTCAACATACTTGAATTACAAAGAAAGTTTTCCGTGATACATTTCATTCCATTGCTGTAATCTGTAACACCTGAGGATATAATTACATTAATCCTCAGGGGGTACACGCTTGCTTTGTGTACCATGTGTTTGGCAAGCACAAGGAGCCCTAGCTAATATGGTATTTGCTTATACAACTCTACACATCGGTACCGTATTTATCTAACACATAAATTACACAGCTATCTGATCATTTAACTGAGAGAAACAAACATTTATTATACTACATCAGTGACAGATGTTTACGTAATTACACAGTTGGATAACTTCACACTTACGAAGTTGTATTTTGTGAACTGTTCATATTTTTTCGGAAACATTGTGATACTATGAGAGCTTTGAATGACATATTTGGTATGGGATCACGAGTTTTAAAGTACGTTTGAGGTAGATGACACTTTTGACATGAGCAGAGAATTTTTTTAGGTTTTGAAATTATTGGAGGAAACTACGACGATTTTGAGAATTTGACTGAGGTGTTTGATGTTATTATTACGACGACAATGTGAATTATACTGCTGAGGTATGTTTAAGCTGATGCTATTTGAGGAATTTGATTATGCTACTTATTTATTATGATGAAATATTGAAGAAGTGTCGACGAATAAGGTAAGGAATAAAGAGTAGTGGTTAGGGACTCTGATTTGTGAGAAAGGATGTTGAAAACCGAGAATCGTACTTTAAGAGTTATAAAATGAGTGTATATGCGTGAATGTATCACTATGTGGCGAAAATTATCTGGACACTATTCTATTTAAAGGATTTTGTTTCTACATATTTGTAACGCAAATTCTTGACCTGTGAATTTTTTTATATGAGACTGCCACTGTAGGGGAAACTGGTGTCGTAAATATTTTGATAAGACAGTTAAGTGACCACCTGCATGTAATGCGTCGTGGGCACCCAGCTGCGAGACAACCACCTGACAAAAGAAAGCCATTAGTGTGTGCCTGTCAGAGGCACAGGTGGAGAAAAAAAAAAAAAAGATGCCGTTATCCTCGCTATTGACATTCCTTTGTAGAAAGCACCGCAAATACGACACGCTCATTTCTCGGAAACATTCTTACATCTGCACACCTGATTATGACAAGTGTCTTTCTACGAGAGTTGAGAGAACTTCTTCTGACTTATGAAATGCCAAATAGCTATTGAATGATGTTTTTATTCTTTACTTTGTATTATTGCTTATTTCAGTTGATATCTGTTTTCCAGCTGTGTTACAACATTGGTTTTATAAAATAAAAGTAAATGCATTTGCTAATGTGAAAACTTTCTGTCAACAGATCTGTTAAATAATAATTTAATGATCCACATTCTTCAAAAAAAAAAAAAAAAAGGAGCACTTGGAAAGGAAAGAACAATAAGAAGGAACTAGTAACAGGAACTGCATACATAATTTTCTTTTCAAGTACTTGGTAATTTATTTCATAGAATAAGTTGTGGTGCACCACTTTAATTACATAGCCATTAAGATGTGATTATATCTTTCCCTTATCTGCATTGTTGTCTTTAGTGTACTATTTTTTTCTGCTTGTAGCTTTTTCATGTTTAGGTATAAGTTATAGCATTTGCTGCGGCTGTTTGCCATTCATAGTGCTACTGAATGTCACTTTGTATTACTAGGATAAGCCAATTTTATTACTGATTTATTTTTCTTGTTTGCTGCGCATTGCCTTATATTAGTTGTGATATTGCTGCCTTTTTTGCCAATTTCCATTTTTTTATCATTGTTGTTTGTGTAAATTGTTTTGTGCCGCTGCATTGCCTCGTCCCTTAGTTAAGCATCTGAGCTCAGTAGATTTAAGTTAGCTTATGAGGGGGTAGCCTATGTAAGAGAATGAGTTGCGATGGATTTGAAGAAATGCACTGAGAGGTTATATAAGAAAAGTACAGAAAGCAGGTATAGATAGGACTTTTTGGAAATAATGAAGAACGAAGGGAGATCTCCGAGAAGTAAAGAAAGTTTTGTTGCAAAATACTGCAGTAAAACAAACCCTGCCCTTTCCTTGTGTTATCCCACTATGTGTTTGTGTACCCTTGTGTATTTATGTTCTTCCTGTCTTTATATGTTTATCTGATAAGACTTATGTTGTAGAATTTTTCTAATACTAAGCTACATTCACTATGATGAGGAATACTGTTATCCTCAAATATAATTTGCATTAATAACATGTTATTTACTTTGTAAAGATGTTTACACATTATTTATTCTGTTTTGTTCTAATGCTCATGTGTGAAGTTGATGTTTCAAAAGTTATTCTGATATTTTATGTATGTACTTATGTCGTAATTTTTGTAACACTGATGTATTTGCTATTTCGATTCTTTTGTAAAGCCTGTACTACTGCAAATGTTCTCTGTATTGTTATGTTCTTTAAAGATGTATTTTGTACCTTTGTTATTGTATTTTCATGTTATAAAATTGTAATTGACACCAGTTCATCAAATTAAGTAACTTGTAAATTACATTCCACTGCACACGTTTCTGTTGGTCATTGTATATGGACAATATGTGAGAAGTAGGGACTGATAGTGTTTGCACGTGTGTTCATAATTCAGTAAGGGACTGGATAACAGCATTGCTGGTTGTAAGGACATTTCAAAAACAATTTTTGTGAGTGCACAAGTGGTGGTTATGGACTTGCTATATTATCTGCAAGACTCTTCAATGGTGATTGTGCGCCTGCACAGTCAAACAGATGGCTGCTGGCCATCTCTCCAAGGACTACAGTGGGTCTGCACCTTTGATGACCCACCAATACCATTATTTCTACAAGGACTGCAATGGGTCTGCACCTCTGGTGGCCCACCAATACCGTAATCTCTACCAGGACTACAGTGGGTCTGCTCTGTGATGACCTACCTACCGATAGTTTTCAACGTCGACTGACTCTGCTGTGGCCCATTACCTGTCTGCTTGTCAAGAGTTAGCACTGCCTTTCTGTTGGAAGGACAACACTTCCTCAAGACTGCATGGAAATCCACTACTTCCGTGTGCATTTTCTTTTACTACTCAGACTTTGAGGAAAAAAAAACACTGCAATTTTACTTTGATGAATGATCAGCACTGTCTTTATGGACTGTGAGAAAATTTTAGCTTTTGACCAACATTGTATCGATAAGTGTGTGCATTTCATTTCTTTGTTATTGTAATTATGAAAAAAATTTTCAAACCTGTATTGGCCACTGCCCAAAACAATTTGTAAATTTTTTTGTGGGGAGCATGGGGGCTATGTAAGTAGGCTGTTTAGGTTTTCTTATTGGTAACGCCACATAGCGCTCCGTATAAAAATCACTGGCTGTGCCGTGTGCAGTCTGTGGCTGGTTTGCATTGTTTTCTGCCATTGTAGTGTCGGGCAGCGGCAGCTGGATGCTAACAGCGCGTAGCGTTGCGCAGTTGGAGGTGAGCCGCCAGCAGTGGTGGACGTGGGGAGAGAGATGGCGGAGTTTTGTAATTTGTAAGACTGGATGTCATGAACTATCATATATTTTTTGACTATTAAGGTAAATACACTGTTTGTTCTCTATTAAAATCTTTCATTTGCTAACTATACCTATCAGTAGTTAGTGCCTTCCGTAGTTAGAATCTTTTATTTAGCTGGCAGTAGTGGTGCTCGCTGTATTGCAGTAGTTCGAGTAACGAAGATTTTTTCTGAGGTAAGTGATTTGTGAAAGGTATAGATTAATGCTAGTCAGGGCCATTCTTTCGTAGGGATTTTTGGAAGTCAGATTGCGTTGCGCTAAAGATATTGTGTGTCAGTTTAAGCACAGTCGTGTATAAATTTTTCTAAGGGGACGTTTCAATAGTACCAGTACTGCCACAAGAGAGCCAGGCATCTCAGAGCAGTCTGGAGAAAAATGGCGGGAAAAAGACTCAGACTGTTCTGGGCTGCTGGATAGGAACGACTGTACTTTATCTATTTTGGAACAATTTTTTTAGCGATGGATTTCATGTAGTTCATTAATTACACTGACACAAAACACTAGCTCTGACATGCCTAGGTCACAATATACTGCCTACAGACATGCAAACTACTCGTAAATCACCGAAATAATGCAGTACACTGATGTACACATATGCAAACAACTCGTAAATTATCAAAATACTGCATGTAGAACACTCTGCAGATACACTCACAAAATAATGCAGGAGACATGCAAACAGCTCATAAATTGTCAAAAAATAATGCATGTGTAACGCTATGCAGACATGAATAATGCTTAAACAGCCAAAAATAAGTTGGTGCACAAACACTCAGTGCATGTGAAAAAACGATTTTTAACTATCATCAACCACAACATATGAGATGCTCCAACATGCGCGCACACCAATGCCACCACAAGCCACTGCTAGACAGACAACCACAGGGGCACAAACCATTACTCTCAGGCCACAGTCGTCTACAGCCAGCAGGTGAAAGTCATGTCTATTTTTTTGTCAAATAAACTGAGCAACATCTCTCACTCTCTCTCTGTCTAGAATGCATCTTCAGTCTACCATTAAATCGTACCTCGTTATAACTCCATCTGAACTGACCATTCCATCCGCTCTGTGACATTCTTTAACGGAGATGCAAGTTTAGAGGCAGATGATTCTCTGTTTTTCCAGGAAAACGTCAAAGACTTCAGTCAACTCATGTGTATCACTATCACCTGCCTTGGAGAAAAAAATGACTGTTTATCTGGGTCTCGTTGCCTCCATATCAATGTCTTCTTGTATTCGTCTGCCTGTCGCATACTCGTTCCCAAGTACAAGAATTTTTCTACATCAACCAGAAAACACACAAGTACATCCTCTATTTCCTCTCATTTCGTTGTATTTTCTCTGAATTTATACGTATTTTCCGCAATTATGTCGATTTTTTTATGTCACTTCTACCCGTGTAATCATGACATGACGTCTGCTCCCGTGTTCAAAACATGCTTTTGAATGTAGTACAGCTGCCAACATATAGCGCAAATTCACTGATCAGGAGGTGTAGAATACCACTGTACTCGACCGCATCCAGTCACCTCCACCCACATATTTCACATTTGCAGTGTGTTTGCTCTGGTTTCTGTATGTCTGTGTATGTGCAAGTGTCGTGGATGGCTCCCAGGGCGCGGTCCTGGTTGCAAATATCATTTTCATACCACGTTGTTTAGCCGAATCACTTTCTAAATTAGGTAATTTTATTACGAGGTTGCACTGTCAGCGACGTGTAACCGCACTGTTGGTCTGATAATATACACTCCGGCGATCACCGTCTATATTCAGTGTCGCAATATTTGTCTTCATTTGGAGGTAATTCCATACCTCGACTTATAAAGCCGGTATAGTTTTTAACATGGATTCTTGTCTGCCCCTGTAAACTAAGACCAATTGTGACAGTAACATGGTCGTTGCGATCGTGTTTTTTTGGAAGACGATCACGCCTCTCCTTCTAGGACACAGTGGTACCACTCATAGGAAAAACGTATGAGACATGTCACCCCATCGCTGATTTTCGGGCAGTATTATTTCGTATCGGCGGCAATCAGTTATTTGTGAGGTATTATACTTAGAAGCAGGGAGTACATGATAGGTTCGCCTTGAGCATCAGTCTTATAAAGTATGTAGAGAGAGAGAGAGAGAGAGAGAGAGTGTGTGTGTTCTGACACGTGCAAAGGAAATGACTATGTCCAGCTGTAAGGATGGTGTGGATTTGACGTTTAATACTGTGATAGCAAAGGGAAAAGTATGTCAAGTCCTACGAATTGTATAGATATTTCTATTTCCAGGGCCACAGCCATCGGAAAGGAGTATTTTCGATACTTACCTCATTGTCGAATGTCATCCAATTGAGACCGCTATTGTAATATTTAATTGTAAGTACACTGATAAAATATGTATGTGGCCAGTTTCCTAGGACGATTCTGTCTGGGGTATACGTGGCGGGAATGATTCACGTTTCCTCCTAATGGCAGGAGCCATCCGAATGGAAATGACTTAACTGTGTCGTCCTCTAGACGGCCAAATAGCGAACTAATACTTAGTATGTGTTGGACAGCTTTCGTGATCGCGTGGAAATTTCAGAAGATTCAATATGGACGTGTGTTTGCGGTAGACCATTATTCCCTCCCATGTAAATTGCCCAGTTCACTGCTTCTGCTCATTTCGCACCTTTATTTACTTGAGAGAACATTGATTGTGGTGTCAGTATCTAGCATGTGAAAGACTAGCAGAAGACACATTTGCTGGTTCTCTATACAAAAGAAACACTTTAACTGACTTTGTAAATTATAAAAATAATTCGGAACCTATTAGATCGCCGACATCGGTATTCGCGATTGGAAATATTGGTTACCTCTGTTCCTTTTCTTTTTTTTTCGAGTTCTCACTTAAAGGTCGTCACAGAGGGGATAAGATCCTAGTTACTCAGGGGTTTACAGCACACTACACTTCTAGAGTAATAATTTCCAGTCTATATCTTCGGAATTATACTGTGCAAACGAGACTACTGCTATGCAATCAATAATGCTGTGTGCTTGATATGGAGAAGTATTGCGTAAATGGTATGATATTCTGGCAAACCATGTGAAATTACATATGTTCTTGTAATCCCAGAGTATGGAGATGGGTGTAGAAAGCAATCATTAAAGCAGGCCAGGGCCAGAAAGAGTAAATAAAGCCTTTGAGCCGAGGAGAAACGAGCCCATCTTAGTACAACAGTTTGGACAGTGGCCTGGGTCCACTGAGGGCGCTCTGGTCAAGCGCCTGGAGCGCATGGACTGTGACCTTTGGCTGTGGTGGATGACTACCCGACCTTGCAGTAAAAGTATCTAGGGTGGCAAGGAGAATATACGATGCATATGCTTATGCTGTCTGTCTTTGTGGTATATGTACGAGTGTCTGGCACTCGACAGCTATATGCATGATGCAAAAGGGGCGATTTTGTATGGCACAGGACACGAATTGTATGTTTACTACATCGATATTATTGGGTTAGAGATCCGTTTCACACTCTAATTTCTAGCTTCCATCCTCTGTGGCAGAGCAGTGTAATTGAGTAAGAGTTTTTCTGTAATAGATGATTTGTAGGCCACTTTTGCAGGGTTTAACTGTCAGTGCACTATGGCGATCTGTGCAAAAAAGTTTTGCCGCTAAAGTCTCGACTGCAGAAAGAAAAAGACGGGCAATGCCACCACACCGGCAGCATCGGTAATATGACGGGTAAATTCAGTAAGAGCCAATCAGAATGCTCCATTCATTCACAAGATATCCATTGTGCTGGGACATACGAACCTCTACATAGTGGTGAGAAGGTTTGTGTTTTGGAGATGTTTGTTGAAATCAGGACTTAACGATTTCCAGGAAGGGTAACACATGTATGGATGGGGTGCCACGTTAGGACCATCAGGAGGAATGCATTCGGCTTTATTCTGGGGTATTTTCGTAAACAGGGTCTGTTAGGACAAGAATTTCCATGCAGACAAGATGAGACATCACAGAAGCTCTTCCAAAAGCGACCATTAACTATATATGTGACACTTTACATTTTCTGAGAGGTCAACTTGGTTGTTATTTACATAGCTATGTGACGGCAGTGTAACACTGAGATGCTTTTAGATGCACCTGCATTGGTGAGTCAGTACGTGAACATATCGCAGTGATGTGTCAGCCACACGGGGCAATTAAACGTGTGCACATCTAGACACAGCTTGCATGTCCCATTAGGATGGCTAGGAACAACGGACACTGTGCTATTCTTGGAAGCGTTGGAACCGATTTCTATGGCGCGACCTATGACGTCATTATATCATACAGAACCCTTTAGCTGCGTCTCCAAGGGTGAGCCGCTATACAGACATCTCTCTTGGCTCTAGACCTACAGCTCTGAATCATCACGATAGCAATGGTGCCTAGGTGAACACATGCATGTGGTCCAGAAGGTGACTTGGCTCTTATTTATATAGGCATGTGACATCAGTTAAAACTTCGAGAATTCTAACTTTATACCCGAAAACAGATGCGACTTTCACCTACTGCTGTAGATGACAGTGGTTTGAGAGCAATGACTTGGGCTCCTGCAGTTGTCTGTCTGGCAGTGGCTCATGGCAGTATTGGTGCATGTGCGCATTGGAGCCTCTGATACGTTGTGGTTGATGATTTTTCATGTGCACTGAGTGTTTGTGCACAACATTATTTTTGGCTGTTTAAGCATTATTCGTGTTTGCATAACGTTACACATGCATTATTTTTTGACAATTTACGAGCTGTTTGCATGTCTCTTGCATTATTTCGTGAGTGTATCTACAGAGTGTTTTACATGCAGTATTTTGATAATTTACGAGTTGTTTGCATATGTGTACATCAGTGTACTGCATTATTTCGGTGATTTACGAGTAGTTTGCATGTCTGTAGGCAGTGTATTGTGACCTAAGCATGTCAGAGCTAGTGTTTTGTGTCATTGTAATTAATGAACTACATGAAATCCATCGCTAAAAAAATTGTTACATAATAGATAAAGTACAGTCGTTCCTATCCAGCAGCCCAGCACAGGCTGAGTCTCTTTGCCACCAATTCCAAGGAAGAGGTGGCGGTCGGATGACTTAGGTTAGTGGAGGTAGCCCAAGTAACCTTCCTTTTTCACCACTTCACAGGTTACTGGAGGAAGCGCAATTGACCTATCTTCCCTCCGCAATTTGAACTACCCACCATTACATCATTGCGACATTGTCCTATCTATCGCCGCCATCTTGGGTCCGCCATCTTGTATAAATTTGGCAATGATGCAACGTGGGGCTGTACGAACTTTGTCCCACTACTTTTAAGGTGCATCAGAATATGTTAATTTGTTTTGTGTCTACAAAAATTAAGTAGCAAAATATATCTGGTACAAAAGAATTTTTATTCAGTACCAAAACTAAAACTGTGGCGTGAATTATACTTTTTTGTTCTGTTTTGCAAACAAATATTGTTACATCCATAATTACTTTACAGTTCCATTAAAATGATGACCTTGGTTTGTTTGTTAATACAGTAAGTCACCGATATCATGTTTAAAAATGTCTTTAAATCTACAAGTCGTACCCCATAAGTAATGAAGAACAACTTTTGAACAAAACCTGATTCACTAACAAAGAACTCCCCATATAAAAAAAATAATTTTTCATTAAAAAATGGTCAACTTAACCTTTGCCTTCTAAATTAGAAATTTTACACTCTTAAATCTTAAGGAATTTTACGTTTTCCATATACTTTACTCATAGCATAATTTGTTGTGTTGAAAATTGTGCCAGGTGGTTCTGGAAGAAGCACTGAAATTAGTGTTTCTGTTCATCCTACAAATTTCGAAAGCACAGTGTAGATTGCTTACAAATAAAGTTAAAAGTAAGCATATACCGCACCACATCCGAACTTTCATAATTTCCCATACCACTGCTTAACTATCAACCTTGGCAAACAACTTTTGAATGATATTTCCGTTAGTCTTCCAGCACGATAGCATAGACTTTTTTTTGGAATTTTCATTTCTGTTCACCCCAGTTTACTTTTATCAGACATCATCATCACCCCACAGAATACAAGGCTTGCCCTGTACCTCACAAGGCTAAGGGCCGTCTCCCGATTTTACGAGCTCTAAGTAGCTTCAAGAAATTTCCGTTAACATTCATCCTACTTACCCAAACAGCCTCAGGAATAGTACTGAGGGACGTCAGTTGGCCATTTTCTGCTCCCATTATTCCGTATAATGTTGTTTTCAGCCTTGACTATTTGAAACCTAGCCAGCCAGGTGCCGCAGTGGTTAGCACATTGTTTGCTAATTCGGGACGACGACGGTTCAAACCCCCATTCGGAAATCCATCGTTTCTTAAAATCACTCCAGAGAAACGTCCGGATGGTTCTCTTGTAAAGGACATGGTCGTTTCCTTTCCCCATCGTTGCCCACCTCCGAGCTTGTGCTCCATCTCCTAATAACCTCGTGGTCCATGGGATGTATAAATCTTCCTTCCCCTTTCCTTGCAGTCCTTAGTAAGATTTCTTTCCAGTAGGTGCTGGAATAATACCTGCCGTCATGGGGAAGTCATTAGGCAATCTTATAGGACTTGATCACAGCCCACCTAGAAAATTTACAGGAAGACCGCCTCATCATCTCCAGGCTCAACCAAAAGCCTCCTTCCATTGGATACCGGAATCCAGCTCTGGTATACACAATAATCAAGGATGCAGAGGGTGGTGGTGCTAAGGAGACGATTGCTTCAAAAACTGAAGTGGAATACTGTAAAGATATTCGAAATGTCAGCTTGATAATTGTATTCACTGACCAGCTTTCAAGACCAATATGACCAAAGGACCAATATGGTGCTTTTAAGATGGACTGAATTTAGAGTTGTGAAGCCTTCTGTGGAGTCCACAGTCGGTGGGAAAGAAGCTGGGGGAAATATCGCGCCATCTCGTTTTCATAAATAATGCTGTCTGTTTCCTCTTACTTCCAGACGACTATATGGAGGAGATAAGTATTGTTGTGACTGTACCAAATCGTTTCCGTTATAGACAGATTGTGAGCCGATAATTACACGCAGAAAAATGTTGTCCGGAAAGTAATATAATTCAACAAAAGCCCTATAATGCTACATAAGCCCTGATGCATGCATGGAGAAGAGAGGAGAAGATGGAGCTTGTCACGACGCCTCGCCTCGCTATTGCTGTTCCTGCGCCCCCCTTCGTCAGATGAGGTGAGAGCAGAACACCGCTGGCGCCCCTCCCAGTGCTGACTTCATAGTTAATGGATAACACACTACTTCTGTGGGCGTCTTACTGTCAGATCATGTTTTCTGTAGTAGCTTAATAACTGAGCATCTGAGACAACTGGCTCTGACGTGCAAGTGTATGTGGGTGCACTGTATTTAAAGCTTACGTTACTGACGTTTTTCCTGATGGATCTTTTATCTATATCCATGTGGCTCTAAGGCAACGACGAGACAAGCTGAAAATGACACAAGATCTGTATCTTTTAAAATCGTGGTAACATGGAGGTGTTTGTCAGTAACCTTTACTTTGATAATTTACATTCCTAGTCCACTGTAATGGTCTCCGATAGGGTACCATACGTAAAAGTTCAAGTAAAGAAATTCTACCTACTAATTTTCACGAAAGATAAGTCATATGAAATAAATGAACGTTCATATGATCACATCTTCTATGGTATTTATCCCTCCCACTGTTTAATTGGAGTAAATGTTTATGTAGTCTCCACTGCTGGTCCGTTTCAACCAAAATTTACTGACAAATGCTTGTGTAGTTATTTATTTTGAGATACTGCGTCCACATCCACAGTAACGCAAAAGAAAGCGTTTCTTCCAATCGAACATCTAGTGTGTGGAAGTGATTCTGCCCTAGTTGATTTTATTGACACTGTGGTGACCATCAGGAGGTTTCAGTTGAAGTCTGTCTGCCCATATGTTTATTAGTGATGTTGTGAACACTCAGTGTTGTCTGGGAAAGATTTGTCCAGGGATCTTGAAAAGCTCTTGATGGACGCAAACTGAATACATTCACGCCACCAATACATCCCAGACTTTTAACTAATTTGTATCTTTCATTGCATACTCATGAGAGCGCGGCGGGCTTTAAAGAGCTTGGTTCGTTTCAGCTATATCTCAACAAGGTGCAAATATTTTAGAGGCGAATCCAGTTGCGGTATTCTCCTGGTAATGCACGAAGACCTGATGAAAAGGAAGTACGGACAAACTTCATTTCTAGAAACTGAAATTCGAACATGCAGCTATAGTACTACGAGGATTGGAACTTTAATAGTGGAAACTATTTATGTACAGCTCGAACAAAATAGATACGTGTTTCAAAGTTTTACTGATCTTCAGAGTAATTACCAGCACTGTCTCTACCCCATTGCCAGCGATGTGGAAGTCGTAGGATACTCTTAGTAGAGTCAGTTGTGTTGACAGCTCGAGCGGTGCGGTCTATTGTCCGACGAATTTGTAGCAGTTCTGAAGCGAATACCTTGAAGTGTTTCCTTCTGTTTAGAAATCGAGTTGAACTTACGAGGGCTTAAGCCAGGGGAGTGCAGTAGGTGGTATAGCAATTAGCAGCCCCAACAGTCAAACAAATCAGTAACAGATTGCACTTTACGTGCTTGAGCATTATCCTGCCGAATGATGGTCAGGTCCTGCAGAAAGTGTCATCACTTCTATCATTATGCTGTTCAATTCTGGAACACAACCTGCGACCAGCTGGTGACTACTAACTTTGAAGCATGTATCTATTTTGTACGAGCTGTAAATAAATAGTTGCCACTATTTGAGTTCCAACCCTCTTAAATTATCGAGAGACTTAACATTTGCGCCTTACATTTAACCTGCAATGGTACAACAAATTGACTGTGACCAAATCTAGGTACTAAGGACAGTTATCAGTATCATAATGCAATAATAATTGGAAATGTATAGTGGAGATCCAATACAATAACGTGGTGAACAGTCGTAGACACAGATTTGATGGAAGACTAAAATTACCTGCGAACAAAGCCAGTTACTACCTTCCACATAGATTTTTGGTTTCTCTGAGTCTTGGGTTCACGAGCTTTCGCATATCTGTCACTGTGGCAATCAGTTCATAAGATTTGCACAGAATGACGCAGACGGAATGGTCGAATCGATAAACACTTGTTTTCAGTCGCGCGCATTTCTATCGTACGTACGATTCGAGTGCTGTAACATTGATAAACACCTATACCGAGCGCAGCGCACAGCCTAGTAATGGCTTTCAAACAGTTGTCTTATATGAAACTTCCTGGCATATTAAAAACTGTGTGCCGGACCTAGACTCGAACTCGAGACCTTTGCCTTTTACGGGCAAGTGCTCTACCAACTGAGCTACCCAAGCACGACTCACGCCCCGTCCTCACAGCTGTTACTTCTGCCAGTACCTCGCTTCCTACCTTCCAGAAGTAAAGCTGTGAGGACGGGGCGTGAGTCGTGTTTGGGTAGCTCAGTTGGTGCCGGCACGGTAGCTCAGCGTGTTCGGTCAGAGGGTTAGCTACCCTCTGTAATAAAAAGACTGAGTGAATGGATCAACGAACAACCTGAACGCGTGTCATGAGACGTCCGCCCCGAGCATATACAACGAACAAAATAGAACAAAATGAGATCAACAAAGAAAAAAAAGTTGTTAGAGCACTTGCCCGCGAAAGGCAAAGGTCTCGAGTTCGAGTCTCGGTCCGGCACACGATAATTATTGAAAAACTGAGTCTGGTTACGAATGAGCTCGTATCGCTCATATATTCTGTATTTATAGTGACTCGAAGCCTCGCTTTTCTAGGAGCAGAAAAAGGTTTTTTGCTGAGATGATTAGTGGTGTTTCCTTCCTGCGTTGGGGTATGAGTCCGCTGTGGCGATACGGAACGCAGTTGTCACTGCGGATGAGCCTCGTCTCGTCCCGACGTCAGCGGCCACGCTCCGACGGGCTGACACCAACAACACTCTGCCCCGCTGACTTCATCCTGCACGTACTTTTCCAGAGACACCCACGGCACGCTGCTAGTACATCCACAGTTCATCACAGAGCATAAATATTCTGATGCCACAGCCGTTCGTACAATGTGCTACAGAGGATTCTTGTTTTTCTTGTCTTTGGCCTCGCAATCTTACCTTTGTTCGAGCTTGTGGACAGTGGTGCTGCAAAGAAGGAGTAATAAGCTACAATCCAAGTAGCAATAAGTATCTTAAATCCACAAAAGACTGATCTTCTTTCCAGAAGACCATGATATTCAGAGTAATTTGAGAAAAAAAAGGAAATTACGGGTTATATGACTAGTGTGAGTTCGAATTAGTGAGCCAAATTTACTCATACTCTGGACAACCTCCACAAGTAATTATGATGCAGAATGATAAGGGATGTATGGTACCACTTGCATTTAATTTGTATGCAAATTCATTCTTTTGCAGTGGCGGGACAGGTTGTAAGTCTTTATCTATACGTGAGATTTATAAAATAGCACATTTTCAGCTTCAGTCACGTTTATTTGGCAATATTTATTGGCACGACGCGTTTCTGCAGCATCTGTTATTTACACATCAACTGTTAATTACACATTATTGGGAAGTGTGAAAAGATTTTCTTTGGGTGTGCCAGTGAGGCTATGTTCCGAAATGTTGTTCCCTTGTCCATAAATACCAATATATGTTAGTGTGAATAATTCTGTGTTTTGAGTTACCTGAATAACCTCAAGGATATCTATAACTGCATGTTCTGGGACTATTTCGTGAAACAATGAAAAAATCGTCTATGTAAATATACGAGAGTGCAGACATCTTTTAGCACAAACACATTTACATGAAGGCACATGTTACACAGAGTGACTTACAGAATTTATTTACTTATTCATTGTTACTCTGGTTTCTGGACAAGCATTCATTGATAATCTTTAGCTATTCAATAAGCATTTCCTATGAACATTAGCAGTAAAGAGACATAAGGAATGCTTATTCAATAATCGTACGTAATTTGTTTTAAACTTATCCAAAATGTATCACTAATACGATTAGAGCACGATATCTTGTATATAGATCAGGGAGAAAAAATGGCTCAAATGGCGCTGAGCACTATGGGGCTTAACATCTGAGGTCATCAGTCCCCTAGCACTTGGAACTACTTAAACCTTACTAACCTAAGGACATCACACACATCCATGCCCGAGGCAGGATTCGAACCCGCGACAGTAGCGGTCGCGCGGTTCCTGACTGAAGCGTCTAGAACCGCTCGGCCACTCCTGCCGGCGAACAGGGAGATTTACACGTTAATAAGGACGAGTAAAGACACTGCCTTCATTGCATAATACTGAAATTGCTACGTGTTACCAAGAAAAGTTATTAATAAATCTAGGACTATGCACGCTATGTCTAAAATTACCAATCTGAATAACAGAATTAAATCTCAATGAAACGTCTTAAAACAAGATGTAGGATAACGATCCACAGAACGAGATAACATCTCTGCTGATTAGATGGAAGCATATTAATGAGTTTTCACTTATCACACATCAAGCAAAGTTATCTGTTTTTGCTGATGATCTTGTAATCAATACCAACAGATACGCAGCAACAGAGGAAATTGTAAACAATTGCTGAATGATTTTCTGCTTATGGTCTCTCCCTTAACTGTAATAAAATTGAACAAACCTCCAAGACGAGACGGATTACTTAGCAGACTCTACAGCAGATTTGATGCTGAGGTAGCGCCTCATTTAAACGCAATATGCTGCATGTCCCTCGACCAAAAGTGTATACGCAATGATTAGAAGACAGCGCAGATCACATCTACCTGCAGCAAGGGTAGAAGAAAACTACCCCCAGTACTCATGACTTGCGTTTGTTGTAGAATTTTGGAACACATTCTGAGCTCAAACGTAATGAGATATCTCGAAGGGAATGATCTTCTCCATAGAAACCAGCTTGGATTCTGAAAATATTGATTATGTGAAACTGAATTAGCGTTTTCCTAACGTGACAGCCTGAAGGCCATGGATTAATGGTGTCAGCCAGATGTAATATTTCTTGACTTCCTGAAAGCATTTGACCGTGTACCATACCAACGCTTAATAACCAACGACCGATCGTATGGGGATCAAGCCAAATTTGTGACTAGTTTGAGGATTTCTTGCTAGGTTAGACACAGTGTATTGTTTCAGATGGAGAGCCATTGACAAGTGTAGAAGTAATTTCAGGTGTGCCCCAAGGATGTGTGTGGGGATCCTTGGGGCACTTACTGATCCTATTCTACATTAATGACCTTTCAGACAGTATTAATAGTAACCTCAGACTCTTCGTAGGTATGCAGTTACCTATAATAAAGTACTGTCTGAAAAAGTTGCACAAATATGCAATCAGATCATAATATTGTTTCAGAGTGTTGCAAAGATTTAAAACTTGCTTTGAATTTTCAGAAATAAAAAATTGTGCACAGACGTAGTATCAAATGATTGTACTATCGATGAACTGCAATCGATCAACTCATACAAATACATGGATGTAAGGATATGAAATACAACTATCACATAGGTCCTGTCATAAGTAACCCAGATGGCAGACTTCGGTTTTACCGTGTCAAGGCCTTTCGCCTACTCAGCCTGTAACCAACAATACAGATAGACTATGCAGGCACAAATTTCACAAGGGAGAGCTCTTCAGATGACAGAGAAGGAATGTCTGCACTGCCCGGCCACCATGTGGCAAAATAAGCGCTGCCATGGGTCGCTGTCCGTGGGAAACTTTTCTCTGGTGCAGGCCAGTTGACTGAAAGTAGTACCTGCGGTATCCTGGCGCCCAGACAGTATTTAGGCACGTGTACAGGCTGCGCTCCAAGAGTTCACTATGAGTGAGTTTCCTTGACCTGAGTCAGTTTCGAAAGCATTCCCACAATCGGTATCTCTCTCCGAGTCGCTCCTACGATGACATTGCCATCCACATCGACGTTTACTTCCAGAAGGTGCCAGCTACACACCTACACCATTCATGGCCTCTACAGCAACGAGATTTGACCTCCAATGTCATGACCAGTAACTAGATTTTCTAATATTTGTCTTCAGTTTTCATCGGTAATATGTACAGACCCAAGTTTTGTGAGTCTGTTCTGGACTTCGACTTTCACTCGTCCTTTCAGGACATAAACATTTTTATATCCCTTCTAGCCTTTGATTGTGGCATCCTTACTGAATAGATATTGGAATTTGGAACTTTTAACTACCTGCGACATTTTTGGGCCTTTGACCTTCGGATATTATTTTCATTCTTTCAGTATTTGAGAAGTGACTTGTTTTCAGTTGTTGTGTCCCATACTGACCCCATTCAGAAAAGTTTGTTTGCATGTGTTACAATAAACATCATATTCATTGCTTGGCTGGATAATTTTCCTGCTCCACCTTCAGTGGACACAGCAGTTGATGACGAGGTACTTTTTTCTTCGAGTCAGTGTTTCACACGCTCACTCCAACCCAGGTAGACAATATTTTGGTGTGTGTTCCTCCACTTTCAAGCACATTTACTGTCACACTGCATCCAGGGTAATGGAACCAGTGGATGTTTCTGCCCAGGTGTTGTTACTACTCCAGCAAATGCCGCACCCCCACTAACTCCTGATTGAGTGGCTGGCCGTCATCTGCACGCCTCCTCCAGAGCACTCCAACTGCCTCTCCTCGACCGACTCCACCGTCAGTGGCTTCTGGACGGCACCAACATCGTACCAGCAGTTCGACAAGAAAGTCGAGTCATAGCGAACTATGCTGCACACATGGAACAGCAGTTCTCAACCCACAGCATCACAGGTGACACCCAGCAGCATACCTTCTTTCTGGCATTTGTGGTCCCAGACATTTACCACCTTCTGTATCTGCTTAACCCAGAAGTGTTACCCCTTGGTCTGCCCTGTTAAAGGTTAAGTCCAGTTTGTTAGCATCCAGGTGCATGTGGCGACAGCCAGCCACAAGTGTTTCAGTTGCCATAAACTAAACAGATAGTTTTACCACGAATGGATTTCCAGCCTCCAGATTTTATCTCGAGACTGCCATTTCCAGTGGAGTACTTCAAGACAACCATTAATGTCCAATCTGTCATAGATGCTTATGCCAGTCCCAAGTCAGAGGACATAAAGCCCCATTTTTGGGTGGAAAAACGTTTGCAAAGATTAAATTGTTGATGGTGTACATCAACCAGGGAAAAATTGGTTTCAGGTTAGTTTGTTCAAAACGTACCATAACTGGTTTCGAATTTTTTACGATTCATCATCAGACGGTGACTGGTTACTGTACACCATCAACAATTTATTTATATAACAGCCACGGTCTCTAGCCATGTCTACAAATGACAGAATTGCACTTGTCAAGTTTGACCTCCGTGATGCATAACTCCATCTTCCTTTGGCTGATGATTCCAGATGGTTCCTAGTAATAGATTTCCATTTGGCATTGCCAGTTCTCCGACCAATTTACAGCGCTGCCTCGTTAGGCGACATTCTGATCACAAGCAAGGACACACAGGACTTGGCCAACAACGTGCAGGCACTGGTCATGGTTCTCCAACAGTTCAACCTCAAATGTAATAAAGGCAAGTTCGCCTTTTTTCACCAAATGGTATACTTGGGTCACGTTTTTAGTGTGTGAGATATCCACTCTACCACACAGTATATTGAGAGTGGAAACACTTCTGGTCTCCACAAACACCAGCAAGTCAAAATCAGTTTTGGGGCAACTCAGCCATTGCATAACAGTTACACCACGTCTTAAGCAAAAACGTTTAATGGAATGGACCCCAGCATGTAATAAAGCCGTCTGGGCCCTCCTCAAACCCATGTTGCTCAAAGCTTATAAGCGCACCAAGCCCCTAATCTTGGCAACTGATACGTTGGACTATTGGTTGAAAGTGGTCCTTTCACATGTGTTTAACGAGGTGGAGTGGGCAACTGTATTCATATCACAGACTTTCTCTGATGCACAGTATAGCTACAATCATATAGGAAAAGAAGCTGTGGCAATCATATTTGGAATAAAAATGTTTCATGACTATGTCTATAGCCGCCATTTCACGGTGACCGGAGAGTGTAATCCCTTACACACTCATTTCAAAGTGTTGGCAAATCCTCTGACCAAAACATAATACCGCCTTCAGTGATGGGCTCTGTTTCTTTCAAGTTATAACTATGACGTTCAGTTCCATTCAGCAACGTGACATGTTAATGATGACGTCCTGTAGAGTCTACCCCTGGGCGAGGACCCTGCTTTCAGCGCAGATTCTGAAGTCTACTTCCAGCGTGAGTCGCCACCAAAGTAGCCATGGCTAACATATTGTTGGACATAAAGCTCATTGCACGACGCACCGCCAGGGACACAGTGACAGTTTTGATTTGCGGGGAAGTTTCATACCAGTGCACATTCCGCTAAAGAGTGAGAAATTCATTCTGGAAACATTCCCCGGGCTAATCCATGTCTTTGTCCTATCCTTTCTTCAACGAGTGCTAGTGCCGCAAATTTATCATGGGAACCTCTGTGAAGTATGGAAAGTAGGAGATGAAGCAATGACGGAAGTAAATCTGTGTAGACTTGTCGTGAGTCACGGTTAGGTAGCTCAATTGGTAGAGCACTTGCTGGCGAAAAGCAAAGGTACTGAGTTCAAGTCTTGGCCAGTACATGGTTTTGATCTGCCAGGAAGTGTCCTTCTATAAGCCACTTTAACGTGTTTAGTGAGCTGGATCTCTAACGCTGTCCTTGTCCCTAGTTTGATTTTTCGTCTGCTGAAGTCGAACCTCGTATATCACATAGCTTAGATTAAAAACGTAGAGACTGGTGATTGCTTCATTTTAAAGGGACATAGTTTTCGTATTTTAGATATGTTCCTTAGCTTACAGAATTCTGTCGTAATTACTAAAACAGATTTTGTGAAATTTCCTGTAATGTGTTTCCTCAACACTGAGACGTCAAATGAAATAATGTTACTAGAGGTTGTCCCACCTTGCGTAGCGTTAAATGTTAGCTACACAGTTCATTTACCAAATTAATCCACCGTAAAGTTAAATGATATTAACAAGTTATACTTTTCTGTAATAAGCGTTGGGTTGTATACATTAATAATTTTTATGAGAAACATTGATAGCATCTCTGATTTTATGGCAAACTTTATCCATGTAGTATGTAATTAACTAAATGGTTCAAATGGCTCTGAGCACTATGGGACTTAACTGCTGAGGTCATCAGTCCCCTAGAACTTAGAACTACTTAAACCTAACTGACCTAAGGACATCACACACATCCATGGCCGAGGCCAGATTCGAACCTGCGACCGTAGCGGTCGCGCGGTTCCAGATTGTAGCGCCTAGAACAGCACGGCCACTACAGCCGGCTGTAATTAACGGATAGGAGTCATTTAATGAAGCGAAAATTTCAGTGGATGGATTGTTATAGAACAGCGAAAAATTCACTCTGTGGCAGCTTTCAGTTATTACATAAATGACAGGATTTCCAGAAAAGGAATCCGTGATTTCAGAATTACGTATATCGAAAACTAAGATTGATAGACGAGTGCAGCAAAACATATGTTCCACAAGCTAAGATATAATCGAGAATAAAACAGTGACCGGAAATGGAATAAATTCCCTTTGCTTTTTCGTCTGTGGTCACAAATTTTTCGTCATCAGACTACCGGTCTGCTGGTGCTTCTTTTGTGTTTAACACTTTACGATGACAGTGTGGCTGCAGTACATTAGGACATGTTTTAATAGAACAGATCTGAAGATGGTCATTATAGACCGAAACCAGTAGTCTGATGACAAAAAGATTTGTGACCATAGACCTTCAAATAAAGAAAATTTAAAAGGTATGTTTATTGTGAAAGCCGTAAAAACTTTGTAGAGATGTTTCGAAATAGTTTGAAAAGATGCTAACATATTGCGTAGTATGTTGTGCTGCTTGTACACTATCGGCATGCATAATTAAACTCGTCCTCTGCAAGCATATCACAATCTTTTCGAAATGTCCACCAGCCGCAGTACGAAGGTAGCAAAACCGAACAATGAAATTTATCATCACATCTTGTAGTATTTCAACGGAAACTGATTTATACACTGCTGGAAATGGAAAAAAGAACACATTGACACCGGTGTGTCAGACCCACCATACTTGCTCCGGACACTGCGAGAGGGCTGTACAAGCAATGATCACACGCACAGCACAGCGGACACACCAGGAACCGCGGTGTTGGCCGTCGAATGGCGCTAGCTGCGCAGCATTTGTCCACCGCCGCCGTCAGTGTCAGCCAGTTTGCCGTGGCATACGGAGCTCCATCGCAGTCTTTAACACTGGTAGCATGCCGCGACAGCGTGGACGTGAACCGTATGTGCAGTTGACGGACTTTGAGCGAGGGCGTATAGTGGGCATGCGGGAGGCCAGGTGGACGTACCGCCGAATTGCTCAACACATGGGGCGTGAGGTCTCCACAGTACATCGATGTTGTCGCCAGTGGTCGGCGGAAGGTGCACGTGCCCGTCGACCTGGGACCGGACCGCAGCGACACACGGATACACGCCAAGACCGTAGGATCCTACGCAGTGCCGTAGGGGACCGCACCGTCACTTCCCAGCAAATTAGGGACACTGTTGCTCCTGGGGTATCGGGGAGGACCATTCGCAACCGTCTCCATGAAGCTGGGCTACGGTCCCGCACACCGGTAGGCCGTCTTCCGCTCACGCCCCAACATCGTGCAGCCCGCCTCCAGTGGTGTCGCGACAGGCGTGAATGGAGGGACGAATGGAGTGTCGTCTTCAGCGATGAGAGTCGCTTCTGCCTTGGTGCCAATGATGGTCGTATGCGTGTTTGGCGCCGTGCAGGTGAGCGCCACAATCAGGACTGCATACGACCGAGGCACACAGGGCCAACACCCGGCATCATGGTATGGGGAGCGATCTCCTACACTGACCGTACACCTCTGGTGATCGTCGAGGGGACACTGAATAGTGCACGGTACATCCAAACCGTCATCGAACCCATCGTTCTACCATTCCTAGACCGGCAAGGGAACTTGCTGTTCCAACAGGACAATGCACGTCCGCATGTATCCCGTGCCACCCAACGTGCTCTAGAAGGTGTAAGTCAATTACCCTGTCCAGCAAGATCTCCGGATCTGTCCCCCATTGTGCATGTTTGGGACTGGATGAAGCGTCGTCTCACGCGGTCTGCACGTCCAGCATGAACGCTGGTCCAACTGAGGCGCCAGGTGGAAATGGCATGGCAAGCCGTTCCACAGGACTACATCCATTATCTCTACGATCGTCTCCATGGGAGAATAGCAGCCTGCATTGCTGTGAAAGGTGGATATACACTGTACTAGTGCTGACATTGTGCATGCTCTGTTGCCTGTGTCTATGTGCCTGTGGTTCTGTCAGTATGGTCATGTGATGTATCTGACCCCAGGAATGTGTCAATAAAGTTTCCCCTTCCTGGGACAATGAATTCACGGTGTTCTTATTTCAATTTCCAGGAGTGTATATCCCACAGATTCACGCTCTTCCAGCATGGTTGGATGGTTCCGGTAGTCAGTGTGACGCACAAAAATAGTCACAAGGAGCAACATCATGCGAATATGATGCCAATCCAACCCTGCTCCAGTAAATTTGCAACAATCCAACGCAATGACTCTATTCCCAATTTTTCATTAAGAAAGTGAAACACGTGTTCTGTGTGATGTGGTCTGGCCCCATCTTGCATGAACCACTCAGTGCCTTGTTGATCCTTCGACGCTGGCAACAAACTGTTCCAGAGTTGCAACGTGTCGTTCTCTAGTGACCGTTTTCGGCATGAAAAAACGAACAGCGACGCTTCTGATGCATGCTGCAGCGAAAACAATGACTGTGGGAGAATACGGTGGTTTCGCTTCACACTAAAGGCGATTTTGGAAACCCAAACTCGCCAGTTTACTGATGATTCCATTCGGGTGGAATTGTGCTTCACCTGTAAACCAGATGCAGCCAATATTATTCATTGTCGATCACTGTGAGATTGTGGTTTGCAAAGTCAGTCCTTTGTCCCACTGTCCATACAAGTATGGCCTGTTGGCTTTTGATACTGAATGGAAACATGTGTAATCTCTGTCTCAGTATTTTCTGCTTGCTGGAACAATTCAAACCATTCTCTGCTGCAGCTGTTCAGAGTGATTTGCTTGGATTTTGTTGGATAATTCCAGAAGGTTTTGCTACATTTTCAGGGGTAGATATAGTTTGCTTGGGGCAAACATTCCCAGCTGGATCATCAGCCACGCTGTCTGTCCGTTGGAAACGTTCAAATGTGTCTGAATTCCTGAGGGACTAAACTGATGAGGTCATGAGTCCCTAGACTTAAACACTACTTAAACTAACTTATGCTAAGAATAACACACGCACCCATGCACGAGGGAGGACTCGAACCTCCGGTGGGAGGGACGCGTAATCCGTGACATGGCGCCTCTAACACCGCGGCTGTCCGTTGGAATTTGGCGAAAAGATTGTAATGGTTTCCGTATCATCTCCTTTTGGGACGTTAAATCGTGTTTGAAAACTTTGTCTTGTTGCCGTAGTACTGCGTTGTAATCCGTTGTATTCCCGTATCAGAAAAATACGCTGTTAGATAGAATGCACGAGTTCAACGTCTTCCTTTGGCACATTAATCTCTTTGCACGTTTCAACGGTGGAACGGATAGCTCTGATCTGCGGCGCAATAGTTACAGAAACTATGTACGGCGATTACAGCGCCCTCTGTTAGCAGCTCTTCGAATTATTTAGAAACTTCTTTATAACTTCTGTATAAAATTCCTACGGCTTCCACAATAAACATACTGTTTGTTGCGCTCGTCTCTCAGTCTTACAGTTCGAGATATTTAATTTTGAAATTAGGGAATCCTTCGCTGGATGCACTGTACAAACAAAACAGGAATGACTCACGCGTAAGGCAGCCACTGGAATGATGGACAAACGTGCAACAGCACGCAAAATTAGGAACATCATCATGTCGCCATCTTTAGTCCTTGTAGATGACAACCGCGTATCTACCGTCAGCAGGATGAGGGACTTTCAGTCCAATATAGTTGTAATCCGTCCCGAACGGATAATAACAGTGACTTAAACAATAATAATCGTTATTATCGACCGCCTGTGATGTTAAACTAGACAAAAGTCATAATACTGTCACAATCTGGACTGTGTGGCTGGTCCCGGCGGAGGTTCGAGTCCTCCCTCGGGCATTGGTGTGTGTGTTTGCTCTTAGGATGATTTAGGTTTAGTAGTGTGTAAGCTTAGGCACTGATGACCTTAGCAGTTCAGTCCCATAAGATTTCACCCACCCACACACACACACACACACACACACACACACACACACACACACACACACACACACACTGTCACAATCTTTTAACTTTCAAGCCCAAAGTAGTTTTTATTGTGGATATCCACAGACGAAACCGCGGATATACGCAGAGTCAGCGTTACTGCGGGAATCCACATCCGCGTGAATCACTAACCACAGTGGCCAACTACAGTGACAGAGTAATAGTACGAGTCACCGGCTCGCTGTTGCCGTGGAACAGTGCCCCTTTGTGCAGCAACACTATGATATCGTTCGCCATACGACAGCATTACGCGGTCTTAATCTGCACCCTCATTCGCAGCTTTAGTCCTTTCTCCCGGTGGACAACGAACAAACATTAGAAAGTTGTGTGCGCGTAAGAGTAGAGAGTAGGACAAAAGTGACCTGGATAAGTGGTTAGTCAGCCCGTGCAGACGGAACCGCCAGGGAGGCGGCTATCAGTTTCCGGTAAGCGGGATCTGCCGTGCGGCGCGGCGGCTGACGCAGCCGAGTGGCTGACTAGTGGAGCACCGGGCCAGCTCTGCACCGGAAGCGCGCGCTGACTCACCTGCGCGCCGCTCGCGGGAATCCGACGCTCTGTTCGCGGAACGGCAGGTGTTCCCACACACAATCCTCTCCCACAGTCACACGCGTTACTTGTTTAACGCATAGCTCTCATACAAAAACGTAAAAAAAAAAAAACTTATTTAGCCGCGTCCAGTATACTCATTTATTCCGGCAACAGTTTCGAAAATTAACATCAGAAACGGTAATATCACAAACTGAGTCCGCCTTGATGCAAAACACACTGTTATTTATCTCTTTATTATCCCAAACTAGTTTCGGCGACAAATATCACCATCATCAGTGTTTTTTTTTTTTTTTTTAATCTATACACATGCAGAGAATGGTAAGGTTCTACAAACACAGTAAAACATTACATTTTTACAAATCGTCTTTTGAAATATATTTTTATATTGATAATTTTATACTACCTTATTTATTGTTTGCTACAGTATGTTTTAAGCTATTATTGGCGCTGTTTGTGACATATTTTCTGTGCTCTTTATTCTGCTACTGTATTTCACTTGGCGAACATCATGTCATCTGCAACCATGTGAGCGGCTGTTAGTAAACAAATACTCAAGGGTGAACTTCGTATGTCAGCAGTATATACTTGGGGTTGTGGTAGTGTTGTGGAAACCAGTTATTTTGGTGTGTATTTAGCTGTTGCTTAGCTATTCGTGTACACATGTTCGTTGGATGGTGTGTGGCTGCTTTTTACACAAAAAAACGAAACATTAGCACTTTGTTTCTGGTCCAGAATATTACGCCATCTTGCTGTTCGCGGGTGTCGCGAGAGGCGTATCGCAAGTGGCGAGAAAGGCTATGAAAAAATGTAGCGCGAATTACGACGCCTTGTGTTCATTATTTATGTCTGTGTGTGTGATGGGGAAGTGGTTCTTTTGCGTGTGTGTGCTTTCTGTTCTGTGTCCTTGGTCAGTTCTCTCAGAGCGGTAAAGAGTGTGTTGTTGCAGAGTGTTGTGTTTTCATTTATTACATTTTTCCCTTCGACTATAGCCTTTTGTATGTGGTAATTTTCTTCTGTTGTTAGTTGTCGGTATAGACTTCTGCTGTTTCTCAGAATAAGTAGATCGTTTTCGATATTAGTGGGCTTATGGTTCTTGTTCATTAGATGTTCTGCAAAAGTTGAATGTGAGCTGTCACTTCTTAGAGCTCTCATGTGCCCTGTGTTTTGCATCAAAGCGGACTCAATTTGTGATATTACTGTTTTTCTATGCAAACACGGACCAAATGGAAGAGTTCCAAGATAATATTATCAATTAACATCAATTTGAAGTGAGTCTCCTAACATTTTGGAAATACACTCTAATACAAAAAAAGAAGTAATTATCCCTATGGGACGAGCATCAGTAGATGTGGTGTTCATGTAAAGACAAACAAATGATTAGAATTTGAGAAAAATTGAATTTTGTATTCAAGAGAAAACGCTTCCCAAATTGAGCACGTCAATAACGCGTTGGTACACTCTGGTTCTTATGCAAGCAGATATTCGGCTTGGCCATGATTTACTCAGTTGTTGAGTATTATCCTGAGGGATATCGTGCCAGCTTCTGTCCAGCTGGCGCGTTAGATCGTCAGATCCCGAGATAGTGAAAGGACCCTACACATAATGCTCCAAAAGTTCTCAGTGGGGGAGGGGGGAGGGAGAGATCCCTGACCACGATAAGGTTCGGCAAGAACGAAGACAAACTCTCGCCGTGCGGGCGGTCATTATCTTGCTAAAATGTGAGGCCAGGACCACTTTCCATGAAGGGCAACAAAACGGGGCGTAGAATAACGCCGTCGACGTACCCCTATGTTGTAAGTGTACAGCAGATGACAACCAAAGGGATCCTGCTGTGAAATACAATGGCAACCCAGACCATCACTCCTTGGCAAGCTGCATGGCGGGCGACTGTCAAGTTAGTATCCCACCTCTGTCTGGGGCATCGCCAGACACGTCGTCGCTGGTTATGGGGGCTTAATTCGAAGCACGAATCGTCACTGAAGACACTTCTACGCCAGCCATTGAGATTCCAAGGCCGAAGATGTGTGTGGAGACATTCCAGACGGCGGTGAGATACAAAGTCGAATGTCTCCCGCCATACGAGCCGACAGCCAGCGGTGATCGTCTGGTGGGCCAATTCCTTTCATTGCAGGACACCGGACACCTTTGGTTGTCATCCGAGGCACCGTAAAAGCTCATCTGTACGTCGACGATATTTTTCGTCCAGCTTTGTTGCTCTTCAGGTCAAATTATCCTGGGCTTACATTTCAGGAAAATAATGTCCACGCACACATGGCGGGAGTTTTACAGCTTTTATTCATGCTTACCAAGCCCTACCTTAGACAGTAAGGTCACCTCATCTCTCCCCAGTCGAGAACGTTGTGGGCATTATGGGCAGTGCCCTCTAACCAGCTCGGAATTTTGACAATTTAACGCGTTAAGTCGACAGAAACTGGCACCATATCACTCTCGAGGACATCCAACGTCATTCTCAATGACAAGCCAAATAACTGCTTGTATAAGGGCTATAGGTGGCTCAATTTGTGAAGCTCTTTTTCTTGAGTAAATCATCCAATTTTTCTGAAATTGTAATCATGTGTTTATTTGCTTGTCTGTACATGTACATCACATCTATCAATTTTCATCCTACTCGGACAGTTCCCCCTAGTGCGTTTTGTTTTGATTTTTTTTTTTTTTTACTTAGAGTGTATATCTTTAGCAACAAGAACTCTACAGATCAGTGATATACGTCGTGAAAAATTTTAAATACATATTGCTCTTTATCAGAGTTGCTCCTCTACAAAGTATACAAAATTTTAGTTATAGCGTTTATAGAGTTTAGTAGGAAGAATGATAAATCTGTAGATACATTGGCGGGATACAGGATGCAAAACGCAGCATTCACGGCTGCCACCTGTGGCAGCAACAATGGTTCTAATGCAGCTCAGCATCGAGTCTAATGAGCGTGGATATCCATTACGGGCATCATGGATTATGGGTTATGACTAATGGCTTATTCGTCATGAATTAAGTGTTCGGGATTAGTGGTTGGCGTTATACGTTGTGGGTTATTGGCATATGCCTGTTGCAGCTTTATCCCAGACTGGCGTCTGGTGGCGGTTCTTGCCAACCAATGAAAATCTGTTTTCAGTGAATGAGAGAAGGGGGGAATGTGCTGGCCAACCTCTGTATCGAGATAAGTCAGAACTGCACAGGCAACATGCGGTTGATCGGTATGTTGTTGACGTTCTCTGATAAAAATATCTGCTCTATAAAAATCCACATGACATCTTGTGAAACTGAGCTCACTCTGTTCCCCCATGAGATATAAAGCACCGTACACACCGGCGCTCAGGTCGGTGCCGCGTTCCTGTTCTTGGCATTTGACACAGTCCCGCACTGCCGTTTGGTGAAAAAACAGAAGCTTATTAAGTATCGGCCCAGGAATGGCATCAGATCCTGTTCGTAAAGAAATGTAACATATCGTACATAGGCAAAGAAATTCACTATTGTACAGCCGCATTATTGATGGCAAACTGCTGGAAACCTTAACTACTATAAAATATCTAGCAGTAGCAGTTGGAGCGACCTTATGTGTAACGACCACATACACGACAAATATGACGTAAGTGGCTAGTCAGATGTTGCTAAGTGATGATAAATAAATCAATTGCTGTTGTGTTATCCTAAATTTTCTGGATGGAGGAATAGGGCTTGTGAAATCTGGAATACGAGCTCGTTAATTACCCACCACTGGAACGTAGTGAGAAAGGCCAGCTGCAAGCTTTAAGCGTTGGGTGGTCGAGGAGCGAATTTTCGGGAGGTTTCCCAGAATTTGGCCAAGGACGACAGAGCTGCGGGAGAGACCGCCGAGGGAACGGCGCTCCCAGGCCAGAGTACCGCAAATCGAACTATGAGTGGTCCCTGCGGGGTAGCCAGAAATTCCCACAGACATTACTAAAAGCATATGCAGATATTCAGCCACCGCCATTTTACCGTACATAGCGTGGGAAACGAGCTGCCCGACAGCCCGGCCAGTGCAAACTGCTAGTCTGATTACGGAAATGCAACAGGCTCTTGTGGAGAAAATTCTGCGGTTTTCCCCTGCATTTTGGAAGCTGTGCAGAAATTCTCTGCTGCCACGGTGACAAAACTCATGAATCCTCTCCTAGAATCGGTAGAGTTCAGGAGGGAGTTGGAATGCTGACAGGAGGACACACCTGGTGTTCACCGTTCGGGACCACAGGGGTGACGTTTCGTGGCGGCGATATCGGGAGGTGTGCGGGCCAGCTTGGCGCTCCTTTCGCTGCTTTTTTTCAGTGTCACGTTTGGCATTTGCGCTGCATTTCGTCTGTGCAGATCACAATTTGCGAGTTTATTCCGCAACGAGAGTTTGCTTTTTACAGTAATTTTTTTGTACTGGGATCGTGAGTCGATCTTCTCCAGTCTTTATTACATCAGCGAGCTGCTCATACTGTGAAAAGTCATTTGCTTGCTGGGTGGCAGTCTTCTACATAGCTTTCAGGTGCCTCCTGCGTTTATACAGTGCTTTCGAAATAGGCAGGAATCTTACTTCACTACTGATGAATGTAATTCTGTTCGTAAATCATTGCTCAGTAATGTTTCTCCTTGTCACAGAGAGATGTCACTTTTAAGTATCAGTAAATTACTGGTTAATTTTAACGAATATTATCTTTCTTTTTGTCCTGCAACTATATGTAGAGGCGACTCTTTTGTCTTAACAAATATTATCAGTCGATTCTATATGAATGAATTATGCACTCGCTGTGTCAGCGTTCCCGTTCAAATAGGTGTCATTACTAGGAACATTTTTGATCAATCTGGGAAGTTAATGGTTTCATTTTCTTTTTAAGAACTTTTTTAGTTTATTTTCTGATAATTAAGCGTCACCCGCATCTGCATTGAGCACCGTGAGTGATTGTTGTTGCCAATGCCATTCTGTGGTGTTGTAAAGCTACAATGCGTATTGTTACATCGTAATACGTGACAAACAGAAATACAAAAGGATGCCTGGAATAAAAATACAATCAATAAATCATGATTTACATTATATAACAACTACAACTAAGAAATACTTAAGGTGGTTAGGATTATCTTTCGTAGTAAAAAGCTTGATCAGCTTCTGACAATGCGAAGTCTTCTGACATTTCCAGTACCAAATATAAACTTGTCCATGATTTCTTATATGAGAAACTCCGTGGCTATAGTCAATGCATAGTGTTTTGTCTACATGGTAAAGTAGTGGCTGTATATAGATACAGATTAATTTTCGCAAAAAAGTAAAACAGCAATCAGTTTTTTGTTAGGAATAAATAGCCCCGATAGCGGTATGGAACCGAAAGGTTGGTCGTGCATGCGTTGTTCGCTGTTTTTCTTAGTGGTGAATACCCAATCGACCATCGAGGAACGATTTTCAACAGAGGAGTCTTGGGTTCCAGTAATACTCATAGCATCTTTCAGAATAAAAGTGGGTACAAATCTAAAAAAGAATCAATTCATCAGTCTCAAAGTTACAAATATGAGAAAAACCGAACAAATGCGAGTACGAGTCGCTCTCAGGGGTCTCCGTACAAATTGGATTATGTATATCGATATTTCATCTATAGGTTTTGATGAGTGAGTTTGCGAGCAACAAAAGATATCCCAAATGGCAGTATCTTTTGATTGCTTTAACTTACAAGCTTCATTTTTTTACACCACCAAGAAACCGTAGACCTTAATGGTTGGAATAAATTTTAACTTCATACCTCTACCCGTTCCTGAGAAAAAAGGGGCTCAACAGTCTGACTGACAGCAGGTGGACAATGAAGTGGTCCCGTAACGGTTCCGTTCTTACCGAGTAAGGTACGGAACAGTCATTACGATAAATTATTTATGAGTTCAGAGGAATACCAGGCTAAACTAAGGAACACGTTCAATAAATAACTCAATGGCGAATGTGCAGATCATAGATGAAAGAAGTGCTTATTTAACAAAAACAGCTGCAGCTGAGAAAAAAAAGTGTTCAATGCAAATACAGTCAGTTTCAAACACTTGTAAAGCTGCAACTTATAGCAAGCATTGTTTATATGCCATATTTTTTGTGTGATATATGTGTGCATTCTACCAGAAATAGATACGGAGGAAAAGTAGACGAAACGACGTTCTCTAGAACAAATTGCAGGAGATGAAGCCTTGCCGCTAACGGATATAATACTGTAATAAACCAAGCTATGTGAAAACAGGAGTGATAGCTTGAAAGCAGTCATGACAGTACAAGTTTTCTTAAAGCATTTGTGGCTCGCTGCTTTCTACATCAACAATGCTGAACTGAATAAAAGCCACGGAGTTCATTAAGATCCAACACCTATAAATTATCATTAGAATACACTGAACTATGATGATACAAAGATAAAGACACAGTGAAAATATGTGAAAGACATAGTTGAAACCAGTAAGAGTACAAAGATGACGAGACTAAAACGTGTAGTGGACTGTCACATATAGTCACTTAAGATGTCAGATGAAAGCAACAACTAACAAAAGTAACAATATTGTAAAATAATTCCAAGACTTCCTTAAATATTTGTATATTTAAATCAATTATTCAAGAAACCCGATCGTTAATAATGAAAATCGTGGCGTTCTGGAAGTAACGCCAAATGATGTGAACAAACACGTTCGACGTTAAGAAAAAGAATATGATGATGTTCAATAGAAAGGAAAAAGCCCAAAGTACTCAATGAAAGAAAATTACTTTTTTGTCTTTTACTAACATCAGGCTTTCCCAAGACAAAAACCTTTCTAACAACACTGGAAAAGTATCGGTAAGATACACGTAAGAATTACGAGGCGAGGTAGGTTTAATGAACACTGCGCAGAGGCCAGGAGAGCGATGCACTTCCGTCTGAGGAAATTACGTGCTGGTCTCAGTAGACGGCCACTCTGTGGTTCTTCCTGCTCCTCCAGTAGAGTTGCAGCACTGTATGGAAGTGGCTGTGCATGTTTGATGACTCCAAAACTTCAGCATGTCTGAGTTTCCTGAAAAGCGTTACTCGATAAAATTTTGCGTTCGCCTGAACAAAAATGATTCTGTGATCTATGACGAATTGAAAACTGCTTTTTATGAGCCGCTAGTGGAGTTGGACAAGGATATGGAGCGCCACCATACATTCTTGAATATAAATGAAAGCGAGTTCTGCACGTCGCGCTCTCGTATTTGACCACGAACAGCACCTGTGCAACATCCTCAATACGCCGAAAGTGTCAGTCGTGGTCACGGCAGCGCTCTGGGTAGTTGGGACAGCATTATGTCGGAGCCAAGTGAATTGAAACGTGAGCAAATTGTTGGTGCTACTGCGCTGGGTGCTGCCGTAAACAACACAGCCGAAGGGTTTTGTGTTTGAAGATTTGCGGTATCGAAAATTTATGCCACATACAGGGAAAGCGGAAAAGCATCATCCACTAAGTTACAACGCGAAAAAATGTGTGTGCTGAAAGATCGTGACTGACGGTCATTGAAAAGAATTGTGACAAGAAATGAGAAACGACAGATGGAAAAGTCACTGAAAAACTGAGTGTCGCGCTTGTGAAACCTGTCAGCATGAAAACAACACGAAAAGAATTGCAAAGCGAGCTGGAATTCCAAAACCACTCATTAGTGTTGCCAATGCCCATAACAGGAAAACGTGGTGCTAACGCCATAAAACCTGGACTTTGGACCAATTGATAAGGTCATTTCATCGGATGAGACATGTGTCACACTGTTTCCAATTTCTGGCCGAGTTTACGGTCCATGAGTGGAATATGGTAGGGGTCCAGTGACGATCTGACGAGCCATTTCGTGGTATTTCATGGACCCCATGGTTTCTCTGGAAGATCGTATTACTGCCAAGGATTAAGTAACCATTTTGGCTGAACAAGTCCATTCAATGGTTGTATGTTGTATGTTAACCGGGGACCTAGAAACGACCGAGAGGCTCCGTCCCCGCCGCAGCCGCAGTGATCCACAACCCCACGATGACTACCGCAGTCCACTTCACCCCTCTGCCGCCCAACACCGAACCCAGGGTTATTGCGCGGTTCGGCCACCGGTGGAACCCCCAGGGAACGTCTCCCACCAGACGAGTGTAATCCCTATGTTTGCGTGGTAGAGTAATGGTGGTGTATGCGTACGTGGAGAACTTGTTCGCGCAGCAATCGCCGAAATAGTGTAACTGAGGCGGAATAAAGGGAACCAGACCGCATTCGCCGAGGTTGATGGAAAACCGCCTAAAAACCATCCACAGACTGGCTGGTTCACCGGACCTCGACACAAATCCGACGGGAGGATTCGTTCCGGGGACCAGGCGCTCCTTCCCGCCTGGAAAGCCGTGCGTTAGACCGCACGGCCAACTGGGCGGGCCATTCAATGGTACTATGTTAGTTGCCCAGTGGCGGTGCTGTGTTGGAAGATGACGCAGCTCACATCGTCCAAGAGTGATTCTGTGAGCACGAGGATAAATTATCGCATCTCCCCTGGCCTCCATAGCCAACAGATCTCAATGTTATTGAGCCTTTGTCGTCTACTTTTGAAAGAAGGGTACATCATCGCTATCCATCATCGTACTGCACTTGCCACTATTTTCGGAAGGTATTGTATAAAAACCGCACAGGACCTTCATTTATCCATTCGAAGACCATTGGAAACTGTTTTGAATGCCAACAGTTTTCCTACACCGTGTTAGGCATGGTAATGCGTTGAGTTTGTGGTGTGTCAATATTTGTGTCCACCACATGGCTGTCCCGTGAAGCATATTTTCGTTGGCACAAGACGGCTGCGAAAGTTGCGAATTGCAAGGAAAAAAATGCAGTTAGGCTCTGGAAAGAGACAACAATTCACATTGTGGCCTTCATTATTCGCAGTGATCGACATCTTAGCATCTTTATGGAAACGTCGTATGGAAGTACTCACACTCTTTTAAAGGAACGTTTGCCCACGTCTAAGGTATCTAAGGTATGTACATTGCAGATACAGCAGTTGGTAACTCCGGAGCAAAAACAGAATCATGTTGATGTGTATGACGCTACAGCAAACATCATCACTGCCGATGAAAGACTGAATATTGTTATGACCCACAAAACGAACGTATTAACACCGCCAAAAACGCGTCGGTACGGAAGCCTGCGCAATCACTCGTTCTTCGGATACAAAAGGCGTCGTATAAACTTATACACTATGTGAT
Organism: Schistocerca gregaria; assembly: GCF_023897955.1. Classification (NCBI taxonomy): domain Eukaryota; kingdom Metazoa; phylum Arthropoda; class Insecta; order Orthoptera; family Acrididae; genus Schistocerca; species Schistocerca gregaria. The sequence continues at coordinate 865,777,323 of NC_064920.1, forward strand.
CAAAAGTATCCGGACACCCCCATAAACATACGTTTTTCATATTAGGTGCATTGTGCTGCCACCTACTGCAAGGTACTCCATATCAGCGACCTCAGTAGCCATTAGACATCGTGAGAGGGCACTATGGGGCGCTCCGCAGAACTGATGGACTTCGAACGTGATCAGGTGATTGGGTGTCACTTGTGTCATTCGCGAGATTTCCACGCACCTAAACATCCCTAGGTCCACTGTTTCCGATGTATTAGTGAAGTGGAAACGTGAAGGGACACGTACAACACGAAAGCGTACAGGCCGGCCTCATCTGTTGACTGACAGAGACCGCCGACAGTTGAAGAGGGTCGTAATGTGTAATAGCCAGACATCTATCCAGGCCATCAAACAGGAATTCCAAACTGCATCAGGATCCACTGCAAGTACTATGACAGTTAGGCGGGAGGTGTGAAAACTTGTATTTCATGGTCGAGCGGCTGCTCATAAGCCACACACCACGCCGGTAAATGCCAAACGACGCCTCACTTGGTATAAGGAGCGTAAACATTGGACGACTGAAAAGTGGAGAAACAGTGGAGTGAGGAATCACGGTACACAATGTGGCGATCCGATGGCAGGGTATGGGTATGGCGAATGCTCGTTCAACGTCATCTGCCAGCGTAACAGCAAAATTCGGAGGCTGTGGTGTGGTCGTGTTTTCCTTGGAGGGAGCTTGCAATCCTTGTTGTTTTGCGTGGCACTATCTCAGCACAGGCCTACACTGATGTTTCAAGCATCTCCTTGCTTCTCACTATTCAAGAGCAATTCGGGGTTGGCGATTGTGTCTTTCAATACGATCAAGTACCCGTTCATAATGCACGGCCTGCGGCAGAGTGTTTACACAACCATAACATCTCTGTAATGGATGGCCTGCACAGAGTCCTGACCTCAATCCTATAGAACACCTTTGGGATTTTTTGGAACACAGACTTCGTGCCAGAGCTCACCTGCCAACATCGATACCTCTGTACAGTGAATCACTCCGTGAAGAATAGGCTGTCATTCGCCAAGAAAGCTTCCAGCACCTGACTGAACGTACGCCTGCGAGAGTGGGAGCTGTTATCAAGGCCAAGGGTGGGCCAAAATCATATTTAATTCCAGCATTACCAATGGAGGGAGCCACGATCTTGTAAGTCATTTTCAGCCAGGTGTCCGGACACTTTTGATCACGTAGTGTACTTTTCCAAGAGGAGCTACAGTGACTGAGGTATAGTTTAGACAACTCATGAGCCAACTGACAAAGTAGTACATTCCAAAAAAAAGGAAACAACTTGCTGGGTGGTGGAAGCTTCATCAGTGTAATATCAGGCCTCACATTATCCAATCGTTGGCAGAGTTTTTGACCAGGGAAAGAATTTCTGTGGTAAATTATCCACCTTATACTCCACATACGACAATCTGTGACTGTTCCCTCTATCCCACTACCAAAACGCACTGTAAGGGATTTCGTTTTGGCAATGAAACTATGGAACGGAAAGCGTAATTGACAAAGAATAGACTTTATCAAATCATCCAGGAGTGACACCAGAGAAGGCACGAGTGCACCTCATTGGGTAGGAAGTATATGTATACAAAATGAGTGCCAGTCTTTTTTGAACATTCCTCGTAACCAGCCGGCAGGTGTGGCCGTGCGGTTCTAGGCGCTTCAGTCTGGAACCGCGTGACCGCTACGGCCACAGGTTCGAATCCTGCTTCAGGCATGGATGTGTGTGATGTCCTTAGGTTAGTTAGGTTTAAGAAGTTCTAAGTTCTAGGGTACTGATGACCACAGATGTTAAGTCCCATAGTGCTCAGAGCTATTTGAACCATTTGAACCTCATAAATGTCACCTAATCCACACGTGCAGTGGGTTCCAACTTTTAAAACGTAGAATGCAGGTAGTAAGAAAGTTTCACATGCTGAGGAGTCGTCCTGAGATCTGGGGCGCAGCGTCTGATCACTGAGCATGTGAAACAGGCCTGAGAACGTCCCACGGCTAGGAGGGCAGGCAGGCGCGTGTTTACCGCCGCCGCGATCGCCGGCGCCGTGTTAGGAGCTCGCGCGAGGCGTGGCGGCCGGCAGCCGCAAAGCGAAGTCCCAGCTGGCGCGGCGTCACGTTGACGTAACCCCTCGTACACAGTCCGCGCGTCTTCCTAACAAGGACAATGGAACGCGGGCACGGCAGAGTTGACGAACGGGCCGGCAGCCAAGACTCTGTCCTCAGAATGATGATAACGCTGTTTACACTGCAGCTGCATCGTGTGATCTCACACTTACTGTATGAGGTCCACACGAACTGCAACTTTCAGTAAGCTGTTCTGTACACCACAAAGTGTACAGCAGAGTGGATAGGAGACAAAGTTCATACGGTAGATAAATTTTTTAAAGAGAGA